>NW_023596225.1:14475615-14552202 GCF_011947565.3 Pollicipes pollicipes
CCCTGGCCCACGAGCTCCGCCTGACACAGCGGGCACTTGGTCTGCACGTACAGCCACTTGCGCAGGCAGGCGGCATGGAAGAGGTGGCGGCACGGCAGCTGGCGCGCCTCGCTCATGGCGCAGTAGCAGATGGCGCAGACGTCACCGTAACGTGCCAGCTGGTCGGGCGCCGCCTCGGGCAGAGCGCGCGCTGTGCGGGCGGCGGCGCGGCGCAGCATTAGCTGCGAGCAGCCGTCGCGCAGCCGCCGCCACACGATGAAGTAGCAGTGCGCGAGCAGGACAGCCACGTTGGCCCAAGACCAGCGGCCGTGCATCGACTCCCACACGCCGGTGGCGACGACGAGCAGCACGACGAGCAGCTGCACCACGCCGGCCGTGGCGCGCGTGCAGTACACCACATCGTCCAGATGGCGCCACGGCTCGCTCCGCTGCGCGTCGTACAGGAGGACGGCGGCGTACACGGTGAGCAGGCCGAGCGCCTGCACGGCCAGCGTCAGCGCCGACGACGACACGAGCAGGATCCAGAAGTCGCGCTCAAACAGCCGGCAGAGCAGCACCGTCAGGTAGACGGGCAACGCGGCCAGCAGCAAGCAGACGAGGACGACCCGCAGGTGCCGGCCAGGCCGCCGGCAGCCGGAGGCGCTGAGCGCCAGCACGGCCGCCTCGGCCACGTCGTACACCGCGTGGGCCGTCGACGTCGCGGCCACGAACAGCGCCACCGACATGACGGCCAGTCGCGCCCGCACGGTCAGGTGGATGAGGTCCACGTGCAGCGCCAGCACCAACACCGTGGCCGCATCCATCCAGCCGCTGTGCGCGGCGGTGCGCACGCGCAGCAGCGCGCGTAGCAGGCGCACGGTGGCCCACGAGCCGTACGCCACGGCCACGCAGAAGCTGGCCAGGCTGATGGGCGAGGCGGTGGTGCTGGCGACGGCCGAGAGCAGGACGATGTACCACTCACGGCGTGCGATCGGATGGCTGCGCGGCACGTACACGTAGTGGTGGAACTGCGTCAGCACAAGGCACAGCCAGTAGGCGAGCTGCAGTCGCGGCACGAACAGCGTCCACAGCACTGGCGCGCCATGCCCGCCGCGTCGTACACCTGCGTGGCGTGGAAGTAGTACTTCAGGTAGAGCTGCTGGTAGTACTCGATGCAGGCCGGCACGCAGCCGAGCAGCCAGGTGAGGCAGCTGAGGATGGTGACGGCGCTGGCGCAGTTGTGCAGCGTCACCAGGTCGGCGCCGGACGCCATGTCGGCCATCAGCGCCACGACGGGCGCCGCGTGCGCCAGCAGCGAGACGCGTCGGAGCGTGTCCTCCACCTCGAGCAGCACGGTGACGCAGACGGCGGCCGCCAGGTGGACGGCAATGGCAGCCAGCTGGCGGCGCAGGAACTCCACCTGCGGTCGGCGGTCCTCGCCGTCGGCCGCGTCGCCCCAGATCCGCCACACGGGCACCAGCTGGAAGAAGCCGGCCAGACCTGGCCCGGCCGGCTGCGCCGCCTCGCTCGTCACGTGGTAGTAGGAGAACTGGTTGGCGAGCACGAGCACAGCGGCGCTGATGTAGTGCATGTAGAGCCGCACCACGTACTCGAGCGGCAGCAGCAGCACGGCGAACGCCTGCAGCACCACTGCCAGCCACAGGACGGAGGCGGTGGTCACGGGCCGAGCTCAAGTCGGGGCCATCCCTGAGACTGCCTCCGGTCACAGGGCGGGGGCGGTGGTCACGGGCCGAGCTCAAGTCGGGGCCATCCCTGAGACTGCCTCCGGTCACAGGGCGGAGGCGGTGGTCACGGGCTGCGCTGAGGTCAGGGCCACCCCTGACACTACCTTCCGGTCACAGGGCGGAGGCGGTGGTCACGGGCTGCGCTGAGGGTCAGGGCCACCCCTGACACTACCTCCGGTCACAAGGGCGGAGGCGGGTGGTCACGGGCTTGCGCTGAGGTCGGGGCCACCCCTGACACTACCTCCGGTCACAGGGCGGAGGCGGTGGTCACGGGCCGAGCTCAGGTCGGGGCCACCCTGACACTACCTCCGGTCACAGGGCGGGGGCGGTCGTCACGGGCTGCGCTGAGGTCGGGGTCACCCCTGAGAGCCAGCCATACTGAACACCAGTCTCGCACAGGCAACCGGAGTCTTACACAGAACAACCCTTCAGGCCCCATGACAAATCAACACAACCGAGCACGAGTTTCATTCTCTGATCACCAACAGCTCAGCAAACAGGCATGCCAAAGGCCAGCAGGAGACAAATGCGGATTCCGCATTTGGCCGCTCAGGGGTCGTCCGCATTAGGCTAGCGATGTTTTGCTCCCCGACCGTGCACTAACTGTAATAAGGGCTAACTGCGGGCTGCCACGACCAGCCCACACAGGACACCCTTGTATCGACCAGCCCGCACAGGACGCCCTTGTATCGACTAGACCACACAGGACGCCCTTGTATCGACCAGCCCGCACAGGACGCCCTTGTATCGACTAGACCACACAGGACGCCCTTGTATCGGATGGAACGAGGCATCCATGAATCATGAATCAGCACTGAGAGGTTATCACGCCACCGGGAATCCAACTCGAGCCCTCCCCGCGGTGTCCCGTGATGCCACCCTGTCTGGCCCCCATGCGCACCAACAACATGAAGCTCAGGTGGGTGCCATAGCACAACCTGGAGGTGAGCACATGCGGTGGTGGCTGATGGAATGGCCCCTATGTGAGCCGACAACATGAAGCTCACATGGGTGCCATAGTACAGCCTGGCGGTGAACACATGCAGTGGCGGCTGATGGAAGCCTGTCGGTGCAGGGCTCGGCCACATTTTGCCCCTTGACTAATGCAAAGGTCCCATAGCATCCCCTTGCAGGCAGCCAATGCTGGCCAATATGGAACATAACTGACAAAGGCTAATCAAGTGCTGTTCTGGTGAGCTGGCATCCTCACAATGCCACTGAGCTACTGATGCCTCCATGCTCCTAAACCAATACATGAATTGCAATAAAAAAGCAGAGACAAAGCTCTTGCCTTGCATTCAGCGACCATAGCATACTTACAAAGCACAGTAAAAACAACTGGCAATATTGTAATACACAAGAGCAATGTCATGCAGGAAAAGATGCAAACATGATGCAAAGTCAAGCAGACAACTCACATGATATGGCAATGATGGTGTTGAAGATACCATAGTTGTCCTGATTGTCGGCACCCCAGAGGAGCGTGCGGTCCAGCTCAAACTGCCAGCAGTAGTCAAGCAGCACCAGGCTGGGCACTCGCAGGATGATGTCGACAGCCGGCTCAAAGCACCGGTCTGTCACCGACAACACCGACTGGCCCACGCTGCCAGCCTTGTTCAGCACTGACCACATGATGCTGGATACTATGCCTGGGGAGAGGAGTAATCTGGTCAGTTCATCTGCTGTGCACATGAACGTAAACATCACCAAGTATGATTTCTGATGCAAATCTCTGGTACACCAGTGACATCCAAGCAACAAGTTCAGAGCATCCAAGCTGTATATCTAAGAACACTAAAGTTGGTGTGCAGTCATCAATGATGTTAGTGCACTGAGAGGAGTGAGTCATTGTTTCAAGGATTCATAATGTTACTTGGGTAATTTCAAGTCAAAATATCACAAAATATTTTTTCAAGTTATGGTGAACAAATTGGCAGCAATTTGGCCTCACGTGCATTCAACACAAATGCACTCAAAGTCAAACAAACAGATATTGTGTAAGCTTTTGGTGAGTTGAATCTTTTGCACACTGGTCATTTGAATTTGTAAGCCAGCCTGCATAAAATCCCTCCACTGTGGTAGGTGCCTACCCAAAATTGGCACACTGAGCCTTGAGCTTGCTGAATTCAGGCAATTACCCTGAAGGCTTAGATTACTTTCATATTGACATAAATTTCTAACATTTCACAGCTTCTTTTGCTTGCAAATTCATTCATACACCAATGAGTTCCTGGAACATTGGTTCTCTGTGCCATGAAATTGGTAGCTAGTGTGCACTGAGTTCAAGGCATTTAGATTTAGGGTGTGTATACTGTACTTTTTTGTAACAATGACCCTACCATGCAAGATGTGTGCTGTGCAATGTGTAACTTTGGCAGTCAGGTTTGTAGGTATGTGTGTATGGCAAATGATACTAACACAGGAGACAAGACTGACAATAAAACAACTTCCTATTTATAATAATGCAATTTTGTCTCAAAACTCCATTAGACTATCTTTAGGCATGATTACCATGGAAACCATGGGGAAAGAAGGCAGAGACCACTGTGCCAAACACCTCCAACTGATATAAACTGAGTTACAGCACATGGTCACCCCTGAACCTACTTTTTACACAACCCTACCTAAGCGGCCTGTCTTTCATAGAGCATGCAACACTGACGAAACCCAGAAAGCTGCCGGATTGCATCATCTTACCTTCAAGATACAGCGTGCAAGAAGTACCCGAAACAACGCCGGGACGCCGGGAACATCCAAAACACCATGGCTATGACCTGACAATCGCGACAGATTATATATGCTATTGCAATAAATCATGTAACACTAAAAGTAGCAGCTCGGCACCGAACCACTAACCAACCTAACTCGCGAATCGCGCGGAGCCGGCCCGCTCGTTTTCAAGGGCTTCGCTGTTTACAAGGCGCCGCGCACTATCTCGCACGGATTCTCACACAGCCGCTGCGCCACATCTGACACCCAGACGCGTCAACGGCGCGCCGTCCAGCTGTCCGCATATACACAAAATTGGTCGCCGTCTGTCATAATTTGACCCGGTACGAAATCGGTGCTACGCATTTCACACCTCCCACCCCCTGCACCCTCCAAGTGGCGCCGGGCGAGAACGTCATGCTCCCTGTTACGCTGTTGACATTTCTTTCTAGATTTCAGCATTTGTAACACCGCAGCGTTACATCGCATTGTACAAAACTCACACGCTTCCCTCGCCACGTCTCTGTTAGGCTTTCAGAGCCCTCCCACCTCCGGGCGTGGCCTATTTATGGACGGCCCATACAATGCTTCGTAACTGATGGTCATAAAGTCACAATCAGTACCTCGAATTCATTACCGCTTTCCGTTCCTACAAAGGCAGGCTGCCGCAACGTCAACGCATCTATATCCCTTCTGTTTTTAAGAGGAATAAGGCTCTTACTGCATAATATCTACATTAATAATGTTCCTCGCAAATGCGCTACACAACTCGCAAATGCTTTAACAACAAACAACAACGTATACCACAATCTCGTTTCGAGGCCCTGCATCCGAGTCACCGTGCCGATATGTGTGCCACCTGGACAGCGGGCACAGGCGCCACCTCAAAGGCCGATCATTCACAGGTTCGTTTATTAGCCCCGACTGACGGCGTTCACATCAGCACTCGCGCTCATTCACCGCAGCCACGCGCGCCCAAAGGCCTGGCAGTTCCGCGCCGCGGCAGGTCCGGCCAGACGGCCATAGAAAAGAAGCAACAATCCAGATCACACGCATGCCGATTGGACGTTGGAGGGCAGGGGACGGGCGACCAGGACCCGTCCGACCGGCAGTCCGCTCCGACCATCGCCACATCCCCGGTGTTGACACACAGCCCCCCACCCGGGTCGTCTCCCTACCGATTCATCACACGTGACCGACAACGCTGCCGATGCCGCCCCAACGAATACGCGTATTAATAGTCGACAGCATTTTGTGCCCGGACCTGAAATGCATGTCATTATTCAGCCAGGCCGGACCTCCCTCGATGCCACCATCTTACCAGATCGCTGTTTAAGCCCCCAGACACCCCGGCCACGGACAGCCCGCACGTGGTCCCTTCCCAGCGCCCCCCCCCCCCCCCCTCCGGCGGACAGACGGGCGCCGGCCGGTGCAGACGGGTCTAGGTCAGGCCCGCGATTGGGACCGGCTGTCTCAGCCGCAGGTGGCAGCACTGTCGCGGCGCGGTCAGTGGGGAGCGCGCCATCCACGCGGCGGCACGCCTCACTATTTACAGACATCGAAGAGCCTCACGCACACCAGCCTCTCACGCGCTCACGCGCTCGTCACGTCGTCTCGCACGCGGTCACGCCTACGGGGTCGCCGGATACAGCGGCGCACACGATTGGTTGAGCACGTTAGTGACAAAAATGCGGATAAATCTCCGATACTCTACGGGTATATATAAAGTTACCTGCAAAGAGCACGACGCCGACCGACATGAAATTTATTTCACTCTGCCGGAAATCGATAACAAAACCGGTCCAAAAACCTATAGTAACGTAAACTTAACGAGCTACGCATTAGTCAAACATGGGTGGCTTACCTCTCACGGCTAGAATACTAGATTCAACACAGATCATCGGTAAGGTAGAGTCCAACAACCGCCTGTTTGGGGGACCAGCTATCCGGCGTCTACGTGGTTTGGCTTTGTAAGACCATTATCGTCTCATGTAAGTTTCAGTCTCATGTAAGCCTGTCTTTTGGTATTAGCAGCGGTGGACAAAACCCACGAATGGGAAAAAGCTTCGGTTCGAAACGATTAAAACTGACGATTGAAAACAGGCGGACCACAACAAATTTTGTGAGCTTACAGCCAGGAAGGGCCCAGGGAAGCGCTTATTGCTGAACACTATGCACAGCGGCGACCAACTCCCGGCGTCTGTTGCGCTTCCGCTCCACACCGGGCAACTGGTTCCAAAAGTTAGAGGCTGCGCGTCCGTCTACCGGTCTGCAGGATCCGTGTGGCACACTAGCGCCCTCCACACGGGAGCGGCGGCGAGTTGAGGCACTGCTGGCACGGGCTGAGGTCGCCTAGATGGGGCGCGTGAAGTTGGCCGGGAACAGGCCCTTCTGGCCCGACGTCTCCTTCACGCCCATCAGCCATCCCTCCTCCTGCAGGCGGAGACCACCAGCTTCACGTCAGCCCCACACCCATCGGACGAAATCCCCGACGCCCGAAGCACAGCTGCTCTTAAAGTATTCGCGTCGATTCAGTGAAACACAAAAACCTCAGCGCCGCCGCCACAAGTAGTAAATGGTACCTGGCAGTAGCGCCTCGAAGGTCTGACATACAAGTCACACCTGGCCCGCCCGCGTGTGGCTTAGAAGAGCCGCCGCCGCTCGGCCCAGCCCGCTACACAGTGCGGGCTCGCCGAGACCCCGGCACCGGAGCGGCGCCGTCATCGCAATAACTCCCCTCCCTCATAAACGCCACAAGTCGCACACACCGGCCACACCTGCAGGCGGGCGGAAAGCTGGGTTCCCGCTCGCCGTCACAGCCGCCCACCCCGACCCCGCCGCCGCGCCCGTGCGTGCTGCACACCGTCCACACGCTGGCGCACATCAGCTGGCGCGCTGACGCACGCAACGCCCCTCACGAACCTGTTCCTCGGCGTCCTCGTACTCCACCACCTGGATGATCTCGGCCACCTCGAAGCTGAGCTCGTCCGCGTCCTCAGCCTGGTACTTGTAGGCGGCCTTGACGCGGTACAGCACGCCCGGCGGCAGGTTCTCTGTGGTGGCCCCTGGCGGCGACAGGGCCGAGCTGGACACAGGCGACGACGGCGGGGCCCGCCGCGGTCCGCTCCCGGCTCCGGAAGAGCCACACGACTCAGCGGCAGCCGCCGGGGAGACCCCCTACTCATGGCCTGAGATCTCACTGAGCACAGTGCCACTGGCACAACGCCCGGCAGGCGCGGCCAAGGACGCACGCACGCACGCACGCACGCACCGCACCGCAGGACACAGTGAAAACACGAAAAACAGCCGCGGGCACATAGCTACAGAGGCCACACCAGGTGGGAAGAGACAACCCCACGCACAGGACGGGCGGCGCGCGGTCCCCGGCCGCACCACAGATCAGTGCACGGGGCTGGCCGTAGTCACTCTCACAGTCCACATCGTGTTCACTCTGGGGTCCAGGTCAGGGCTCGGGCCAGCCGTGGTGGTCTGACAGCGCTTCTCCTTATACCCCCCCCCCCCCCCAGCAAAGCGACCGCGCGGGGACACGGCCACACCGGCTGGGCGCGCCGTACAGCGTCTCCCGCGCACGATGCGCTCCGATCCCACGATGCAACACGAGGCTTTGTGCGCAGACCAGACCCGCTAGCGCGACACGCAAGGCTTAAATCCGGCTCCTACGGCAGCGGCCACGAGCAAACCGGCTGAAATAGCGCCGGCGGCCTCCGGCGAGGCGTGACCCAAAATGGATGACGTCACACCGACGGTATAGATGCACCACCTCCTGGACGGGGACGCGACTTCGGTACACAGCAGGCTAAGGCAGTAACTCCATGGAACTCAGTGGAAGGAGGCCGCACAAAACGTTTCCGAAAACACTGATCAGCTTCCGTTCTCCCTTTTTAGATTTCAGTGTCTGTTCTGAGCCCGTACTGGTGGCAGGCAAACACCGGGAAGGCAAGGCCACAAGACGCCGAGCTTAACAAAGGCACGTGGCACGCCCGTGACCAAGCAGCCATGCACCTCATGAGCCATGCGTACATGGCTCATGAGGTGCCATGCATACGCGTTGATCACGCCTACGAGCCATGCATACATGGCTTGTAGGCGTGATCAACGCGCAGTATCGGCGGCTCGCACTCCCTGCACCTCGCACAAACCACAAGGTCTAAACGAGTCGCGTAATTAGCCAAATTCAGAGGTATCAAAAATGGAGCGGACAAACGTTCTGTGCGTCGGCAAATACAAGCGCCGACTCAAAAGTATGGAAAATAAACCAGTGAGGTCCTGATTATGTAACATTGAGATAGAATACTTCGTGTCTTGAATCCCACTTCAAAACGATTAACATATGTCATCAGCCTGTGCAACTATCGCAAAACCAAACGTGTGTGCCGTGCCCGACAACACACAGTCTCACAAGAAGGGTTACATATGCGAACCGGGCACACGACAACACAGTCTCACAAGAAGGGTTACATATGCGAACCGGGCACACAACGACAGCACAGTCTCACAAGAAGGGTTACATGTCCGAACCGGGCACACAACGACAACACAGTCTCACAAGAAGGGTTACATATGCGAACCGGGCACACAACGACAACACAGTCTCACAAGAAGGGTCACATATGCGAACCGGGCACACAACGACAACACAGTCTCACAAGAAGGGTTACATATGCGAACCGGGCACACAACGACAACACAGTCTCACAAGAAGGGTCACATATGCGAACCGGGCACACAACGACAACACAGTCTCACAAGAAGGGTCACATATGCGAACCGGGCACACAACGACAACACAGTCTCACAAGAAGGGTTACATATGCGAACCGGGCACACAACGACAACACAGTCTCACAAGAAGGGTTACATATGCGAACCGGGCACACAACGACAACACAGTCTCACAAGAAGGGTCACATATGCGAACCGGGCACACAACGACAACACAGTCTCACAAGAAGGGTTACATATGCGAACCACGTACACAACAACACACAGTCTCACAAGAAGGGTTGCATATGCAAACCGGGTACACAACGACGTGCGCAACGAACGCGCCAGATCGAGCGCCGCACATGCGTTTTGCGGCGTGTGCTGCGCGTGTGGGCGATGTGGCGTGACCTACCGACGGGGATGTCGTAGAGCTCCTCAGGTCGCACCTTGGCGCCGCCGTTGACCGGCCGGGCAGCGCCTGTCGACAGGAGGCGCCCCACTGACTACAGGTGCAGCAGCGGCGCTCACCGCCGGCGCCGGCAGCACACAGGGTGATGCCGGCTGCCCGGGGGTCCCGAGCACACCAGGAGCAGCCAGCCGTGGCGACGCGGGCTGTACGCGGGCACGGCGGCGCCGGCTAGTCGGACACGGTGCGCTCTATCACACAGGGTATGCCAACTCTGCTGAGGTGGTGAGGGACGTCCCCTGCTACCGTTGTGTGCGCGCGTGCGTGTACGTGCGTGCGTGCGTGCGTGATGCGAGCCGAATCCTCCATTAACGGGTGGATTCAGCCCACACGCATGCGCAGGTCAAAGATACGATGCGGGTGTGGCGATGTTAGAAACGACAGAAGACAACCAAGGCCAAAACTAGATGGCTAACTGGCAACTGGCATACCAGACAAACGTACGCCACAACTAACACAGCACAAGAGTTCGAACAGTCCGCTACGAAACTGGATTGTGAACTCGCATACAAAACGAGCAAGCTGCGACCAACGAGCGAGCACGCCCAAAACCACCGCTCGGCATAAGCTGAGGCGCTTCTTAAACACGCTGAGGTTTAGGGTCTATGAGGAACCACGGGGACGCCGCAGCTTGCCTTTCCGGAGGTTATCATCACCCATACTGAGACCGATGTGGGGTTCCCTCTCAGTCAGTCCGAGTTCAAAGCTACATCAATACACAGCGCATCTTCAATCAGGGGCCGCTGCTTCTCCCCGTCATCCCGTTTCTGAGGCTGAGCACTAGAAGCTCATCTAAATGTCGCCCTCGTGTCGCGGTAGAACGTGCCTTCAAATCGGTCCTAGCCAATCTATTACCTCCGCAGACTGAAGGACGCCACAACAATGGCGCGAGGGTCACGACGAACAAATTGACAGAACAGAGCTGGCGCCTGCAGATCCCGCTGCGCGAGCTAACAAAACACGAAATCAAGAGAGCTCGGCAAACAAAACAAACGTGCACAAAGCTCATATGGTCAAACTTTATTCTTTTCCATGCTATTTTCCAAAGTGGGCGCCCGGCCCATCTAACAAAGAATACGATCACAGCTTTTTTATTATCCCTGGGTCGTAACTAATAGCACTTGCACGCTACCGCACGCTAACCGCACCGTTTTACGCGCTGCGTCGACAACCACAAAGGTGCTACTTTCCCCACAACGTACGACAAGCATGCACCTCAGCACAGCTGCACTGGAGGCCGAGTGTGGCGCGACCAGCGCGCGGCAGTGCGGCGACTCACGCATGCGAGCCAGAATAGGTACGCAAGACAGCTGACAGACGCCAGCCGCGGCTGCTGGCCGATGCCATCCGCCACGCCGAGGCCTCGCACTCACCCGAAGGGACCTCGCCGTTCGAGTCGCCGTTCTCTTTCTTGTACGAAATCTCTTCGTACGGCCGCGGATCCTCTTTGTTCGGCTTGTTCCTGTCAATAGACCCAGCACCATCAGCGGGTGAGTCCACTGCGGCGGCGGCGGGTGAGTCGGAGGTCGAGTCCACCTCGGGGACGCTGGGGAGGGAAGGATATATGCCAGAGACGACGGAGGGTTCCGGCTCCGCGATTGGCGCAGTGTCGCCGCCGGCGGTGGCGGCGGCGGCCGGCTCGGGCGGCGCCGAGGGCGGCGCTGGCGCCTCCTCGCCGGCCTCGGGCGTGCGCGGCGGCTTGGGCGGCGCCTCGGCCTTGGCCGGCTCGCTGGCGTCGCCAGTCACAGGAGAGTTAGGAGAAGAGGCCTCACCGGAGTTGCGGTCCGCGCCACCATCAGAAACGGAAGAAGTTATGGCAGTGACAGAGTCCGGCGGCCCGGCGTGGTCGCTGGAAAGAGCGGGCGCCGTTAGCTGGATGGCCGGGTTCGGCCCATGCAATATCGGCGGGGGTAGGGGGAGGGGGAGGGGGAGGGGAGAGGCGGTGGTGGTGGTGGTGGTGGGGGCGGGGGCGGGGCGGCCGACACCTCCAGGATCTGCTCGCCCGTGCCGCCGTGCGCGGGTGGTGGGGACGTCGGGACTGGCGGCGGCGGCGGCGTGGGCGCGCCCGGCCGCGGTGACTCGAGGAACGGGTTGTGGCGGCGCCGCTGGGCGGCCGGCGAGCCGGCCGGCTGCCGGAACGGGTTGTGTCCGGCGCCGGCCGCCGGCGGCTCCGGGAACGAGGCCGGTCCCTCGGCGGCCGGCGGCGGCGACGTCAGCGGCGTCACGTGGAAGGTGGCGGCGCGCGTCACCCGGCCGCCGCGTCCGCCGGGCCGCTCCTGGCGCACCGATAGCCGCTTGGTGAGCGAGCTCAGCGTCTGCTTGAAGCCGACGGCGCTGTTGCCGCGCACCAGGCGCGCGTCGTCGCGACCGCTGCACGCGCGGCCAGAGCCCGCCGGGGAGACACAGACACCGGTTAGCTGGGGGCCATGCAGCGCGGCCGCCGACCTCTGTCCCGGGAGGCGTCTGGACAAGCGGGGCGGCAGCTGGCCATGCGCCCGTCCTCGGCCGCCACGCGTGGTGCACACCGGCCGCTCGCGGCCCATGCGAGCGGGGCAGGATCGCGGGAGAGGGCCAACCACGCGCGCTCGCCGGGTTCACTCGGGTGCCGACCGACGACGGCCTGTTGGCGGCCGTCGGCCGAGGACCAGGTGATGCCCGAAGCGGATCAGTTCAAGCCACGCAGAAAACGCCACGCCACTGAACATCACGCGCCTTTGGTCGCTAGATGGGGTTGAGCAAATGATAGCCAGGATAAAGACGTTTTCCGCGTAGCACAAACAACCAACCGGCCAGGTTCCCAGCTGTCCCCGGCTTGCCATGACCATAGCCCGGCACAGACAAGGCTGTGAGCATGCACCGAACAGTGAAGCCCGTCGCCGGCACAGGATCGTGTCGAGCATGCTAGCTGCCCGCGAACCTCCGACCACGGACCAGCATGGTAGCCAGCGCATGCAGCGACGAGAACGAGCCCCGGCCAGCGGCGCAGCGTCGTCGGTGTCCATTGAGACCGAGCCGAGCCCAGCAACGCGGACAGCTGCGCCCGCGCAGCTCCCAGGCTCTGGCGTCCAGCGGCCGGGGCGAGTACTGAATGAAGGAACACCTCACGGACCACACCGACACAAGCAGAAGCATGCCTCGGAGTGACAGCCGACATGCTACTCTGAGCTAAGCGGAAACAGGAGTGCACCTAAGCTGATTTCACGTGAGTCTTTCCATGATATAAAATTTTGGTAAGAGTTCACTCGCTCCGTGCCTCTTTCGTTGTAGAAATACTGAAGGCCTGCATATCATTACTACAAACAATAATAATCTCATCTTCACAGATCGCTTTGCTGATTAGCTTCCCTCACGTTTTACCAGTGCGGGATGGGAGCCGCCGCGCCGCTGAATGACGGGCAGACCAGCCGTCGGCACATGACACACGAGCGCCACTGTTGTCACAGGGTGCCAACTGTGATGAGTGTGCCCGCTACTGTCAAGTCGCCTCCCTCGCGCAGCAGCCCGTCACACACACGCAGACACAAGCCCAGCACAGCGAGATCACGCCAAGCACCCCGCGCGACAGGGAGCGAAGCCTATCACCGGTGACAGAAAGTACCAGTCGGTGGGCAGCATGCCGCGCGAGACGGTTGCCGAAGTGCTGGGGGAGGGGTATCCATGTTTTTTTTTCTCCTGTGAATGGATAACCACTAAAATGGCAACAAATGCCTGCGCACTAAATACGTTAATGTTTTGCTCAGTACGTTACAGACACCATGGCAAATCTAAAAGCCACCTTAGCCATCCCGCCAACGACGTTTGGCCATTAGGCAAACGCTACAGCCTTTCGGAGGCCCTGACTTACTGGCAAAGGAGCGCCGAGCTATCAAACAAGGCACCACCTTACCAACATCCAGACAGGTTACAGAGGCAGGCTGATCCGATTGGCAGGGCTCAACAAATAGCCAGATCCACAGTGAAATAGTGTAGCAATCCTGCTTCTCATTGCACTGCACTCCATGATCCCACGGCTCCGATGAAGTTTAAACCCATTCAAACAAGAGATAACCCGAACGGTTTTTCCGATCTGATCTGCAAACCAAATAAACTTTTCATTATCGATGCAACGCACCAATGCCACGTACATCGTAGTTCGCGTTGGTACAGTGCACCAAGGCCGCTGTGCACGGCTGACAGACGCGGATCATCAACAAAGAGAGCTCGGGTACGGCCGACGGACAGGGTGGAGTTCAGTCTGAAGTGTGCGGCCAACGCTCAGCTTTTCACGGGCTGGTACTGCGTGCCCACTCGTACTACGACGGAGCAGATCTCACCCTCAACTACCAAGCAGGGCGCTTAACAAGGCCCGGAACCCGAGCCGACGTTGGGTCGTTCAGGCCCAGGCTTATACCCGTGTGGCAGGCTTGTTCCCATTTAACGACGCTTGCTGACAACAGCGCATCTCAAGCAGGACAGAAGACATCCAGATGGAAAGAGATCAACGCAGACTAACACGAATACATGGGAAATAAGCAGAAACCGAAAACGAAGAGAAGACAGAAGCCACACCGACAGAACACTAGAAAGACTCTCACGGCCAACTACGGAGAGCGTGACTGAGAAGGCGGCGGCCAGCGGCGGCCCGACGTCGACAGTGCTGCGGGCGGGACGACGACGAGACGCCGCCTCGGCCCCCAGCGGCGGCCACCGGGGGCGGGCGGTGCGGACACACGGCACGATACGGGACGATACGGGACGATACGGGACGAGACGAGACGAGACGGGACGGGACGGGACGGGACGGGTGCGCACCACGGCAACACGGGCGAGTCCACGGAGGTGTCCGCCGCAGAAAGGCTGCCAAACGGAACAGAGGTCGACAGGCAAGACCGCAGGCATGAACTGAGGCGGGCACGGCAAGGCGCGCGGCCAACGGAAAACACTGTACAAGCCGAGTGCAGACCAAACGCGCGACTCATGCGGTTGAGGAGAGGGCCAAAGACTGAGCGACAGTTAAGTATGAGTCCGTCTCTAACACAGCGATTAGTACCGCTATGGGGCGCCGGCGGCCGAGCAGACTCACGGGCCGACCACGGCAGGCGGGCACTCACGTGGGCGACGCCGGGGTGGGCGCCGTCGGCGACTTAGGCGACTTGGGCGCGTTCCGTCGGGTCGTGTACTTGCCCGTGCTCGAGTCCTTCTGCAGCTCGTCCATCACAGCCTCCAGCTCCAGCTGGACCTGCAAGGGTGGTGCGTCCGCTGAGGCCCCGAGTGGGGGTCGTCACCGCGCCCGCTCGCCGGTCGGCAGGCCGGCCACCCGCACACGAACAGTACGGCACGCGCACGTGACCAGGCAGGACGCAAGCCCAGACCAAAGGCGCGCGAGGCAGTGGAGACCGCCGGGGAAAGCCCAAAAGCCAGCAGAAGTCTTACACAATGGTGCAAGGCATTGACAAGTTGCTGATGAATAAGCAGCCAGCACAGTTTACGGCGCAGGATGCAAAGAGAGCGAGAGGCGGCAGTCAATAAACCATTCCAGAGCACGAGACTTGGGTCTGACAGACCCGGGGCGGAGTGCCGAAGCGGGTGACGCGACGGGTCACCACAGACCGCACCGCCGCCGGCGCGACCCGCCCCGGAGGCTGGGCATGCTGCCGATCCAGGCGCCACAGCTCCATGCCCACTCCACCTGCGGGGGGACCTCCGCCGCCACCTCTACACCGGGCGGCCGGGCCGGGCCGGGTGCGCTCCGGTCGCACCGTCCGCGGCCGCCAGCTGACACGATCCCGACCGGGGGGCGAGCGGCGCCGCACTCCATGTTGTCGGCGGCAGCGGCGCCCCGGAGGAGGCGGCCACCGTGGCGCCGGCCGGTGACACGCAACGCTGTCGGGGGGTCAGAGAGCCACCACCACCACCTCCGCGGCGCGCCCTGCTCGTCAGCAGCGCCAGGGTTACGGGTCCGCCAGGCACGCGCCGGCTCCAGAGGAGGGTCATGAGTGCACCGAGGGAGCGAGGCAGCCTGAAGAAACAGAGGCACCGGCACACCACGGCACGCCACCAGACAGCGGGGGAAGGGTATAGCTCACATGCAGCGATACCTTGGCAGCCTCCGACTGGAAGTTGTGCTCCGCCATGAACAGCGTCTGCATGTTCGACACGAGGAACGGTATTCTGAAACGGAACGGCGGGCGGCTCACTATCGCGTCAGGCCGACGTACAGCAGCGAGGCTTCATCGGCGCCTCTGGGAGACCAGAAGTACGGAGTTTGATTCCCCGCGGTGCCCGCCCTTCCTGCCAGGGCGAGAGGCAGGCGACACCATATGGTCTAAGCTACTGAGAGCGCCGTGAAGCCCCAATGACGTCAACCAAGAGGCTTCGTCAAGCAACCAGAGCTTCAGAAAGCGTTCTCATACATAAGGGGGGGGGGGGGGGGGTACACTGGTGCACGACAACTGCTCTAAACGACACGGTGGCCATTTGATAAACTGAACTCGCTGGAGCTGGTGACAGGAGAAAGGCACAACTACATCGCAGATCCGTTTGATCTGAGCCATTGCTACCCCCTCTAGCGGGTAAGCCAAGTTATCAGTTCACGGATGGAGTTTCAAAGCCTGGACGGCAGAGGGCTCTCTGAGAGCCCCAGCCCACCGCCGGAGTCCCGGAGAGGGTCGACTCCTGCTGAGACCAGGAGAGGCACATTTACCGCCAGGGGTGCTATGGAGCGTGCAGTGCAGCACACCAGGGGTTCCAGAAGGTACAGAGACCGCCTCCAGGCTCGGCGATGAGGCGGCGCAAACACCGATCTCAGATAGGGTACATCTAAAACACGGAGCGCGGGTCCGAGTCTCTGGAGGCCCACCTGCTCCAACCTAGTAAACAACAGGGCGTGGGTCCCCCATCTGTGGTTTCCCAGACAGGACGCGCCCCTCATAACCGTAGTCTCGAGGGAGGGGCGTCTCACAACTGGTGTTTTGGTGGAGGCCCTGTTCGCACCTATAATACCACAGAGCGTGTGCACCATACCTAGAGTCGTAGAGTGCGGGCAGCTCGTCGTACAGCTCGTTGTTCATCAGCTCGAAGGTACGGCGCGCCTCCTCCAGCACCTCGTGCTGCTTGGTGATCTTGGCCTGGTCCCGCTTCTTGGTGTTGTTCTGCAGCGCCTCGTAGTTGTGCCGGTGGCTGTCGTAGTCGACCAGCTTCCGACCCCGCTTTTCAACCTTCCTCTGTCAGCAGACGGAGAGGCGTCCCAGGGCAACGGCGGGACACAGGCAACACAAGACGTCGGTTATGTTCAACAGCTGTTCACATGGAAACTCGTGCGACATATGAGCCTGGCGTATCCATATAAGGCGGGCGATTCCCTCAAAGCCGAGTGGACACAGCCGAAAGAAATTACATACAACTGTGACTGGATGAATGCATGACTACCTTTTATGAAGACAAGAATGACATGACTAATAATGAAAGCTTCTTGTCCAAACTGATGTCCTTCCTCGCCACCAGATTTCACAGCCACGGCATCTCCTCCACCCGTATGCGTTGGTAGGGTATCGTCTACACACTGAGTGTGATCGCTGCCCGAGGGGCACTGAACTGCCAGCGACGTGAACGGCCACCACGGCGCTGCCCCGTCGGCCCCGCCACACGCCGACGTTGCGGGCCGACCGGCGTCATCCGATCGAGGGCCGACCGGCGTCATCCGATCGAGGGCCGACCGGCGTCATCCGATCGAGAACCGATGGCGTCGTCCGATCGAGGACCGATGGCATCATCCGATCGAGGGCCGACCGGCGTCATCCGATCGAGGGCCGACCGGCGTCATCCGATCGAGAGCCGATGGCGTCATGCGATCGAGGGCCGATGGCGTCATCCGATCGAGGGCCGATGACGTCATCCGATCAAGAGCCGATGGCGTCATCCGATCAAGAGCCGATGGCGTGAGGTTCAATCACGGGCCCACACATTGGGGGCTGTCCGACTGCATCGGAGTGGCCGCGTCGGCCGATTCGGCGACGACCCAAGCCAAACAGCGTCCCGCCGCACTGACGCACGGCCGCCGCGCCGGCCGTGACTGCCTGGTCATCACGCGCCGTCAGCCACCGTCCGACGCCAGCCGGGGCGGCCAGCGACCGACCCAGACCAGCCGCTGACCGGCACCCGCACCCCACCACGCGGCAGGCCGAACACGTGCCGTGCTGTAGTCTGCGGGGTACTGGCGAGGCGCCCAGGTGCGGCTTGTTTGACTCAGTAACGTACGCATTTTTCAGGTCATCTCTCACGAGCCGCGACGAGTGATGCGCGCAGGTCAATACAGACAGAACGAGAGCGGTGCGAGATTTCCGTGCAGCTTTAGCAAGCTGCTCACATGATCTTACGGAAAGACTGACAGCCTGTCTCCCGACCCGTTGCTCTGTCCCACCGGCTGGGAAAGGCCACATACAGTACTGGCGTCAAATCCAAGCCATACTGTCACCGAGCATACATCTAGTTTAATAGCGGACATTTTACCCATTTGCGTTCGCTTTAGCATCTGGGAGGGACAGGGAAGTCGCCGGGGACCTGGAGTTTTGCCTGAGCTCACCCGACGAACCGCATTCCCAAGCTAGACATTTGGCACGGGCCCCGGGAAGCAGACCGGGGTGGTAAGCCGGTCTGAATGTCAGCGCGTCCGGCCGAACGACGGGAGGGACGGCTGGCGAGCCGACAGGGCGATCACCACGCGAGTCTGCCAGAAGGCCAGCACCCTCAGCTGTACACCCGCCGTGGCCCGCTCGGCCGCTGGCCGGGAGGGACTGCTGGCGAGCCGACGGGGCGATCACCACGCGAGTCTGCCAGAAGGCCAGCACCTTCAGCTGTACACCCGCCGTGGTCCGCTCAGCCGCTGGCCGAGTCCGCCTGAGCGCCGCCACGTTCGGACCCGAGCCCTGGAATGGTCCCTGGGCCCGACGCTGGGCCGACCCGGGCCCGGCAGGCGGCCGACGGGAGCCTGCGGGGCCCTTCGGAGCCCAGCTGAGCCGACCGGCCCGCCCGGGCTGGCAGCCCCCGCCGCCAGCTGGCAGCCGTCCGAGACACTTTCGATTTCGCCGCCGCCGCGCCGTTCCACGCCGCATTCTGCCGGCACGACCGGGTCCAAGGGCTGCCGACACAAAGCGACCGCCATCTGTTTCGGCTCAGCCAGCCCGGAGCGCGACGCCGGGGTGGCGCACGCTCTGCCGAGAGACGGCAGCTCCGGTCACAAAAACAGCCGCCCACAAACAGCCGCCGGCGCTGGTGCTGGTCGCCCCGGCACAGCTCGGATCGTGACGATGTCAACGGCAATGCTTCTTAGAAGCGACGCGACCACCAGAGCATCGCTCGCCTAGCATCCTGCCATTTTATGCAAGTTGCTTACCGTCTGGCATTTTTCGCGGACTTGCTTTTTATTGTCTTTACAAAAGACCCCAAGCATTGATTAACGATGCGAAATAATAACCCGTAACTTACCTAACCACATGCCTGCACGAAAAAGATAACAATCAACTTTTTGGTTCCGAAAACGTGTTAATCAGGACTTAGGGCTTTCGCAGTACGACGACCATGCGTGCTCCGGCATCTGGGGCAGCGGGCGAACTAGTCGTCGTTATCGGGAACATCGGCCACGGCCCCGATCACAAACCAGTCGGAGAGAAATTCGGATGAAGTCCTCCTGTGATGTGTGAAACGTGTATCGATGCCCCCACTGAATCTCAATGAGCAGCCCATGACTGGGGGCGAGCACAAACCGCCGGCGCCGTCTCCGAGCAGGCGCAGCTCCAGCACGCGCCGACACCTGCTGGTTGTGACCCTGAGGCACGACACATTCCAGACCAGGCCGAGTGCCAGTCATTGAAACGAAATGAGAAAACTTCGAATTCCTGCCTGCCATAACGAACCTTAACAGCAAAAACGCTCAGCAGCTTACTGAACACGAAACAGCCAGCACGCGCCTCGCTGATCGTGAGCCGGCTGACGCAGACCGGCCGCAGCCGAGCGGTGCCAGGTCACCCTGGCCGGCCTGCTCCTGCGACAGCCATCGGACCAGTTCCCTTACGGGGCGGCCGCCTCGCTGGTCAACAGCCGCTCGTGTGACCGCTTATCGCAGCCTGGTGCCCCGCCCCTCACGCCGTCCGTCGACGGAACCAGCCGCTCGGCGCGCACGGCCCCGGTACAGCGCCGCGTGGCGGGCCCGTTCCGGGCTGCCTGCCCGTGCTGACACCGCCGCGCGGCGGAACGCCACGCCCACCGACCCCGGGGTCACGCCCCCCCCCCCCTCCCGCTGCTGCCCAGCACACGTACCCGCACTTCGGGGAACTGCGAGGCGTACGTGTTGAGCGGCTCCAGAACTTGGTCGGACAGCTTGTGGCAGTAGTCGGCCCACAGCAGCTCCAGCTCGCGCGCCTGCCTCTCCAGCCGCTCGCGGTCGGACCACTCCGGCTCGTACATGTCGTAGATGGTGTCCATCATCGATTTGTTGGCCGCCTGCATCGCTGCGGGACGGCGCACGCAGGTCATCTACCTCCGGCACGTCAAGCCGGCGGTGTCGCTGCACAACAGGGCGCGAGGCACCGTGCCCAGCAGTCTGTATTGTCGCGCAGCGGACAAGTTCGTGCACAAAAACACCCGTATGGCTGCCACCAGGGGACAATGACACGCACCGGAGGGAATGCACAGCTGCCATCGACTGCAGGTGTCGGCGGGCCCGGCATTCATACAGCACGGGGCACAAGCGCATACAACAGGAGGTCAGGGGCATGACTGCCGCACGCGGCCGTGGTGACCCGGTGCGGGCCCGGCGCCGGTGCTGCACGAACGAGACAACGCACCCCAGGCACCCATGGCTGTCAGAACAACCCGCGTCTAGCAAGGGTGCGGTGCAGGGACGGGATCTCTGCGGCGCCGCCCGTCCGACCGGCGCCGCCAGCTCCCGGCGCGACCGGCCGGCCGGGCGCGGCGTCACAGCCCGCCACCGCGGCGCGCCCCCGGCCACATCTTCATGCAGGGGTGCTGCCTCACGACCGGCGCACGCGGCTAGCGTACAGGGGACGGCGCCAAAAGCAATGACCGCTGCAATCAACCACCGTCACAGCCAGTAAACAGTGCATTGAAAGAGGTGGCCACGGAAGGTGAACAAAAACAAACATGCGGGGAAAAACGGGCGTTTATCAGCATCACGTCGGCAAAACAATGCCACCCATAAACGCGCCGCGTTCCGGCCAATTTCGACGCCGTTCGGTGTTTCGTGACAGCGCCGGGCGGCGGAGCCTGCAGCAAGCGACGTGTTCACGCGCCGGCACAACGCCAACGCCCCGTCCTGCAGGTCCAGCCCCTGCGCGTCCGAGGCCGCCACAGCGGCGGCACGGACGCGGGGGCGACGAGAGACGGCCGCCGCCAGCCGGAGCGCATCTGACTCGGGCCGGGCCAGCCAAGCGCGACCGATTGGACAATTACACGGCGACGCGAGCGTCAGCCGGACCCGGCGCAGCACGCGGCGGCCGGGCTCGGCGCCGTTCGCTGGCAGCCACCGATGGTGCGGCGCGTCCGGCATGTCTGTCGGACGCCAGGCGGCACTCCACGAGCCGCCAGGCTGGCCGGCTCCGGTGTGTATGAGTGCGTGTGCCCCCTGGACGGTGGCCCGGGATTGGGGTTGCTTCGACTGCCCCCCCCCCCCCCCCCCACCGCCGTCAGCGACCCGCAGATCCACCGGTCCCGGTACGATAAGGGAGCGCCAGCGGCAGGACGGACTACGGCCAGCCGTTTACGGTTGGCCGCGCGCACGGTGTGCGGAACTCTTGCAGGCGGCCAGCGGGACCGGGCGGGGGCACGGTGGCCGGCCCAGCACAGAGCCACGCTGAACGCCACGGGTCTCCTGTACACTGTGAACGCCCCGAACACAGCGCAGCTTCCGGAAGCAGAGCCGTTGCAATGCTTCTGTCGCCACACCATCTCGCCAGTCTGTTAACACTAGAGGCACGTCCCTTTCCAGCATTCCCCCCGGCCCGGTCAGTCCGGCGGCATCACCTCCCCTTCCGCGTGACATCACAGGAGTACGACGGCGCGCGGTACGCACCTCGGGCGCAGCGGACGTAGTTGCTCATCTCCTTCTGCAGTCGGGTGGCCTGGCCCTGCTGCCTGCTGAAGTTGTGCACATAGTCATCGAACACCTCATCTGTGGTCCTGTCGGCCTTGCCCAGGTTCTGGAGGATCTGCAACAGACCGAGCGGTGGGTTAGCACTGGTTCGGTCACAGGCAGACGGTGGGTCAGCAGCGGTTCGGTTACAGGCAGACGGCGGGTTAGCACTGGGTCGGTTACAGGCGGACGGTGGGTCAGCACCGGTTCGGTCACGGGCGGACGGTGGGTCAGCACCGGTTCGGTTACAGGCGGACGGTGGGTCAGCACTGGTTCGGTCACAGGCGGACGGTGGGTCAGCACCGGTTCGGTTACAGGCGGACGGCGGGCTAGTACCGGTTCGGTTACAGGCAGACGGCGGGCTAGTACCGGTTCGGTTATAGGCGGACGGCGGGCTAGCACTGGGTCGGCTACAGGCAGACGGCGGGTTAGTACCGGTTCGGTTACATACGGACGGTTGGTTAGCACCGGTTCAGCCACAGACAGACGGCGGGTTAGCACCGGTTCGGTCACAGCGAACGCGAGCGGCTGCCGACCGCTGCCAGTTGTCTCCCTGTCAGTGGCTGCCTTCACGGACACCGGCGCCCACCACAGGCCAGCCCTATCAGCCAACAGACCGAGGCGCGGTCAGCGGACAGCGAGGTGCGCGTCGGCTCAGGTCAACCCATCAGCACCAGCTCGCGCGGCTCTCCGATCGCGGCCACCTTCGCAGAATGGCACGACACGACGACACCCAGCCCCAGGACCCGGACAGGCCTCAGCGGAGCCCTCCCCACGGCCCCGTGGCGCTGGTCTCCGCTCGACCGCGGCCCGTTCGTGCCACGTGACCGCCGACCGCGGCTGTCACCGATGATGATAATGATTGTTTTTATTTTCAACAGCACTTCGGCTGCTAGCGCCATTTCGCGCAGCAATTACGTGACACCGGCTGAATGTCACCGCTTAAAAGCAGCGAGGTCACGACCTAGAGACCGCACCTGGCCCGAAGGTCAGCGCATGGCGACAGCCGCAAGTATTCATTCATTATCCTTTTAAGCGACCACCTGTGACGGGAGGGGGGGGGGGGGGTCATATCCAGTCCCACCACACAAAGAACTGTGTTATGGCGGAAAGTTCAAGCTCGGGTGCCTCACCTATCAGGGACATCAGCGTCACGTGACAGTCGAAGAACCTCTGCCTTACTGATCTGAACAAGGTGCAATCAGTGCGTGATCCACCAATAACATTCGCCAGTATCGTCTGCACATGCGGCCATCCGCTGTGCCGCACAGCCCAAACCCGTGGGTGCTGTACGCGTGACCAAAGCGGAGGTGAGTCGGAGTGATGTCTACTCCAATCTGTCAGTAATAGGATACCCAGTGGCCTATATTGTGCTTGATGGCATTCAACCCATTCCTACCGCTTTCCTGGTCTCACACCTGCTACCACTCAGCCGGCATATAGCGCCTTGTAACAGCGTTGAGGGCACTGACGGCAAGCTGCCAGTTTTCTGTTGTGGGGGGGGGGGGGGGGGGGGCGGTGTTTACAGTGCAGTAGCACTAGTGTAGTAGTGTTGCAGCCTTCGCGGCCTGGCCAGCAGATTCATCGCCAGTCGGGCCGACGCGGCCGGGAATTCGACCGGGATGATCTGTTTCCCGTTTGCCTCTAGACCACACGAGTCCCACGATCATCCGGGCTGTTTGGGTCGCTGAAGCAGCAGGGGCTCCGGAGAAACAAAACTGAGCTGAGAAAGTCAGCCAATATTACAGAGCATGGCAGCTTCAGGTGTGAGATCCAGTCAAGACAGCTTAAGACAGCGCACAGTTCAGCGGCCAAAACGGACACGGACGGGGGCATCGTACACTGTCCGGAGCCCCGTGACGGTAAGCAGGCACACCCGGTGCCCCTGGACGTTCTGGATCCGTCAGTGCACAAACGTGCCGCTTCTCTGTACGTGTCTGGGGGCGCGCGCCGCCGCGAGCCGGCGCGATCCGTCGCCCTCTGCACACAACGCCTTCCGCCGGCCCGCTGCGCAGTTGTCTGGAGTGCAGCCGCACACATGGGTCTCCGTCGCGTACGAGTGCACTAGTCCGATCTGCTAGGAGACCGGCTCCGCGGCTCCGCCGAACGGCGGCTCCCACACGGGCTGCGGTCTGCTGCAGGACACAGCCGTGCTGACGGGCTGCGATCTGCTGCAGGACACAGCCATGCTGACGTGCTGCGATCTACTGCAGGGCACAACCATGCTGACGAGCTGCGATCTGCTACAGGGCACAGCCATGCTGACGGGCTCGCGTGAATTTATCGGTGGGCACTCACGTCCGCAGTGAATGAGTGGAACTGCCATGCGAACTGTTCTCTTTGCAATCGCAGTACGCTTCTTACAAACAATGGGACGGATTAGGCTAAGGTACTATATCCGACATCAGATAGAATGCAAGGACGAAACCACGCCTCAATGGTCCGCGTGACTAGTCCGCTCTCATGCTGTTTCATAAGGTCCCAGCGCGGTTTTAGCCCGGGCTTCTCAAGCGTCGCGGAGATCCGAAACACACTCACCACAGTGGTGGTCACGCTCCCTACCCGACGTGCGCATGACAACCAAGGCCAAACCACCACGTTACACCCGCGAGCAACATCCTACAGAAGAGACCAGCCTCTGTCGGATGTATCCAAGATCCAGATCCTGCGATGACTAGCAACGGACAGGAGGCCCAGAGCTCCCACAGATCATGTGGATTTCGTATATAATAATCTCAGTTACTTAGCATGATTAATGGCAAAGCCTGCTTGTTGAGCCTGTAAAATTGCCACCGGCATACCAGTGCCTGGCATTTGAGCGCCTGGGCAACACGTGGCATGCTCGGCGTGGCGGGCGGCTGTCGGAAGCTCGCCGCGCCGTATTTCCTGACCCCGAGCAGCACCTGCTGCAGCGTGTCGGCGCCGGCCGACCCCTTCGCCACCGACACGCCCCTGTGAGCGTCCGCTCCACTCCCAGGCCGCCACTGACCTACTTCAGAGCCAGCCCGGGACGTCCACGCCAGTTACTAAGGTATGGAAGGCCCGTTCCGGTCTGGACTGCCATTCAGTGTACTCTCAGTCGACACTGGCATTTCTAGGCCACTAATCTCTACGCCCCAAAGCTAAAAAACCGGCCGGCCACATGGACCAGCCACCAGGACCGAAACATGTCGTGCAGCCTTTCATCGGACTCCAGCAGCTGCGGCCGTTACATTAACTCACACTTACGGAGTGTGCGTCTGTATTACTGGTACCGTAATCAGCTCGCCTCCTGTACAGTGCTGCAATGCTGCCGCGATCACAGGTTCGCAGGTAGCCCACCGCCCCGCGCTGCGTTAAATGACGCCTGTCCGAGGTCTGCGCTAAATGACGTCTGACTCACAGGTAGTGGCGGGCGATCTGGCGAATTGTGCGCACTTGGCGCATGAATCACCCGGTAGCCCCGGGAGCCGTGATCGCCCACCCCGTCAGATCTGTTCTGGCGGCCACATCACTCCACAGGCAGTTCGTCGAATCTGAGATGCGCGCTTCAAAGCGGAGTAAAGGAGCACTGATGACTTCTGTTGGAATCGCGGCAGGTTGGAGGTATTTAATTATGGTCCATATTATGGGTTGCGAAGATCAAACACATCGATGTTATAGCATTCACAGGCATCGCCCATTAACACACACCACCTGGCCGCAGAGACTGACTGCGAGTTTTTTCTTCGAATACACACGCTCATTTATTGAGCCGCTCATTAATGAAGGGTGAGCGGACTGTACACGCCACACCGCTAAACCTGAAGATCGCTCATTAATGAAGGGTGAGCGGACTGTACACGCCACACCGCTAAACCTGAAGATCGCTCATTAATGAAGGGTGAGCGGACTGTACACGTCACACAACTAAACCTGAAGATCGCTCATTAATGAAGGGTGAGCGGACTGTACACGTCACACAACTAAACCTGAAGATCGCTCATTAATGAAGGGTGAGCGGACCGTACACGTCACACAGCTAAACCTGAAGGTCATGACATACCAAACGCCCCACGGTGCCCGCCCTTCGTGCCAAGTTGGGAGGCAGGCCACGCCACATAGCCTCAGCAGCTGGTTGCGTCGTAAAGCCCAGTGACAATGATAATACAAAACATAACCGATGCCGCTCGCAGCTGCAATGCAAGACAGCTGACGCTGCTGATAGCGTCTGTGAGGCTGTCAAAACGGCATACAACAACCGCGGGCATTCAAACTGGCTCTAACACGGTATACAACATTCACCGCGCGGCTTCAGCAAAAACTATCCGCAATGCGCCCTACCAAAATACGGATATACCCTTATATCCCAAACGTACCCTCCCAACATATCATTTTCCCCCTTTTTAAAGGAACGCGACAAACGTCGTCACGCTCTTGTTAAGGGGCGCCAGAAAATGTCTTGGCCATGTTAGCGTTCAGGAGCCATAGCGCAACCGGGACACGAACCCGGGCCCGCACGCGGGAGTCCGACGCGCCCAACATAGGGATCACACGCCTGTTTCAGTTCCCCCGGTACAGTCAGTCAGCCCGGCCGAATGTAGAGCCTACAACCGGAGCAGCGGCGCCGTAGCACGCCGGCCGGAAGGATGTGGCGTGACGACCACGAGCCAGCGACGGAGAGCCGGCCGCCGGCGGCTGAGCCGGTCCCCCTGCCCCGCCCCCGTTCCTGCCCCGGCCCCGGGCAGCAGAGCGGCGCCGTCGCCGCTCTGGCCCGTCCGCCCTCGCTGCATTCCGGCGTCGGCTCTGTGACGTCCGCCGTCGGCCAGAGGTCGCGCGGCTCGGGGCTGGCCGGCCGGCGCGCACCGGCGCCGCCGCCGACACAGCGGATCGTCAGCGAGCCGCCGACCTTGCGCCGCATCGGGACCAAGCGGGGCGCGAGCCGACCGGCGCTGGAGACTGCGATGCCAGGCTCACTGGACAGCGAGGGGTGCAGAGAGCGCGGTTCGAGCCCGGCTGCCAGTCCACGGCGTGACGATCGGGGTGACCGTCCCGGCAGCCGGCAGGGGAGAGCGGCCGGGACGACGGCCCACGCCGCCGCGTCTCGAGCCCGGGACACGGCCCGAGGCGGGGCCTGCCGCCCACACCGCCCGGCAGGACGGTGCCGCGACCTTGTGGCGCCGACCGAGGAAATGAAAGCGAGGGCGGCCGCTGTCGCGGCGCCGCCACACCGGCCTGGACCTGAGCGATGCGCGGCGGTGACGCCAGTGACTGGGTCCGACTGCACACCGCTGCGGGGCCATCCAACGCCATGCAACCGGCGCGTGATGCGTCACAAATTGACGGCCACTGCCCATAGGAGCTGCCGTGCGGCGGCATGTGGTCATTGTTTTCAGCAGCAGGCCCTCTGGAGCCCAGTCTCAAGGGGCGCCGCTCGAGAGCTGGCCCGCCCCGTCGACGCCGTCCCGGCGGCGCAGCGGCGGCGTGGCCCGCCCGACAATTAGTCAGCTGATGGCCGACCGGCGGAGGCGGCGGCCAAATTTGGCAGCTCTGCCGCGCCCACTTGAGCGCAGCTTTCGCCGGCCGGACGCGATAGCCATCTCCGCTCTCCGCAGCGATCTCCGCTCTCTCCCGGCGGTCCAGCTGGCGGTCCGGAGGCGCCCGGCCACGCCGGCCCGTCGGGCGGGCACAGCAGGCACGTCGGCCCGTCGCGCGGGGGCAATACCAGTGCCTGACCTTCGATCCAACCGAGTGCGGTGCAGAAACTGGTCACAAACCAGCGGGCTCGGTTGCGCAGGACTGTTTGCAGGAGTCGTGCATGTAAGGCATGCGGAGGGCGGTGGGACGCACGCGCAGGGCAGTGGAGCGAACGACAGCGGGCCGCCTGGCCCCGCCTAACGGACATCAGTCCGGGACCACGGACGGTGAGCCCGCATCCGTCCGCATCGCAGCGAGGCGCCTTCCCACAGGCCCGCACCAGAGCGCAGGGCGGCGGCGGCGGCGGCGGCGCGATGAACCGAGACCAGCAGAGGCTCTCGGTAACGCCCGGCTGGCGGGGCCCGCCCGGCCCGGCCCGGCCCGGCCCGGCCCGGCCCGCCCGGCCCGGCCTGGTATGTCAACGGTCGGCCGACACGGGACCGCCCGGCACCCCGGGTCCGCTCGTCCAGTCGGCTCAGAGGGCCGGCCAACGAAGCGGAACAGTATGGTCTCAGCCGGTGGTCCGAAGGACCGGCGTCTGACGGGCGCGCAGGGAGGTCCCAGGCTCCGGCGCCAATACCGGCACGAGAAGGGATGAATGACACCAAGATATACACATGCCGTGTCGGACACGACGGGAACAAGTATCCATACGTTAGTCGACTCACGCCGCAGATTGAAACGACGAGCACAGGGCTGCCCATCACCTGCCTCCTAAAGCCCGCCTACCACACGCTATCGCAATTAGTGCTGAGCCAACGACACGGGTGGAGGCTGTAAATCACGCGCACTGCACCGCCGCTGGGCGTTCTCAGGTCTACGTCAGCCCACCGACGCGCGAGCCCGGCAAAAACCCTGCGCCGCGCGGGTCGGGTGGACAGGACGCCATGGAAGGCGGCACCCTGATAACTCTCTGGCGCACGCCCCGGCACGCGCAGCGCCCGACACGGCCCTGACCCGCGCGCGGGTCGCGTCAGACCCCGAGCTGAGCCCTGCGCGCCGGAAGTGCCGCGACCGCTTCCCAGCATCGACACACGGAATTGGACCGGTGACCGGTACGAACCGTCCGAACTAGGATGTGCGGTGGGAATACCAGCGTTTCCTCACCATCTTTCCTTTCCCGGTCAGTTCATTTCCGCCTGACCCCATAAAGTTACACTGCAGTCCCCTCCTCGCACACTGGAGCTAAACGCAAAGTCTACTGGAACCGAGAGCTGCCATAGGCTCTGCCAGGCTCCTGAAGGAGTTACACACCTCCCGCGTGCGACTGGCGGCCTCCGAGCTGAGGAGCTGTGCGGCGCAAAAGCCGCTGGTCGAATACCATCAAAGCTGCTTACGGCGCGCCGCCTCAGGACCCGCACTTCAAGCGGCTCCAGCACAATGTCCGTGTTGCGCTGAACGAATGGTCCGACCCGCCGCCACCACAGCGCACGGCGCCGTGTGACCCGTTGTGGCGCAGCAGGAGACGCGAGAGGCCCGTCACGCTGCAGCAGGAGACGCGAGAAGCCCGTCACGCTGCCGGTCTGTCTGTCGCCAGGCTGGAGCAGCAGGAGACGCGAGAGGCCAGTCACGCTGCCGGCCTGTCTGTCGCCAGGCTGGAGCAGCAAGAGACGCGAGAGGCCCGTCACGCTGCCGGTCTGTCTGTCGCCAGGCTGGAGCAGCAGGGGACGCGAGAGGCCGGTCATGCTGCCGGTCTGTCTGTCGCCAGGCTGGCGCGCCGAGACACGTCCTGAGAGCCGACCTGAGCTCAGCCGCGGCCGATGTACTGAACAGAGCTGTGTGAGCCGCGCTGTGCGAGCTGTGACCGGCGCTGTGCGAGCTCACATCGTACGCGGCGGCGGCCCGGCAGCGATCCGACCACGGCCGACCGACCGGCCGGGCGACGCCGCCGCCGCTCGCGTCAACTTCACAATATTTTTAAATCTTGGCCGCGGAGGCGCCGGGTGGGTGTTATGCCAAGTTCGGGGGCCGGCCGCCGCCGGCTGCACCCAATTATTCCGAACGCAGCGGGATCCAGCTGCAGCCGGTCCGCTATCGGGTGCACGGATAGTGGGGCGAGTCCAAACGGCACCCACGGAGGCTGACGTACCCACACACCCGCGAGGGAGCGCAGCACGTCCGTCTGTGCCGCCGCCGCGGTACGCCACGGCCGGCGCCCCACTTCTCGTCAGGCGAGGGGTGCGTGCCGAAGCCCCTCCGCGTCACGGCACAGGCACATGCAGCGAAAGGCCGTCTTCAGCCAGGAATACCGATAATGCTCCCCCTCCAAGAGCACGAAAACGCCACTCATTACTGACAACGGGAAGCAAACGTCGATTCATATCACGTAGTGAACCCTGTGCTGGGAAACAGCGAGAACTCGACTAGACTAGTGTGTGTGGAACTGACGTCCCGCGGAGGTGCATCATGATGCGCTGGCAGTCCCGGCGCCCCAGCGCGCTTGGCGGCTCGCTCAGGCTCCGGCCATCCTCGCGGCCCCATAACCGCCAAGCAGATCCCATTGGCACCGACGCATACGTCACAAAACACCCGATGTAACACCGCCACAGGCGTCGCGATGAGCCCACTGTAACCGCACAGGGCGGCGACGAGCGCAGCACGCCGGACGGCGACGCATCGACGGGAGAGGGCTCGCGCTGAGAACGCCTACGAGCGCCGGAGCTGCGCCAGGCATGGCCGGACCACAGCGCCGGACGTGGCCGGACCACAGCGCCAGACGTGGCTGAACCACAGCGCCGGAGCTGGGCCAGGCATAGCCGGACCACAGCGCCAGGCGTGGCCGGACCACAGCGCCGGAGCTGGGCTAGGCATAGCCGGACCACAGCGTCAGGCGTGGCCGGACCACAGCGCCAGACGTGGCCGGACCACAGCGCCAGACGCGGCCGGACCAAAGCGCCGGGCGCCGCGCTCCAAACGGCACGTCCGCGGCCCGGCCCCGACGTGCAGTCTCGCCGCCGCCCGATTAGGCCGTTGATAGGAGCGCCCACAGCGGCCCGGCCACCGGAACGTAAACACGACCCGGGCGGCGGCCGGGCCGAGCTGCCGCCGCCCGGACTGACACGCCGGGCTGCTGTTAGCACGGGGATGCGGCTCGCGAGGTGGGACAGGACACGAACGGCTCGCGGCGTGGACGCTGACGGGGCAGGACGGTGAACGCAGCCCGTTCAGGGTGCTGTGCGTGCAAGGACGCTAAGCCGCGCCCAGGGAAACGGCGGGTCGACACCGGACGGAGCAGAGACACCGGACGAAGCAGAGACACCGGACGGAGCAGAGACACCGGACGAAGCAGAGACACCGGACGAAGCAGACACCGGACGGAGCAGAGACACCGGACGAAGCAGACACACCGGACGAAGCAGAGACACCGGACGAAGCAGACACCAGACGGAGCAGAGACACCGGATGAAGCAGAGACACCGGACGGAGCAGACACCGGACGGAGCAGAGACACCGGACGAAGCAGACACCGGACGAAGCAGACACCGGACGAAGCAGAGACACAGGACATAGACACAAGGCAGCCTCGGCCCCATGCAATGACCCTCGTCGGGATCAGCACACATGGGATGTGCTCCGGGTGTGTACACATGGGGCGACTGGGAAGGGCCATGGAAAGCCTGCCGCGCGCGCCACGCGCGCGGTCATCGGCGCGGTCCTCCCACAGAGGGTGCGCCACCAGCGGCCAACGTCCGGCGCCGGGCGGGGGCGGCGACGGCGGGGACCGATGGGCAGGGCGGCCGACACCGTGCGTCCTTGACGTCGCGACGGGGGACGCCTCGCTGACCTCGCCGGCTCCCACACGCGGCCGCCGCCCCGCTATCGACGACCCAGGCCGAGCCCGTGCAGCTGCAGGTAACACCACGCAGCCGGGGAGGACTCCAGGCTGGGTTAGACCTCCCACGGCCGCAATAAACTTCACGGCTGCAGCGGACTCCACGAAACGAACAGACTCCGTAAATGAGAAGCGCACGCCCCACAGCAGGAGCGGCTGCCCACAGCTAGGACTGCACCCCGACAGCCTGAGCGGCCGTCGCTGGGCACGGAGCATGCCGGCGCCTAGCGCGCGCCTCCCCGCGGCTCTCCCAGTCCCACGCCGGCCCGGCGTCGGTTCGGCGCCCCACGCCTCCGACAGCCGGGCCGTCCGAAGCGCGCCGCCGGGCCCCGCCGCCGTGACCGCGCACTCACCGCCACCGCTCGGCGGCCGGGCGCATAGCTCCACGCACGTGCCGACTGGCGTCCACGGCACGGCCGGCTCGGCTGTAAATAATCCGGCGAAGTAACCGGTCCCAGGAAGGCCGCTGCCCGACCAGCTGCATGGCGCCGCGCGGGTGGATGACCCCGAGGGGGGGGGGGGGAGCTGCAGCGCTCTGCCGTCTGCAGAGCATGGCTGTGGTTAAATGTGGGTGGAGTCGGCTCCGACCACTTGAGCCCAATCCACGTGAAGCTGACACGATGACACTTAAGAGTCTTGGGTTAGGCGAGCAGGAGCCGACTCCCTAATAATCGGCTTCGGTGGGTACAAAGGTAGGACGTTATCGCGACATCAGCGTGTAGTGCTCGAATCCGTGCCGCTCAGCACCAGCGCAGTGGCCGCACAGCCTTGGAGGACGCCGACGCAGCCCGCTGCACGGGTGGAGCCCTCCGGAGAGCCACCCGTCATTGGTATGCGGCCGCCGTAGCACGGGGGCGCGCAGGAGCGCGCCTGGCGTGTGCGCCGGCCGCAAACCCGGCCCTGGTCGGCCGGCCGAGCGGGACACCGAGGCGCCGACAGGTCGCCCACGCTAGGGTCGAGTCCTCTGCGGACCCCGCGGCGGCCGCCGACCGAGAGGGACACCGAGGCGCCGACAGGCCGCCCACGCTAGGGTCGAGTCCTCTGCGGACCCCGCGGCGGCCGCCGGCCGAGCGGGACACCGAGGCGCCGACAGGCCGCCCACGCTAGGGTCGAGTCCTCTGCGGACCCCGCGGCGGCCGCCGGCCGAGAGGGACACCGAGGCGCCGACGGGCCGCCCACGCTAGGGTCCAGTCCTCTGCGGACCCCGCGGCGGCCGCCGACCGAGAGGGACACCGAGGCGCCGACAGGCCGCCCACGCTAGGGTCGAGTCCTCTGCGGACCCCGCGGCGGCCGCCGGCCGAGCGGGACACCGAGGCGCCGACGGGCCGCCCACGCTATGGTCCAGTCCTCTGCGGACCCCGAGGCGCCGACAGGCCGCCCACGCTAGGGTCGAGTCCTCTGCGGACCCCGCGGCGGCCGCCGGCCGAGCGGGACACCGGGACGCTGACGGGCCGCCCACGCCAGGGTTCAACTCTGCGCCGACCGCGTGGCCGCTGTCAGCCGAACGCAGTGACAAGCCGCTCGGGCGGCATCTCGCGGCCGCCATGCCAGCTCCATTTCGCGCAGGTGAAAGTCGCGCGTGCGCTCACGTGCATGGGGAAACACAGCCCACCCAGAGGCGCGTTTTCCATTACAGAGGGCGGGCCGTCCGGCCGGGGCGGCGTCCGGTGACCGGGGGTCACGCCGCGGGCGGAGCGCCGTCAGCGGCGCCGACACGCCAGCCGCAGCCGAGCGCGGCGCGCTGGGCAGTCCACACCGCGACACGCCACCTCGCTCGGCCGTGGTCAGGGCGGGGGGCGAGCCGGCGACGCGGGCGGCACTCCACCCGCGCGCGGGGCGGACAGACCGAGCCGGCCCGCCCCCGGCCCGACACGAGCTCAACGCGCCCCGGTGCTAGCTAGCCTGGGCTCCGAGCGGCAGTCGGCGGGCAAGCGGCGAGTCTCGGCGCGCCGGCAGGCCAGACGGCGGCAGCAGCTCGGCGCCGGTGTACAGGTGTGGCGCGCCACTGCGCCCGCCCAACCGTTACCCGGTGCTGACGCCGCCAGCAGCTGCGCGCTAACAGGGATGACACGAAGCCCCAGCCTTTGATCCGTCTCCATACATCATCACGGCGCGACAGTTGGCGACGGACTCCTGACCGGAAAACTCTGCGCCGGGGAGCGGCGGCGGCGACGGCCCGCCGAGCGGTCCCAGAGCTCCGCGACCTTCACACAAAGCCCGCGCCCGCTGACCGCCAGGCCTAGCCCACTGCCAGCGGCTGCGGCAGCCTGCAACCTGGTCTCCCCAGTGTCGTAGCTTGCCGGAACGCACAGCCCTTGAATGTAATCGCTGGCCGGGGCCGAGCCAGACAGCAGGGCGGAGCTAGTGCGGCGAGGAGCCCAACAATAATTAATAATAATTCCACGGAACATAGGACTATGCCACATGTCATTAGCCGCCAAAAATTTCTCACGCAGATTACCGCGGGAAGGCCGGAACACAGTCGGTAACAAGTGTACAACCAGCGATCTCGAGCTAACAGTCGAACCTGCTCCCGCCATCCGCTGCCGCGCCCCCGCAGCGAGATGTCCGTCCACCGGGTATCCCGGGGCCCGGCCGCGCCCCGCCGAGTCCCGCGGCCGACCAACCGACCGGTGGGGCGGCGCAGCCCGCGCTCCCGGCCGGCAGCGGCGGCCGCACGGAGCCGCATGACGGACGGCACTGCGAACCCGTCCATCACCAGGCCGGAGCCGCACTAACCAGACGCTAACGCGTCCCACCCGGCGGTCGACGGCGCGCTGTTGGGCGCGCGCCTGTCAGCCGGCCGCAACCAGCCGTCCAGTCTGTCCGTCACACCCAGCATCAGACGGAGCGGCGCACAAGCGGCGGCGGTCCGAGCTACGTCCTGGCACCCCTCGTGGCGCAGCCGCCTCCCACCGCTCTGGCTTCAGCGTCACCACGGGGAGACCGCCACAGGACAGCACGCTGCCCACTCCAATGCCACCTAAGTATTTGTAGTGCTTTTATCGGCCCCTGGATCAAAAAACCACGCCATTCACTACCCCCATGCGCTATACCCGCTCATTCCGGTGTCACCACTGTCCGACCTAACCGTCGGATGTCGGCCGACGCCGGAAACCGGACGGCGCTGGTGAGAAGCCGGCCGGCCACGCCGCTCGGCGAGGAGAACCGGGTCGGTATGCGCCGCCAGCGCCGCCGCTGCAGACCGAGACGTGCCGGCATCCGGCGAGAGAAGGCCCGGGCTCCGACCAAGGGCCGCCGGCGCGCTGGCGCTGCCCGCTGCCCAGCCAGCCCACGCCGCTGGCGCCGCCGGCCGTGTCGACTTCCTGGGTAAAACTCATGCTGCAGGGCCTCACCGGGCGTAGACTGGCTATCGAGCCTCATCACGCGCCCACGTGATGAACAGGGTGCAGCGAGGCCGGACCGGACAGACCGAGACGTGTGCAATTCTCCAGATCATCACGACTATTCCAAAACTGACAGCTGGACGGATAAACAGTGCGGCCGAACACAGCGTGACACAGGGACACACCAATGTCATCTAGAACGCATCCATAACACCATTCCAAAAAGACACCCGCATTCCATCGCACCTCCGCAACCTGCCACCATACTGACAACGCCTAAGCCCGACTAAGCCCCACGTCCCGGAGTCAGCTCCGCTGCCCACTTCAGCGCCGCCGTCTGCCGGCCGGCCGAGTCGGACGGTCGCCGGGGGCGGCGGCGGCGCGGCCAGGCCGTGGCCCGCACGTGGAGGTGCCGCGCCACGCCGCGCCGTACATGGCGCGGCGCTGCAGCGCGCCGCCGCGGACCGGTTCGCGGCGCGTACACGGCGGCGGCGGCGCCGGCGGCCGGCAGCGGCGCCGGACCGGTCCGGCCGGCCGGCCGCCTAACGAGCCGCCTCCGCCGCCGGTAGAGCGGACGGCAGCGCGCAGCGGCCGGCGTGCGGCAGCCGAGAGCACGGCCCAGATCGAGAGCCGACCGGAAGCGTATGGCCGGCCGGCGCTCCTCTAGCCGTCCGCCGTCCCCCGGAGCATTTCGCCAGGGGCATGATGTGAGACTCCGGCCTGCCGGCCGTCCGCAGGCGCACAGCCGGCCGCTCACCGCTTCCTGACCCCCTCTCCTCGCTTCCGGGACTGCGCCCCGAGAGGCCACGAACGGGCTCAGCTCGACCGGCGGCGCTCGAGCTGTCTGAGGTAAACAGTGGCGCCGGCCGAGCCCCCCACCGGCCGGGCAGGCCCGCCCACCGGCCGGCAAACTGCGCAGCTCGGCCGGGCCGTCCATGTGCCGCCAGCCGTTGCAGCGGGCCGGCGGCGATCGCCGGCGATGAGGCCACGCGGACCACGGCGCCGCCACGCATAGCGGGCCGCGTCGTGGTCGGACCGCGTTAGCGCTCAGGCGAGCTTCGGCGGCGGCCAGGCGGCAGGAGGGAGCGTCGGCGAGCGGCCCGCCGCCGGGCGCTGTCGGCGCCGGCCCCAGCGGGGCCGGGCTGAGTCAGCGGCCGCTGACATCACCCGGAGCCGGCGGCCGAGTCGGACGCCGCTCACCTGTCACCTGTACCGCCCTGCGCGTGGCGGCGCTGCCGGCGCAGCCCGCTGGCGAGGTATGAGCTCTCAGGCGCGTATGGGCGGCGCCGCTCCCGGGTTATCAACACAGGGTCGGCACCTGCACCCACCGGGAAAACTTCTCGACTGTTGGAGGCAAGAGACACAAAAAACTAGCCGCTGGCCGACGAGATAAGACCACCGGTGTGCTGGCGCGGTCTGGACACAATGTAGGGTAAGTGTTCGAGTTCACCCTGACCCCTGATGAGGATCACCGGCGGAAAACTGTCCCCAACGCCATTACGCCGGCGGGGAGTCGGTGACGTGTGGCGGGAAGCTGAGCTGAGCGCCCAGAGCTGGGCCGCATAGCCCTGCCGGCTGCCACGGGGGACGTTCTGCCGCGAGTAGCAGGGATGACGCGTGGAGCGAGGCCGGGGCCGGAGCCGCGCTGCCCGCCGCCACAGCCGAGGTCGCCGCGGCGCGTCCGGCTGCCAGCGGCGCCGGCCGGCCGCTGGCAGCTCTCCCAGCGCCGGCCGCGGCCGCCCGCGCAGCCCGCCGCCAGCGCACGCCAGCCGCACAGGTGGGACCGAGGGGGGCGGGGGGCGGGGGTGGGGACCGCGCGGCGGCGGCGGTGGCAGGGCCCGGCCCGACCCAGCGGCGGGCCCGTCAGGCCGCCCTCGGCAGCACTGGGCGACAATGGGACACCTCAGCCGGCCGGCCGCGGCCGGCTGTTGTCGTTGGACGACAATCAAGAATCCGGCGGCGCCGGCCGGCCGGCAGCCTTGGAGGCAGCCGGCGCTGCCAGGGCGGCGGCCGGCCCGTACCCCGCGCCCGGGGGCTGGGCTGACCCGGCAGCCACGCCACCACGACCGGCCGCCGTCGCGTGACCTGGCACCGCCGCGCCACATCACGAGTCCCGGCCGCGCGACCGCCCCGCCAGGCCCGCTCCATACGACACCAACACGCCGATGGCGGCTCTGTTTCGACGGCGGACACGACCCTGCTGGCGTTCGACAGCCCGGCCCCATTTAGACGTCATTAGCCAGTGCGAGCGGCGTCAGCCGATCTCAGATGTCATCCGACGATAAAATAGCCGCCGATTGCTTCCGCGGGGCGGGCGGTCGATAGTCACGGCGGCACGTGCAGCGGGCAGCGCGGCCGCCAGCCACCAGCTCGGCACGCATCGTCCATCCGCCCGGCGGGCCGCCGCCAACAGACGGGACGCCACAAATTGAATCGCGGGCGCGCTTCTTCTCACGCTTTCCTGCAGCTTAAAAGCATTGCACGCGATAATATTTGCGTATATGTGCGAGGCGGCAGACGTTCCAGAAGGACAAAGTCGCCTCTGCCAAAGCGCCGTCTAAAAACAGTCCAGATCCGCAGTTCACCGCGTGCGCCAACATAACAAGGCAAACAGCTGGACCGGTCAAGGATCAATGCTGACGAGGCGAAGTGGCGCTCTCTGACGCATTGCCTCCCCCTCAGTACAAATAATGGAGAATCCAGGGTACATCAGCAACGGTATGGGACACTCGAACTTGGCTGCAGGCTGTCCGTGAAAATCTCTCAGGATACTGGCCAAACCAATAGCTGCAAGGTGGAACCATTAGCGAGTCAACAAATAATCTATTTGGCTAGAAATGGTCATTGCGACTAAACTCAACCCTAGACGTAAATATAATCCCTGGTAATACAGCAGCCTCATCAGCGACCAGACTGGAAACCAGCATGATTCATCCCAATTTCGAATGATACCAGATTGTTTCTCACAGTGATTCGAATCAGGGATCACTGTCTACATCCCCCCGGCTAACCGCAAGCCGTTTTGTTCTCAGAACCCAGCGACGCCCCTCCGTTCACTCCGGCCGGACAGGTGACGCGCCCCGCCGCCGCCTCCCCATCGCCGCCCACTCGGGACGGGCCCCGCCCCTCATCCAGCAGCAGGCAAGGTCGGGCGGCTCGCCGGCAGCGGTCACACACATACACACACACACACACACACACACACACACATGCGCGGCGTCGTCATCGGACCAAATACGGGCGGCGCCGCGTCCCGATACAAGGTGAACCGGTCTCGGCGGTGGTCACGGTCCCGCCGGCGCCGCCCGCCACCGTGACGGCGCACCGCCCCCTCCCGTACAGGGCTGCCGGCCGGCCGGCGGGGAGACGGCGGGCCGACAGGGTGGACAGGGTGGACAGGGTGGACAGGGCGGACGGCCGGTGGGCGCGACGCCGGCTGGACTGGTCATGGGACCACATGGCTGCTGAAAGCCCCATTACGACCCCGTTAAGCCGCTGACATTGGACGGATCGCGAACGTTCTCAGTCGGCAGGCGGACCACTAGTCCTCATCAGATGAGGTGGTTCATCATCATAAGCATTGATTAAACCAGCCATTGTCTCTGATGCAAGAGCAAAAGTTTAAATTTCACATCAGGGTGGAATCAGAACAAACCAGACAGAAAAGTTATAGACCCTATGCAAGCCTAAAAATGAATACAATGGGAAGTTTGACATCATTTACTGGCACAGCTCTGTCAACAGACAAGAACTATAAGTGACCACTCTAATTTTGCTACTGCAACCAGAGCTAAAACAAAAATGATTTACAAGCACACTAACCATTGAATATTGCAAAGTGTTTCAGCTGGCCTAGGGGAGCAGGAAGACTCATATCACATCAAACATAGCCACCAAATCATCACCAAGAAACCTCACATGAAACTTAACCATTTTCCTTGTAATGCAAGACTTGATAGCTTAATTCAAGACAAGTCAGCATATGGCACTTAACCTGCATGTCTCAGCACCAAAGAAAAATTATGTAAGTACTTCTAAGCCCTGGATGACTCCCCTTTTATGTCATAGCATGCTTATGGTAAAATTTTTGGCCATGTCCAGCACATAACATTGTGAAGAGTTGACCACTGCATACATGAGTGCACTTTCTAAAATGTGGTACTACCATCCTATGCACATAATCAAAATATGTGCAAGCTGGTCTTGATTAGGCCTTTGAAAATATTGCACAGGAAACTGCTGACACATCCCAAAATTGCAAACCAAATGAAGCAGAATGCTGCCAAAGGAAATACAGGTTATGTGATCTTGTTCCTATAAATTTTAAGATGGCTATGGGCTTCACACTGGCTATAATACAAAAATGTAGCCACTAAAGCCAAGTGACACAAACTGAAGCAGCAGACAAGGCAACATGAGACCAATTTTTGTTGATTTTGTTCAAATACTACATTAGCTATCAGCTAAGGCAAGATATCCCAGAAACAATTTGACAATTTTGACAAACAAAAGACAACTCAGCTGCTTTGAAACTAAATCAGGCCATCATTCAACTTGCTTGCAGGTTTAAGACAGCTTGCTTCATACATTGCATAAAGTTCCATTTCCGATGTGAAAGCTAAAAAAATGAACTTCTTCACCAGCTGGGTGCAGCATGTAATCTACTTTCAGATGAGCAAACCAGCAGACGATCCATTATACAAAGTATGAAATAGTAAAACCCTTACAGAACCCTTACTTTGCATTTCTTACTTAAAAACCAGTGCTGAACTGGCCTCAAGGACTCTGATTGACTGGCTTTTCTGAGGCAATATTCCTTTGTTTGACACCAGTGCTTAGCTGACCTCAAGGATCTTGGTTCAGATTGGCCATTTTCAGACCATATTCCTCAGCTGGATGCCAGCACTTGACAGATCTCAAGGATTTGAAGTGAGACTGGTCATTTTGAGACAAAGTGTAGAAATTGATGAACAGCTATCAGACAATGAAGCATGGTTGTGAACATATTATCATGTGCAGCAGCCCTGTCACTTGGAGCACTGAGATGTCAAAACTGATCATTTGCCACAGTGCAGTCCAACATACTATAAACCTTGCCTCCTAAGATTGAAATATACACAGACTTTTGACCAGCACCTCAGCTAGGCTGTGTACACAATGCTTGTTACCTTTTCCTTTACTCTCCTGCTTGTTGCCACAGTGTAGGATTTCATATTTGCAAGTAGGCCCATGCTTTCACATAGCACTCCAAGAGAGACCACCTATGACACCTTTCACCAGCACTAAGTGACTATTTTTAGCCCAGCTGAACTTGGCATACCCCTCAACCAGCACCATCTGTTGAATCACATGTGCACCTGCATCCAAAACCTGGGCTTTCAGGACAGGATGTAGGCAGGTAAGCTCTGAGGTGGAACCATAGACAACCCCTGTTACCTTCTACATTATTTGCTTGGTGAATCGGAGTCCTAACAATAACCATAAGTGATTATTCTAATACTTGGCACGACTTCAACATGATAGCAAAATGAACCCGGCCCCACTGCTGCCACAGTGAGAAGGTACACTCGGCACACAAATACAAGTTTCCACAGAATGACAAAACAGCCTGATCATTGTACATGCCGAGATGAAACTCACGCAAATCGTCCGAATCTGTTGCAAGTACTCACCCTTTCTTTGGCTCTTCCTGCATGTTTTCGCACAGTTTTAGCAAAGAATTCCGGCTTTATCTCCGACATTTTCAGCGGGGAAGGCGGCGGCGATTGCGGCGCCTTGTTCCCATCAGGCGAGCGAGTTGTTGACATTGTCGGTAAATATGGACAATTCACTATCGACTACGAACGGAAGGAAACCAGGCGTGGGAAAATCAGCACCTCACGCCAGCTCCCTTACAAAACCATGCAGATTTCACGCGCGCCCCGGCACCAGCGCGGCCCACCCCAGCAGATTATCGAGACTGGTGCCTGCCTCGGCCGCGCGGTCCGCGAGCGTGCCGCGAAAACGTCAAAAGCCCTCGGGGCTCGAGGTGCCGTGCCAGGATGTCCTCATTCTAGCCGGGCGGCCCGCGAACAGGTGGGTACAAAAATAACGCCCTGCTCCTTCTCCTCGGACACAAATACTCCTGCGGGATACATTCGCAAAAACGTCACCAAAAATTCTGACTTATCGGTTTATGGCGTAGTAAACATAGCAGCAGTGGGCACAGTCGAGGTACGAAAGATATCGGAGGCAACGTTCGGCCTGCAGTTGCACAGCACTCATCGCGGATCAGCAGGTCGTGCCAGCCTCGGCCTACAGTTGCACAGCACCCATCGCGGATAGGCAGGTCGTGCCAGCCTCGGCCTGCAGTTGCACAGCACCCATCGCGGATCAGCAGGTTGTGCCAGTCTCGGCTGCAGTTACACAGCACCCATCGCGGATCAGCAGGTCGCGCCAGCCCCTTTTGCAGTCTCAGGCGACCAACATTTGTTCTGCCACGAATGTAAACGGAAAAATCTGGCAATATATCAATGTTAAAAGCACTGACGTCCCGGACAGATTTAACCTGTCCACGGCGCGTCGTTTAAAGCGTCCTGATGTGGGTCAAGATGTGCGCCAGGAGGCGTGTCGAAGTAAGGGTGTGCGAGTCTCATGAGTTACCAGCCATAACAAAACACATATTACCGAATGGCACCTTTGTACTGCTTCCGCGATTATTTCACGAAGGTAACCTACATCCTTTCGTCGCTGACAGCTGGCAACGATCGCACTGGAACGCGCCCAAAAACGGCGTTATTAATAAAATGTATTTAACACCAACAAGAGCACAAACCCACACACCCATTCCACACAAAATCGTAAGCAGTTGCAATTTTACTGCAACATAAAGAAACCGGCAAGCATGCCAAACCCAGTGACAAACAGCACATTTTGGACGAACTCCTACAAGCGGCTGAACAGCCGAACATTTACCAAAAAATAAGGCATCACTCGCTACAATACGTGTCAAACGTGCCGTGGAATACGCCGATACAGAAATGCTGACGTTTGTGAGCCCTGCCCAGCACGCACCAGACTTGTGACAAATCAAAGTTCGCACAGATCCCGCCGACTCTCCCTGATCGGAGGGCAGCGTTCGAATCAGTCAAAATCAGCCGATTCGTCCCACCCGCCAGCCAATTCCGCTCTGTCGGCAGCCATCGGCCCGCCTCCCGCCGATGCCCGAGCCCTCGCAGTGCCGGCGTTCACCGCACACCGTCCCGCATCTGAGGACGGCCGATACCGACATGGTCCGTGTCTGCCGGCCGTACTGCTGCGCGGCTCTGTGACCGGCTGGCGCGGTGCAACCACCCCACACTCCGCCCACATACATGGCGGAGTGGGGGGTGGTTGCATCGACATGTCTCCGCCTAAGGCCGCGCCCGTCACCAGGCGGGGACCGCGGGCGACGCGTGACCCCGCCCTCCGGCAGGCCGCCCGCACAGCCACGAGACCTGCGGACGGGATCACCCGAACCAGTGCGGAGCGCGGCCACGGTGTCCGACGGCCCTGCTCTCCGTGCCGGCCGCGTCCCCTGAGGCTCCGGCCCGAGTACGCGTCCCCAGCACACCGCAGCGCCCTCTGTCGCGGGCCCGCCGCACGCCAATACTGATCGCCCTCGATCCATGAGTGCGGTGCTAACCCGGTGCCCGTACTCTCGGGTAAGCTGCTGCGGTGAAATAAGGGCGTGGGCACACAGACAAGAATGTCCTCATTTTTATGTCGTCTTGAGCTGAACGAAGGACTCCGCCGGGTATCACGAACGCTCTGCCTAAAACGTCCCCTCTTTTACGCTATGAACCGGGCGGGCCATTCCAAAGAAATGAACCAACGCCAGCTTTCAATAGTTTTAATGACTTAGCGCGAAATCACGAGGCCGGTGATCTAACGCATCTTGCCGCGCGCTGTCAGCGCGGTAGGTAAGTTCGTCACCGGGCTCCCCACGGAAATCAGACCGCCGCGGATGCCGCGCCCGCGTCTCCGCGGACGGCGGCCGGGGTTCACAGTCGGCAGCTGCGGCCGGCGCCGGGGGCGGGGCGTTCGCGGGCGCCCCTCCGGCCCCGCAGCGGTGGCGCCGCCTATGTCCTGGCGGCCGGCCGGCGGCCCTTCATCACGACCGGCTGGTTCTTCAGCGCGCCGCGGCGCCTCTTGGTGGTCTGCCGGCGGCGGATGGCGTCAGGGCACAGCGAAGCACGTGGGGCAGGGACGAGATGATCCAGTCAGCCAAGCAGACGAGAGACACGCTCGAAACTCACTGCTCCAACGTGAACACACGAGGTCTTTTTCTCGAACGAAAAAGACCGCAAAAATAACAGCAAGTCGATCCAGTGTCAGCAACGAATTGGATTGAAATCGGTTTGTTGCAAGCATACCTTCTTGGAAAGGGTGACCTTGCCACGCTTGATTTGCCTCTTCTTTTTGGGTATGTTCGGACGGTTGAACTCATCTGGTTTCTTCACCCTGAAATCCGAATACGCCACACATTAAACCACTGGAGCTTGTACCAGAGTTGGCAGACACTGACTGAATTAGTTTCCCTCAGCCAGCGGTATGTGGTCAGAACTGGCTAGGAGTAAGTACTGGTGGCAAAATTAGCAGAAATGTATGCGCTGGAAATACACATTTTGCACTGCAAAAATAAAATGAAATATCACAACAAAGTGATAAAAATGATTGCTTAGCATTTAATTGGGAATATGCTTGAAGAAAAAGCAAGCTGACTGGCTGAGAAAGGTCACAGTCTGCAGTCAAAGTCAAACCTTACAGTCAAAGGTTACTGCAAGTTTACAAGATGTACACATTTACTATTACAATGTAATGCATGTGAATCTCTAGGTGGAAGCACACAACAACTATTTAGAGGATGAGCAGTTGCAACTGATATAAGGTTCTGTGCCTACTGGTTAAGGGCTGCATGCTACCAATTATACCAGACACACCATGAGTTTATCACACTGTGCTGATGCCAAAGTTACATGTAAAAGTTACATGAGAATGGATGTGATATACATGGTTGATGTGATATACATCTGGTTGATTGACTACAGAGGGAACACCTGATGGCTACAATTTGATCATCCATTAGACTCATGAATTGGACTGGCCTCCTGATTTCACGTTGGTTGATGCCGGTTTCAACCAGTTATAACCAGTAAACGCACATGACAGGAAGTAGCTACAGCTGGCTGAAATGCCAACTGTAGCTACTTAGCTACGGTAGCCAACTGTATCGCCAACATATCAGATCAATGCACAGGACTTCAGCACATACATGCTTACAAACACCGCAACGTCATATTTCTGAAAGCCATAACTAAAAGCGATGAAACACACCATCGCCCCCCGCCCCTCGTTCCACGCGTCTCCTTAGCCCGTCACGATTCCCGAGGTGCTGTGAAGACAGCTAGAAGCATCCCCTAATCGGTACGCGCCTCAACCGATGTGACAAGGGAAACTCAGCAGAATGCGTTTGGCTGGACCAGATTATGATTCCAAGACCCGCCCTATCGCCAGCGCTGGTCCCCAACTGCTACGCTGATGCCGCCCTGAGCATGGACACTGGCTGACCATCCAGTCGACAAGCCGTTAAACTCCCCACCACCACTGCAGCGGCCACTGGTCGTCTCACCTGTATATCCTGACTAGCCAGTGCTCGGTGGTGTACGCCTCCTCCAGGTACGTCAGCCCGAAGTTTTTGTGGCCGATCTCCGAATTGCGCGTGCGGTCATATCCGGCCGGCACGCGGTAGTCGGTCTGGGGGCGGCACCAGCCCTGGTCAGCTGCCCCACCCACCGCACACTAAACACTTGTAACAACACGCCCTTACAGCTCCCCACTTTACCTCATGTCACACACACGCGCCACGCTCGTACAGCTCCCCACTGCACCTCAGATCAAACACACGCGCCGCGCTCTTACAGCTCCCCACTGTACCTCACATCACACACACGCGCCGCGCTCTTACAGCTCCCCACTGTACCTCAGATCACACACACGCGCCGCGCTCTTACAGCTCCCCACTGTACCTCAGATCACACACACGCGCCGCGCTCTTACAGCTCCCCACTGTACCTCAGATCACACACACGCGCCACGCTCGCACAGCTCCCACTGTACCTCAGATCACACACACGCGCCACGCTCTTACAGCTCCCCACTGTACCTCAGATCACACACACGCGCCACGCTCTTACAGCTCCCCACTGTACCTCAGATCACACACACGCGCCACGCTCGCACAGCTCCCACTGTACCTCAGATCACACACACGCGCCACGCCCTCACAGCTCCCCACTGTACCTCAGATCACACACACGCGCCGCGCTCTTACAACTCCCCACCGTACCTCCCTACATGCACAAAACACGGCCAACCAACGGACCGCGACGGAGTCAGACCACATCACTGGCTCGGATCAGGTGGACCGACCGTTGCCCGCCCGACCCCCCCCCCCCCCCTTGCCTAAAACGTACCCACGGCCCTGCCCCAGCCGCGCTCCTGCCGGCCTCGCTTACCTTCATCTCGCCGAAGCGGTAGTAGGAGAGCTTATACATGAGGCAGTTGAGCAGCGTCTTGGAGCCGCCGGCGTCGACGCGGAACTCGCCGCGCTCGGTGAAGTAGTCGCTCTCCTTGATGTCGTGCGGGTGCTCGCCCTCGGCGATGCGCACCATCCACAGGAACTTGTTGATGTCGTCGCCTGAGTAGCCTGGCGAGCGGAGCGGGCAGTCAGCGGCGTACGCACGGCGGCCGGCCACCGCTCGGACCGGCACCGGCCACGCACCCGATTGGGACCAAGTGTCACTGCGGAGCACGTGAAGCACATGTTCAGACAGTGTGAAGGTGTAAGGGATGATACCGAGGCGCCTGAGCGAGAAGACACCATTGGGGACGATCGAAGAGTAGGTACGTACAACAGTTCAATGCTATTTCATAAGTCCCCGCGGCCAATCGTCTTTGAAGTGTCATATGAACGAACAGTTGAGAAATGAAATGTTTCAGCCAAAATAAAGAAGGCTTAGGGAGTCATCGTCGAAGGCCTAGTATTGCAGAAATGTGCTTAGTCACAACAGGGCCACCCCAAGGGAACATTTACGTTAAGAGGACGTCATCACTAGACTAAGAACCACAGGGCAGCCAGATCGCATTTGTTCTGCAAGAGGGTAGCAGGGTAGCATCTGCATCACTGAATCAAGTTGCTTGATACAATTGTCACGATTACCTTACTCAAGTGTGCTTGAAAATGCATACACAGGTACTTTAAAGAAAAGAAGGCTTTTACCATTTAGAGATTCAAGCTTAGAAGAAATCTTTCCAAACCTAGGTGTTTCTTGAAACAAATTTAATTCAGTTATCAACTTCGGTCATTGCGGCACCTATATTCTATGTCTGTGTGTTTCAAACACGACGTAAAATGTTTGGGGAGAAATTTACACCCGTTCATCGATTTTCAAATCTGTACGCCTTGTGCTCGGCGTGAGCCCATGTCATTGTCAGCTGTCGTGGCGGTCTTCAGCACATCGATATCAAAATCCTATCGATCCTCCAAACGGCAGGCATTACACTGCTTCCATCCCACCGGTCGTCTTGCTCATACCAGTGCATGTCATGAGCATGCAAAGCGCAAGACTGTGGTAAACGATTTCTGAAATCTGTAGAGATGACCAGCTCTTGTGGAGCCAGCTTCGGGGCATCGAGCAAGGACGGAAGGGTCACAATGGAACGCGACACCAAGCGAGACTCGAAACGTTCCCAGCCAAAGTGCCGGGCATGAGCCACCAGCAGTATCCTTGATTGACCGTCCAGTGCCAACTTGATTGTCTCGATTGTCTTACGTGTCAGTCCCATGCGCGCGTCTCGTACGATAATGGCCCTAATGAGCGCGTTCGCGGCCACTATGAAGCTGACTGCCCTTCCCCCCCCCCCCCCCCCAACACGGGGGCGCCCGGAATGCGACTGACCGATGACACCGCCGAAGATGACCAACACGTAGTCGACATCCAGCGCCGTCATGATCTCGTAGGCGGCGCTCTCGTTGGACGACATGGCCTTGCCTACCTGCGAGAGGGGTCAGGAGAGCACGGGTGAGGCCCCAGCGTCGGGTGACGCACGCGCACAACACGACAGCCACTCCGTACGCCGGCGACGGTGAACAGCGCCCCGCCATCCGCAGGGATCCTGTCAGCGAACCTGCCGGCTGCGCAGGCCGACACCAAGGCCGGGCAGAAGCCGCTCATACAGACAATGTCGCTGCCGTGGTGTGTGCGCACCGTCATACCACCTAGACCTGCCGACTCCTAGAAGTTCTTGTCCAGTCTAATTCAAAGTCATAGGGTGGACCAGCTGTCCGTCACAAGTGTCCAAAGAGACACGGTTGTTAACATATTTGCAACCTTTCTTTCACATAACTACCACATGCAACCAATAGCCCCATCACTATTCGTGTTGCTCATTCCCTTGATCAAATGGAATGAAAAGAAAGAAAATGATCACGATTAAGTAATTTGCATTTACAATAAGTAAGCTGAGATGTATACCAGTTTGTAATACGACAGAATATATCCGCTGGCCCAAAAATCCCACAGATTTCTGCCCCTGTCCGTCCAATTTCTAAACTGGGTTTGGAAACGTTTCGGAATTCAAAAAAATTGGAATCAAACCGGCAACTCTAACATTAACATTTTCGGATCCAATCCCACAAATGGACACTACTGGGAGGCACATCATACATTCCTAGAGCAATTTTTCGTCCACTATAGTCAAGTACAAAAATGGCCCCAATGGCCCTGCACAAAAACAAATACAGCTCCCTAAGGACACCAGGATTTGTTAGGCCTTTAACAGTGCATTACGACAGGTCCCTGGTGGGGGCCACCATTCCGACTATCGTTGGACGTCCGGCACCACGGCCAACACGGAGTGCCGCGCTGCCACATGGACGGCGCCACCCGGTCCCCAGCAGCGGGCTCGGCCCCAGCCTCCGGCCGTCAGCGGTCCGCGCTGCCACATGGACGGCGCCACCCGGCCGCCAGCAGCGGGCTCGGCCCCAGCCTCCGGCCGTCAGCGGTCCGCGCTGCCACATGGACGGCGCCCCCCGGCCCCCAGCAGCGGGCTCGGCCCCAGCCTCCGGCCGTCAGCGGTCCGCGCTGCCACATGGACGGCGCCCCCCGGCCCCCAGCAGCGGGCTCGGCCCCAGCCTCCGGCCGTCAGCGGTCCGCGCTGCCACATGGACGGCGCCACCCGGTCCCCAGCAGCGGGCTCGGCCCCAGCCTCCGGCCGTCAGCGGTCCGCGCTGCCACATGGACGCCGCCCCCCGGCCCCCAGCAGCGGGCTCGGCCCCAGCCTCCGGCCGTCAGCGGTCCGCACCGTCACACGGACGCCGCCACCCGGTCCCCAGCAGCGGGCTCGGCCCCAGCCTCCGGCCGTCAGCGGTCCGCACCGTCACACGGACGCCGCCACCCGGCCCCCAGCAGCGGGCTCGGCCCCAGCCGCCGGCCGTCAGCGGTCCGCACCGTCACACGGACGGCGCCACCCGGCCCCCAGCAGCGGGCTCGGCCCCAGCCGCCGGCCGTCAGCGGTCCGCTCTCACCAGCGCTATGTGGCTGTTGTTCCAGGTGTTGTTGTCGACGAGCGTGGTGCGGTTGGCCATGCCGGCGATCTGGTAGCCGTAGTCCCACCAGCTCATGACACGCGCGTCTTCCGGCGTGTTCTGCCACAGCCAGTAGTAGCCCTCGCGGAAGTCGTCCAGGATGTTCCGCTCCCTGGCGGCGGGCCAGATGGACCATAGCTTTGTCAGGTACAGGTCACATAGGAGGGACTGCCAGCTTCGAGCGGTGCAGGCAAAACGCTGGGTAATTACGAAGTTTGACCGCGTAACATTGCAATGAAGAGTCCAGAATATTCCCAGCGAACTGCTCTCTCTACACAATGGTGATTCGCGTACCTACATGCTCGACCGAGACGAAACAACCCGCTTGGCTTGAACGACGGCGCCGCAAAGCGCAAAACCTGACCTCAGAGGCCGCACTTGTCTCGGGTTTGAAGCACTCAGAGGACTGGCTGCGGTGCGAGCACGTGAGAGCCAACAGCCGCGCCACCTCGGCATCTCACCCGCCGCTGTAGGAGGCCAGCACGATGCTGGGGCTGGAGTAGGCGTTGCTGGTGACCCATGTACAGTGGACGGCGAACATCATCAGCATCATGATGACGGCCACGATGCTGAGCGTGCGCACGTTCATGCCGAGCCCGTCCGATTCAGCAGACTGGCGCTCGTGTTTCATCTTGCGCAGCTTGCCCGCCTGCCGGGCGCCACGGCGGCAGCGTCAGACGCCGGGCGGCAGCGAAGGGACTCGTGGAACATCGGAGCAGTTGGCATGTCATCTGACACCGTACAGCACTGCGTGGCCGGTGGCGTAGCAGGATATACGTAGCAGAACGGCGCAGTATGGCAGGGAGAACGGCGCAATGGCAGGAAAGGCTGTGCCTCCCTTTCCTCCCAGGGTGAGAGGTCAGCTACATCAGCCTCAGCATCAAAAGCTCGTACAGCCTCAGCAGCTGAGTGCGTCATAAAGCCACAATGACGAAAGTGACGGCAGCACAATATGGCGCGCCACAGAGCTGGCTATGGAGACAAAGTTCAACACAGCACAATGCAGTAAAGAATGGTCGTCCCGCACGACAAGGCACTGAACAGCACCGTGGTGCGGCATGGCACAGCTTAGTACATGGTGCGGCAAGGCAAAGCCCAGAATATATACAGCGCACGCCATCCCCGCCAGCCCAGACGTCAGCTGATGACAGCCAGCCGACGGCAAGTCACCTCCTCCCTCATCAGTGTCAATAATGTCGCGTGATCCGGGGGGCTGGTCGCCCCACCGCGGCACCAGGATCAGCCGGCTTTCCAGCTCACGTGGCCGCCCCCCCCCCCCCCCCCCTGCCTTACCACGCCACAGTAATCACGTGGCTACTAGCCGCGACTGAGAAAAGTTACGTGTCCCAGGGAGTGGCACTCCTAACGCGGGGATGTCCCGCCGCGCGCCGCCTTCGAAGCGCACCGTACCAACCCACGAGCTGGCGCGAGCCACCGGCCGTGTCAGCGTCTCGCTCGGAACAGCGCGCACTTCCCCGAGCCGCCCGGAGCCACGCCCCCGCGCACCTTGTCGTAGAGCTGTTTGCTGCCGTTGGCGGCGTCCTCGTCCTCGCTCTCGCCGGAGGAGCCGTCGCGCTCCTCCTTCAGGTAGAGGCTGAAGAACTGACTGAAGGCGATGGCGGAGAGCACGCACACCACCGGCGTCAGCGTCAGCATCAGGCGCACCATCACGCCGGCGAAGTACACGGCCGAGACGGCGTACAGCACGACTGAAACACGCACGGGGGTTAGACACAGAAGAGACGGCGTACAGCACGACTGAAACACGCGCGGAGGTTAGACACAGAAGAGACGGCGTACAGCATGACTGAAACACACACGGGGGTTAGACACGGAAGAGACGGCGTACAGCACGACTGAAACACGCACGGGGGTTAGACACAGAAGAGACGGCGTACAGCACGACTGAAACACGCACGGAGGTTAGACACAGAAGAGACGGCGTACAGCATGACTGAAACACACACGGGGGCTAGACACAGAAGAGACGGCGCACAGTATGACTGAAACACACACGGGGGTTACACACAGAAGAGACGGCGTACAGTACGACTGAGACACACACGGGGGTTACACACAGAAGAGACGGCGTACAGTACGACTGAAACACACACGGGGGGTTAGACACAGAAGAGACGGCGTACAGTACGACTGAAACACACACGGGGGTTAGACACAGAAGAGACGGCGCACAGCATGACTGAAACACACGTGGGATTACACACAGAAGAGACGGCGTACAGCACGACTGAAACATACACGGGGGGGGGGGGGGGGGTCAGACACGGCTGAGGCGGCGTACAGCACGACTGAAATACACACGGGGGGAGGCTACACACCGACGAGACGGCGTATAGCACAACTGAAACACGCAAGGAAGGGGGCTGAACACAAAAGAGACGGCGTGCAGCACGACTGGAACATGGCGAGGGGCAGCGGTCACATAGCGCAGATCTGGCACCAACGCACCATACACGGGGCCTACAGCACGACTGTTAACAACGAAGACGCTTCAGGAGACGCTGGCACGTGGCAGCAGCGCGTACGACGCACATCAGGGGCGTGGCATAACCAGCCATCGCTCCACAGCCACAGCGGCGGCGCTCGCTGCCTCCGCCGGCGCCACTCACTGAAGACGCGCTCGTCGTTGATGTTCTTGATGCAGTACCAGAGGCCCACCGGGTAGGTGAGCACCAGGATGTGCAGGTCGAAGAAGAAGGAGAACCAGGTGGTCGGTTGGTGCTCCGACACGGACGCGATGATCGGGATGTGGATCTTGGCGTAGCCCGTGTCCCACAGCGAGTAGAATCTGGCGGCGCGCGCCGGAGCGGTGTGACGAGCGTGACGCAGCCGGCCGCCAGGCGGGCGGTGGCAAGGTCGGTCGTCCGTCAGGTGACGGTACAGCGGCCGCCTGGCGCCCGTTACGAGGGCCGGGGGGCCGTCGTGCCCCCGTCGGGGACAGTTGTCTCACCTCGAACCCGCTACAAAGGCCGGAGAGCCCACAGCATGTTCGGAGTAAGCATTACAGTGGGCGGCAATAACACAACAAGCACATAACAGTAACTTCACATTATTAGAACTGTGTTCGGTGCCGGACCGAATCCGAGCTGACCTCGTTTTGCAGACGACCATTCTACCCAACCGATCGATTCAGAACAGGGTCCATCCAGCTCGCTACATCCAATATCCCCCCTCCCCCCCCCCCCCGACCCAGCCGCGGCCGAAAGCCGGCAGCAGTAGTCCGTCCCCCTCCCCCCGCGTACCGTCCGCTCCAGGGGGCGATAAGGCCGGCGTACGTCAGCCCGACCACCACCAGGAACACGAGCGCCGCCGAGCCGACGGCGCACACCAGGAAGAAGTGGCGCAGCTGCGACCGGCTCACGAACGGCTGCAGGTACTTGAGCAGCGCGAACGCGTTCATCAGCGCGAACACACCTGCCGGCGCCCGGGCGGCGGTGTCAGGCACCAGGCCACAGACCGGCACCGGCTTTCGGAGGCATTGGCAACACGGCCGGCGGCTTTCTGGGGGTGCGCAGCGCGCGTCGACGCGCACCCTTTGTGGAGCAGCGGCAGCGACGGCGATGGTCGCGCCAGCAGGCCGGGGTCACGGCACATGCACGTGTGAAAACTGCGGGCGTGTGGACGCTGCAGCACAGCATCATAGACATGGGTCACCTGCCAACAGCTGCCCACCTGCTGGCACTGGCGCCGCCCGCACCAGCTGACGCGCGACCAGTCACGTCACCGCCTGCAGGCAGCCAGCGCCCACCCCGTCCTCGAGCGCTGCTCTCGACACGGCCCGGCCCGGGTCACACACCTGCTGAGGCCATGTGCTCGCTGGTCCGGATCGGCTGGAAGCCAACGAACGGGATCTGCATCGAGCACAGCAGGCCCAGGATGTAGAACGTCGTGTAGGCCGTGTACAGCCGCGTCGAGTAGCGGCCCATCAGCAGCAGCGCGAACACGTGCAGCGGGATCAGGTTGATGATGAACACATACCCGCCCCAGGCGGACACCTGGCGGCACGTGGACGGCGGCGGGTCACCACCCGCAGTCGTCATCAACACACAGCACGGTCCCCGCCGGCGGCAACGCGGACGGCGCGGTCACCGCCGGCAGGTCGTCCATCAACACACAGCACGGTCCCCGCCGGCGGCACGTGGACGGGCGCGGTCACCGCCGGCGGTCATCACCAACACACAGCACGGTCCCCGCCGGCGGCACGAGGACGGCGCGGTCACCGCCGGCAGTCAGTCACCAACACACAGCACAGTCACCACTGGCGGCACGCGGACGGCGCGGTCACTGCCGGCAGTCGTCACCAACACACAGCACGGCCACTGTCGGCGAGGCACGGAGGACGCCGTCACGACAGTGAACAGCCGGCCGGTCGACACCAACACGACAGAGGGCTGCTTGCAACGGGTCGCAATGTTCGATTGAGTGGCGGAAGCTGACGTCACCACCGCAAGTGTCACCCGACCACCAACGCTACCGCTGACAATCGTCGAAAGGCGTGGATCAAATCATCTATCGTGTGCGACAGAGAACACGGAGTGATGACATTCCGCTGGTATCCCAGCACACCCAGTATACAACCATGTCCCCTGCTGTCATGATCCGTCTCGCCCCACTGCCTCAAAGACATGATTTTAGAGGACACATTCGGTACTCAGGACATTCCGAATAATGCTGCTTCCGTGCTCTGGGAAAAGGTCTTGACTGCGTCCTCCAGCGTCGCTGAATATGAGTTCCAGGTAGGATTGCTAGCATTGGCGATATATCGCTAATAGGCGAATGCCCGCAAATATCAACTTCAGTTCACTATGCCGGACATGTCCCAAAACATCCAAAAGAGCGGACAATGTCACCACTGTTAATACAGTATCTCTCTGCCTAGATATCTTTTGTAAAGCCTGATGTTCAGCACAGCAGACCTAGCGGCCTCTGGAGCCGGACTGTGACAGCAATACTGGCTGGAGACCCACCATGTAGAAGTAGCTCAGGGCGGTGAGGGAGGCCCAGTACACCGAGCCGGTCTTCACGGAGCGCACCTGCAACACACATTGCAGAGTGAAGGCCAGGGTCAAGGCAGGCAAAACATGTTGAACAGAGTTACGACTATGTAAAAATGGTGCACACAGCTGAGAAGAGCCACAGCAGACACACCATGTCTTGATTGATGCGTGGGCTTCGGTTGATGAAAACTGATATGCAGGTTATCACAGTATTGGGCAACAAGTCCATTCCAGATGACCGCGGTCTGAGCTGACTGGGTCACTTGCCAATCATAACTTAAGCACAGGGCCTGTATTTACAAAAAAGGGGTGAAGCATAAGCAGTAAAGGGTGACAAAAGCTATTTTATGCATCATTTGGACTTGCCCAAAAACACACTCACGAAAGCTCACGATACAGACGCATGGCATGTACTCTATGCCAGCCAACTTCCACGCAGTTTTCTCAAAGACGGTGTTTACTCGTACGTCTAGCAGCCGCACTGTCCTGCGCTCCGGGACATGCATCACAGGCAGTGTTCATGCCAATGCGCACCATCCATGCGCCCTGGATATCGGAGCCGCATTCGCCTCAGCCAGCGCCACAACCCGACAGGAGCACAGGGGGCTGGCGGGCCGCCAGAGGGGCTGGCGGGCCGCGGCGGCCACACGTACCCAGAGGAAGTACGTGAACATGAGGGCGAAGATGGCGATGCCCTCGTTGTCGTAGCTGCCGGCCACCGAGCGGCTGATGTAGCCGGGCACGATGGCGATGAAGCAGGCGGCGAACAGGCCGGCGCCGGTGGACCACAGCTCACGGGTCAGCAGGAACGTGGCCACGGCCGTCAGCCCGCTGCAGCAGCCGGCGGCGCACGACCGTCACGGGGTGCTCGCCTACTGTCCGCTAAAGCCGGTACGTAACGCGTGCCAACGACGCCGCCCACACGCACGCACGCACACGCACACGCACACGCGCACACACAGGCAGTAGGGCTTTCGAGCGCTTCGAATGCACGGTCATATAGCGCCCATCACAGACAGGTGGTTGGACGGATAGAACAAAATACACCGACTTCACAGAAACATCGGTGCTGGTTAGAACGTTCCAGCCACCCATGTTCCACAGGTACCGTGCACCCATGTGCACGGTACCCGTGGTATGACGCCACAAACTGGCGCACAAACACGGTAGACAGAAACGTACAGGCCTGACACCAACGAAAGACGTCAAGACGCCGCATCGTCCGCGCAACAACAGGCGCGTCAGTGGACACACGCTGGTAATCGTGACATTGTTCCGGGCCAACAGTCACTCAGTCGTCCGCGAGACGGGGCGAGGATCTCCCAGAGCATGGCCTACAGTGACCAGGTATGCAAGTTGCAAGTGGAAAAGTCAGTAACTTTGCCAGTTTAGTGAGTACAGCCCCACATTCGTGTTTTTCGGAAATGTTCCCGAATCCGCCAGCGGCTCTTCCTAACATCCGGGCCAGGGTTCAACCAGCCAACAACCCTCTAAAATTGGCTTCATCACCAACACCGCCTTCACAACTGGGCTTAAGCTGAGCTTCCCGCCATGTGAGGTCACTGAGCTGACCTTGTTCCAGAACCCCGCAATACGACATATGCTCGGTTTGTGGGCCCGCCGCAACGCGGCGGCGCCCTGTGCCACTGGTCATCACTTGCAGAGTTCAGCCCGGCGGCGCACGCACCTGAAGATGGGCGCCAAGAAGACGCATACGTCGCGGATGTGCACAGGGATGTTGAGCAGATCGAGCGCGTGGTGGATGAGGCCCGAGGTGAGCATGAGACCCGGGTAGACGGTGCCGCCCACGATCCTGCCCAGCGGGTACCACGCACGGTCGTCGAACCAGTTGAGGAAGTTGTAGAAGCCATGCTTCACCATGTACGCAGTGGAGCGGTAGTTAAACCTGAAACACAGAGACCGGGTGATCCAGGGTCGGGTAAAAGTTACTGCAGTATCAGGAGCTGGGCTCCAGAGCTAGTATTTCCCCAATTTGCCACCATGGTTTGGGGGAGAGATGCTCAACTGGATGGCCAGCAGCACCAGGTCAGAGTCCTAGAACACATACATTGTTAGGCCTCACCCACATAAAAGGTCACCTGGCAACAGACCAATAAGGGCCAATCCAAACCTCAGACAGCCATGCCACAGCACTGTCCATCATAGATAATGTTCTCTAGTCCTATCTAATGAAATAGTAGAGGTGAAGCATTCTAATACACTGGCTGGCAGTCTGGGTGGTGTGTTCTAGAGACACAGGTTCAGACACCTCAAGGGTACCTCTACACCCCCTACATCACAATGCTGCTCACACAGTTGGTTGTGTGGTGCATATCAATAGGCTAACATCTAACAATCTGACAGATAACAAAACTCAAGCTTGAAAGTGGTGTGATTGATGACAAAATAGACATATTTTGTTTTGTCAAACTGATGACAAACTGAAATCACCCCAGTTAATACATTGACATAAACAGGAACTACAATAATTATTTCATCATAGATGTCTATATAAAACTACACAAGCAAAAGGGTTGCAAAAGTCCACAACAAAATTCTTTCTGAGGAAGGTGTGCATATGCCAATGCCCCTTTGACTAGTCAGCACAGCTAATGACCGTGAGGCAGCTGAGGGTAATAGAGAATTATTTCAGTATTCAATATGACTGAATGGTGGCTGCTTTTCTTGATATCTTATGTCAGATACATCCAATGCAAAGTTCATAAACTGATGGCATCATTTGTTAATGATGCAAAACACACAGAATGGGATGGAACATTTCAGCTCCATTTGTATTTGATTTGCAATGGAAAAAGCATTAACTGGTTACACAATCTAATCTATTGTAAGCTCAATGCATTAAAATGCTATCCTTGTTGCTAAGATTTCATTCATGCATCTGTTCTACCCTCAAGATAGAACAAAAAGACAACTTGATATGGTCTGAATAGGGAGATAACAGCATCATTGTAAGAATCATTGGCTATTATTATGTGATAATGCTTAAGGCTGGCTGAGGAAGTCAGACACCTTTGCAACTTCCATTAATAGATTTCATCAATGTATCAAAAAGCGTATTGTTCATAAAAATTGAACGGGTGGAGATCTGCTTGCCAAGGATTTCCACGCCAAACCACACGAAACATTACTTAAAAGATTGTCAGATGAAAACAACCTCCATGATAAAATTGCTGCATAGCCCAAGTAGGCAACACACGAGTGGCGGTTTCATGGAGCAATATACTTGGCATGCCGTGTGAGCTTCAAAATCATTTGGCCAACTGTTCATGTTTAAGCTATTGCCATCATTTCCAACATCAAACTGAACATGTAATTTTCATTATATCTTAATACAGCATGACTTTTGCCAGTCAGACTTCAGAAAATATTTTTAAACACTGTCTTGGCCATCATGACAGACAAAATCAGAAATTTTAAAAGTGGGGGCAATTGTCCAAGACAAGGTGAGCTCAGATCTCAATTGCAACTGGTGCTGTCATTACACCATAAGCAAAGAGCTTAATTTTCACATAAGTTTGTAGATCGTTTTGTAAATCCTTCCCCCCTCCCACACCTCCACAACCACTACCCACACAACTCAATGCAGGCTTGGGCACCTAATCATGTGATTGTAATGTGAACAGTAGCCATGTCATTATAAAGCCAACATCTTAAAGAAAGGAAACACTTTGGGTGATTTCAAAACGTTGTGCACAATCATAAACATACTTGATTCACACCAAAAAAGCGCATTTTTAATAGGGTCTTTCATAAAACTAAACGAACCATGTGCGGCACAATCGTATACACACCATGGGTCAAACTCGTGTATGATGCTCTCGAACCGGATCACTGCAAAAAGGCGACTAGAAAAACCTGCGACACATGCTAATGCCAATATCGCAAAAGTTAGTAGGGTTGTTATCCCTGAAGGGGAATTTAACGCGGATTTCACCGCGGCACCGGCTTTCTTCGCCATGTTGAATTGTTTACGGTGCCAAACTATGAACTCATATCGATGATACAGTAAATGTTATATAAAGTTAGATAAAGTCGATATTCAAGCTACTACGTGCAAAGATAACAAATTGAAATACTATAAACTATAAATATAAAATAGAATATCCCAGGCAGACACAGTGTATAACTTTGCGGACTTGTACGATGGAAAATCGATAGCTTCAATTGGGTCGCCAGTCAGCTGGCCAGCTGCCCGAGTAAGTCCACGTATAAAAATTCCTGCGTCCATTAGTGTATGTTCGTGCTCGTCTCGAGACAAGTTAGCACGATTCTGACTTATTTTTATTCTTATCTCTTTATTTTCTCCGTGATTCATCTCCTTGTTTTTGTGTAGCTTTTGTGTAGTTTTTGTGTTTTTGATTGCAGGCCTGCTAATTTAATTTCATGAACTCTTGACAAATCCACGCGTTTCTAACTAATTGACTGTGCTGTCATACTAGTGGTCTTTGATGGACGATTTATGAGATGGAACCGGCTAAAAGCTATTAGGAGTGGTATTTCATAACAAATAAAAATTTTGACCGCAAGCGGCAGCTTTTTATGTTCAGCAAATTCAACACAACGGAAATATCCTGATATGCACTGCTGCTTAGCCTAATACGCCGCAACATCACGCCGCATTTCCCGGTCTTTCGCCTTGCTCTTTCCCATAAACATTGAGCTATCCTGGGTAACAGGTAGATACCGACGTGGAATGTAGAATGTCCGACTGGACGACTTTTTCTGAAAATGACTTCATTCGTTTCCAATGAAACGGATGAAGCCAAATGCGAGATAACGTTGCAACGTGAGCTGCGATTCCGACGGCAGTCCGTTAAAGGCAGATACGAAAACATTTTTTTAACGTTCACGAAAACGCACGGAGGGCACAATGGGTTCAGCGGCGTCACTTTCTAAAGCAGATGAGGGTCTGAATCGAAGGACTCCAACATTGCCCTAAACCTGATTTTTCCTGGATTTGGGCAATTAGATTGGCGTTCCTGATGTCGAAATTTGTACGTGTTCAAAAGTGCGTTCCCGATGTCGAAATCCATACATATTCAAAAGGTGTTGCCAGCTCTTTAAGTTATGCTACAGAGGATTGGCTTCCAATTTTGAGGTGACAAGCTTAGAATGGGGTGTAATTGAATGAAAACATCTTCGTAGTTCGAGTCATTATGATTAACGAGAATAGCTGTCATTCGTCGAAGGTCACCAGATGGAAGTATGGAAGAGAGCCTATGCAAACTTTCGAGTACAATGCCACCACATGCCTACATGTGAAGTAAAACTGAGATGCGCGACCTTCCCAGCAGACGTGTAGATAACTGGATGTGTGAGGTATTTCACCGGTCGCAATGCGGGACTCGCTTGCCGCTCGCCGTCAGCATTGTGCGCACAAGCGGGAAGGTGCGTGGGAAGGTGCGTCTCGTTCATGGCGCAGGCCGACTGCACCCGATACCTCGCAGTCGTTGGTTTGGAAACCCGTTACCAGGCAGCAGCCACCCGGGCTGTCAGCTACGCCGGAACTGAAGCCGCGGCCGGCCGCTAGGTGGCGGGAACAGTCGCACCCAAGCATCCTAGGTGCCGCAGCTGAGTTTTGCGCGCTCGTGGCACTTCGCACCGTGCCCTCTGGGGTGGGTTCTTGGGGGTGGGCCAGCGGGTGGGACTACACGGCCTTTACGAGGGTTCCCGCATGTGTTTATAAATGTTTGCACGCATAAATTTGACTTGTGTAATTTATGCGTCTGATAATGTTGTATTGGCCACGGTGAATTCTAAGTCGAGAGTTTGTGTTTGGAACTGGGAGGCAGTCTGTTAGGGTTGAGAACTGTTCGAACAAGGTAATTGAGATAACATACAAGTGCAGTTAGCATATCCCCCGACCCCTGGTGCGCTGTCCCGGGGTTGCTCTGCGATAAATACTAAACAAATGTTCGGGCCTGCGCACGCATGCCGTGTGATGGGCGGAGCAAATGTGCATTAATCTGAACCCACGATGCATTGATGTGGCTTATTGGTGCAATATGATATTTCGCGGTAACGGCCAGCGCGGAGCACTGGCCAGCAGCACGAGAACTGAACAGGGCGAAGTAGGTACAGACTCGCACCCCAAGGGGTCTCCAGAGTGGCCGTCTTAAAGAGAGTGTTCCACATTTGTAAATGGTTTTGAACTGAAATAACCACCTTGAGGATGATTCGGTGTAGTTTACAGCCCTTCTCTTTTCAATCCTCTAGTTTCCGAGCGACACGCCCGCGAAGATATGCAAACTATGTCGTCCAGACTAGAGGTTACCTGGGCATCTGAGACGCGCGGCGTGTCTATTTGCCGTGGGCCACATGCTGCATTTCAGCGTGCGAATAGGTTATTTTTGCGATGTGTGCACTTTTTTTTGTAATTCCGGGGCGGGCTTGAATAGGTCAAGAAGGTTAACTAGGTTCAGGTGTGGTGCGGCGTATCTATCCGCCGAGGGCCATGTGACGTTTTATTTCTAAGGGGCGAGTACGGTTTTTGTTTGTCACGTTTGCCCCGGGCGCTCGTTCCGGACATGCACGCCAGGACGATTAACGGAGGGCGGCCTTTTAAGAACAGCGACCCCGTCGGAAGCAGAAACAGTGAGGAAAGAGAGTACCGAGTATCGTCGCGGTCAGTCATCGATCAGAGTTAGAGTACAGAGTCGCAGTAACACTGTGGGGGAGCCGATGACGATCGTGGTGAGCCGGAACCGTGGACATTCACAACAACGAGCGCCCCCATCAGCCCGGTGAGCAGCGACGGCCTTAAGAAAATTTTCTGGAAAGCAAGCCCGATGACTGGAGGGGGAGGGGTAGAGATGGAGGTTGTTACCACTCTTCATTCTAATGTCATGGTTACCATGCTAGATATGCATCTGGAGCTGTTTCTCACTGGTGCACAATCTTGCCTACTGGACTCATCTTTTCATTCGGCAAATGAGGCTATTCAGCTTCATAAGATAATTCGTCCGTTTTAACATTGTCTTTCCTGGAGAGGCGAAATTTTACAAACGGGTAGGCATGTTGGGTCATTGAGGTGGCATGTGCGTCCACAGGGTAGATGCCAAAATAGGGCCTGGTCATAGGCTGGTGAGAATTTTGAAAGTGAATCGATGGCTCACAGTGTGACATATCTTTCATGCGCCTACATTTTGCTGGCTGCTTTTCAAGAAACCAGAGTTATTGTAGCATTTTAGGCGGAAACAAATTCGGAAGTTTGAAATTGCCAAAAAATAATGTGACGAAAACCATAAAACTGGAGATTCTCTTTAAGCCAAGCCACATAATCAGGGTCTGTCTGTCATACGCTCCTTATCTCAGCCCTGCTCCCGTCCGCCGTCGACGGCCACTGTCCTGGCACGGCTGTCTTCGCATGACTGATTATGAACTGATCGTATGACTGCTTTGTTGCATATGTCTGGATCAACATTACTACTAACTGTTGTGTGAAACATACGTCGGACACCTGCAACAGTATCTTGTTTTCCGAATTATGTTCCCTCACACCACGCCACCGCAGAAAAATAGCCTCCGGGAGGCTGCCTGCTTTAGGTATGAATTAGCCCAGCGGGCATTTCATTGCCCATCACTCATCGTAGACGACTTTATCTGCTTTTGCGTGTAGGCAGGGGAGTAGCCAGAGCCTTGCCAATGAGGAACAGAGGGTTGACAAAAGTCCCCCTTATGGTAACCACGAAAATCTCCGGATATAGTTTGCTTCTTAAAAAGGGCACGGTTTTTTGTTGTTATTTTTACCTTGTAACCAGAACAGAAACCAGAAGCTACCGCAAGATCAACTCTGTTTGCATTTTGAAGTCAATAAACTGCAGAGATTAGGCGTTGAACGACCGCATGGAATAAATCACCGGCACCCTTAATTTGCAACGGTTTCGTGGACTCTTTCTAAACGATAGAATTCAGAAGCTTTGCCAGAATTCTTATCTGAGTTCTACAGACATTGAGGAAATCGCGAAGGCAGATTTTATCGATGTGTTTGATCCAAATCGTAAGACGTATATTTGATTGCAGATCGAGTGATCGACAATGTGTATCAACATGGCCGAGCCATGTTTATCTGGAAATGTTCTTCATTCAGTCAGAATCGATTAGTATGCAATTTAGGTACCGCCATTTTTTAACATGCACGCTCGCAAGTCTTGGAAACAAAGACCTCGCCTTCAGGCAGGGGTCTTGCAGCCTCCGTAGGACGCGCAGCGTCGGCCCAGTGGCTAATACCCAGCTGTGGCCAACGGGTGGACAAAAATGATGACGCTTCTGAAAGAAGTATCTTTTGAAAGCTTCAAGGCATCAAATCTCATATTTAGAAGACAGTCTGGGCGCATATTTCACGCGTGCGATTTTTAGATTGATGATAAGGACGGATTGGCCCTTAAAGCACCGAGAAGTGGGCTGTAATTTGGTGGTTGAACTGGAAGAGTAAAGAAAGAGTCTCTATTTTCCGCGTTTCTGCAACTTTTTATCTATCCGGAAGACAGATTAACACGGCGCCCGCCGTCTGGTGGCACTTGCAGTAGCCGAAACCGTTCGGTTTTACGGAAGCTGTAGCCCAGGCCCTCGTTGTCCTTGCCCTCGATGTTGCGGGCGGGCATGTTCAAACCTTTTGATGTAATTTGTTTCACTAATCCATTCTGGAAAAATGAATGTTCTCAGGCAAACATGGGATGGTCTTATTTGTTTTTTAAAGCCCATTTTGACCCATGATATTCAACATTAATAGTACCCCACTCTACTCAGCAATAATGAGACCCCTTACTTCCTTCCGGGCAAGGGGGAGAACACCAGAACACCAGAACTGAGTAGAACACCAGGGGCACCTTACCGTTTCCTATCAAGGGCCGAAAGGTTATTTCGTCCGATCGCGAAGTGTCTTCTGGCTGTCATTCTGGCGACGCGGGGTAGGATCTCCTGGTCGATCCGGAGGTTATCAGAAGGATATATCATATCACATTGTTCCCCTCCCTGACATGGGAGGCCCTCTGACCCGCGCACTTGGCCCCGGATCAGCGCAGGAACCCTCATTGACGCAACAACATCCGTGATTGTCGTAGGTGGTCCAATAATTGTGACATATACTCAAGTTCCATGCCTTTTCTGTGTTCTTCAGTAAGAATTGATTTTTTTGATGAAAAACTACGCCATGTGGTTTTGAACATGCGCGCTCGCAAGTGATAGCAACGCAACAACAGCCTGGACTCCCGGCGTTGCAGTCTCCATAGGCCGCGCGTCTCCGGCTTCGCGGCTGTGACACTAAGCAGTGCCCAATGTGCAAACGAAAAAGATGACGCATCTTGAGGAAAATGGCTGTTGAAATAGCCAATCAGCAATGTATGCTTGGTGAAGTGCAAAAGTAGGCTAAACACAACCTTAATCTGAAAAATGGAGGGCCAGTCAACAATGCTGCCCCCCCCCCTCCCCCACCTTGAAAAGTGGGGGGTAAGGCCCGCCTGGCCCCCTGTTCCTACACCCAGGCGGTGGAGGAGTCGCCGACCCTTCGGCGATTCTCTGAGATCCCCGGGCTTTTTCTCTTTTTTTAGACAAAAAAAAAGAAACGCTCTGTTCCGGGTTTTTTAGATTGCGTACTTGCGCATTATTCTTGGTCTGTCATACACCGTATACTGTTTTCGTGTTTACATCCTACTGTCCCGATGAATCATGCAACGCATCGATAGGTTGCGAAGTTTTTATGTTGAAATGCTCGTCTGGTAAGTGAATTTCAGTTTTTCGGTTGTGGTCCGTTTTATAAAGTACATTATTGCCGATAACCTCCATTGAATGACAGCTGGTGAGGCGCTTCGAGCAGTAGGGCGGAGGATCCGGCGGATTGTTCCCTCAGCGCTCACGACATCAAGGTCAACCGTTCACTGCTGCGACTTCAGTCATGTCGTGTTGCGTAAACACATTGAACGTTATATTATCGATAGCGACGCTGATGACGGTTTCCAATAAAATTTGGAACGAGTCTACTAAATGAATAGGAAAACCCCGCTGCAAGTAATTACACATAAGCGTATGTTCATTCACCGCTTTCGTTCTAAGGGGTATTTGTAAACATATGATCCTTTTTCCTCACCAGCGAAGTCGCTTAACAGGAAATCACCGAGTCAGACCCCCGATGCCGGATCGCTGAGGACCAGCACTAGCGTGTCGCCATGCCTGATGAAGGACAAGGCTGTCGATATTTGTTATCGCTGTGCGTGTTCAAGGGAGGAGAGGCATGACTACATCTTGATGTTATTATTGATGTAGGGTACTCTGATACCGGTGTTACAATAATCATCACTTGCGTGCTGCCAGGCCTCACGACGAACCGGTCCGTCGATTTTGCCGGAATATTCACGCACATAGGGAAATGTCATTACATATTGAGCTAACTAGTATTTTGGAGCGATCAACACACGAGCCCGACGTAACAGCTGCAGCGTGGTCCGTTTCCTGGGTTTTAGTACGACGGTGTTGACGTAATGACCGCATCATTGGCCTGTGGTGCTTCGGCATTATCGCATGTTTACGCATGCATAACAAAACAGCTGTACATAATGTACATATTAATATGACTCCCTGTAAACCGTGCCTTGTCACTGCGCACCCCTAGGCCCTACAAGAGCGTACCAAACGACGAAAGGTGCGACACGCAGTGGTCAGGTTTGTGTTTATGCGTCAATTCCTCTATCTTGAACATTTCATATACTGTGTACAGCTTGGGATGACTGGGAATTTCCATGACTTCAATCGAATTGTGTTGTCATGACGGGCTAAATGCGTCATAGATGCTTGCCTTAGTGACCCCTCGCGGGAAGCGGTGGAGGTAAGCCTACGCGTTACATAGGCGAGGGCTTCCCGGGCGTAGCGGTGGAGTATTGTGAGCCGACGAGAAATCCCGGCAGACCGACGGGTGGTGTCGGCATAGTTCAGTGGCGATAAAGAGTGGACGGACCGACGGGAGGTGTCGGCATAGTTCAGTGGCGATAGAGAGTGGGCGGACCGACGGCTGATGTCGGCATGGTTCAGTGGCGATAGAGAGTGGACGGACCGACGTGTGGTGTCGGCATAGTTCAGTGACGATAGAGAGTGGACGGACCGACGTGTGGTGTCGGCATAGTTCAGTGACGATAGAGAGTGGACGGACCGACGGGAGGTGTCGGCATGGTTCAGTGGCGATAGGGAGTGGGCGGACCGACGTGTGGTGTCGGCATGGTTCAGTGACGATAGAGAGTGGACGGACCGACGGATGGTGTCGGCATAGTTCAGTGACGATAGAGAGTGGACGGACCGACGGGAGGTGTCGGCATAGTTCAGTGACGATAGAGAGTGGGCGGACCGACGTGTGGTGTCGGCATGGTTCAGTGGCGATAGGGAGTAATGCCACGTGGCGATGCCGCAGCGAACCTTACGCCAGCTGGCTGCCATTTACTGGGGACATCTCCCGAGGTATCTGTGGTGTAAGGCTGTATGGCTCCGCTCATGATTAAAGCCGTCTGATCGATGCACATGACCCGCCCAGGCTGTGTGTAGCGACCACACCATGGGCTTCCCTTTAATATGGCAGGTGACAAGCACGCCTGAGACGGTGTGAATGTAAAAACGCTGTTGCGGAATCAGCGCAAAGTGACGTTTGCTGTCCATGTCAGGACTAAAGCGTCTGTTTCGGAAAGGCCCATGTGTCGTCGGCGAGCCAATGTTTTCGCCACCACTGGCAGACGCTCCCAGTTACTTGGCTTATGACAGGGAATTGCTTCGATAATAATTATCTGCAAATCAATACAGAGGGTCAATTAACAAACAGCCGCCATTAACAATGACATGTGTAATTAATGCAAGTAAATATAATTATTTCCCATGGACGCACTACTCGCAAGAAGCTTTTCTCTGGTGAGGCTGATTCTGGTAAGTGACCGTGCTATAAGTGAGCATGGTCAATATCTCCAGACTACCGTGGGCCCTCAGGGGTCGCTGTTCGTACTAGGATGGTAGGCAGACGATCCCACATAGTCTGAGCAGCTGAGCGCGTCGCAAGGCCCCAGTGACAGCCTTTCTTTCGGGACATAACCAATTAACTGCAAGTCATTCGTGAAACGGGACGGTTGTTTGGCTTTCCTCCTCATACATTTTTCTCCTCTACAAGAAGGAATTCTAGTTTAAGATTACGACTTACCGTGCACTGCGCCGTTCCGAAAAACTCGGCAACTCTCTATCGGAAACGGGACGGCTCAATGATACGTAGGCGGCGCTGAGGGATATCAGTCCCTTGCAATTCTTGTATCAGCTCATTCATTATGCGTTCGTACCTGAAACATCCGATAAAATGATGCTCAAACCTTAGCAATGGGGCTTAACATGCGCCCAGGTAGACAGTTGAATATCCTTCGGTCGGGTTGGAGGCCAATTGGCCCTCCTAAGATCTCAGAAACTAAGAGGGATAGACACACCAAATTTGCAAGGTGTGTTGGCCTATGCGTGAATTCAGTTATGTCAAAATTTAGCATTTCTGGGTGATACTACGACTCTGAATATCCACGCCGAAAGATTGCTCCAGCTCGCATTTTAGTGACCTGCGTGCCTTTTTAAACTCATCTGCTCCCTTGGTTTACCTCTGTGATGCAGCTAAGCTTTCCGCAGCGAAACGAAGCATGTACGTTGTGAAAACGGTGTTCTGGGTAGGGAGATATTGTGCTTACATGTTTTTGCGCAATACACATGCTACAAACTTCACATAAGCATTCGTCCCCCTTGCGCGTAAACATATGAGCACTATTTTACTTTTCACAGTTATTGCAAAGGAAGGTCATTCCACAGGTATCCGGAAGAAGGTAACTCGACCTTGCGGGGGAAGGTCGGCACGACCTATTGCAGACTATATTGAAAGTTTTCGAAAATGGAGATGAATGACTTTATGATCAACTATACAGCATAGTAAAATGCAAGCGCTTACTCCGATGGACTAACGTTTGTTCAAGCCCTCCAAAACGACTTGAACATTTTCTCCAGCTATATCCGACACGTATTAATTCAAGCTCGTTGCATTTTTCCTGGGACTGAGAACTACCCGCAACTCGCTGTCCTTGAGCTGTCCACAACCGAACTCGCCTTCCGGTTCCGCCAGAGGTTCCGCGTTATTGTCCCCAGGAAGGCTTCCGGGATCGTTACTAAATTTGGTGCGAGACAGCTGCAAAACAGAAGTATTAAGATTGTTATCCGCGGATCCTGGAAACGATTGACCAGCTCTCTTGATGCGGTCTGTAAACCTCACCGTGCTCTCGCTTTGCACTTTCCAAATGGATCGGCACAACTAGGGTTATTCGAACGTTTCATTGTCGCAAGATATGCTACCAACACACCCACGCGCTCCATCCGTACAACGGACACTGGCCCAAGGCAGTAGCGCAGACACGGGGAGAAGGGCACAGGGGGCACAAGCCTCTCATCCTATAGCCACTCGGGCCCTACGATTCAGTGGCCGATTTGGGGGCCCGAGGGGCCCGAAAGGCCAGCCGGAGGCCGTATTCAGTGTCCACATAGAACCAAGTGCGGAAAATAGGTCAGGGTGAATTATGTTATCAGGTTAGGCACTGCATATACACTAAATGCATTAATATGTGCGCAGAATACACTCGCTTCCCATACAGATCGGATAAGAAATTCAGAACAATTGAGTGATCCGGAAATCTTTATCCTGTAGCGGTGGCACCGAATCCGTTTATTGCGGGGCCGAAGCCAACGTGGTCGTATCAATTGTTTTATAATATTGAGGCACGGCTAGAATGGCGTGTTCTCGTCCACTGATCCACCAGCGGACGCCTACAACAGAACTAAGTGGGGAAACAGCGTCCAAACGAGTCCGAACATTAATCAGCCGCACCGGCTTCAACGTTTCTCGACAGCCCCAAGCCATTGCTATCAAACGCCCACTGTCCTTCGTTCCACGCACCATGTGATCTTTGAAAATATCCCGCTCTGGTTGTAAATCTCTCTAATTTCACCTGAGCGCGACGGGCGGTCGCCCGCATTGGGCAGTGCGCTGGGTGGGAATAGGCGCCGCCACCAGATCAAAGGTTAGACACTGGGTCCCTCACCGATGCCAGAACCCTGCATTGTTGCAAGGGCCCCGACCAATACAAATCGCGGGCCCAGCTTTGTCCCTGCTTGTGAAATGGGCCGGAGAGCTCAGACCGACAGACACGGAGCCGACTGTTTGGTGTTGGTGATCTCTGGCCGAAATTGTGGAACGTTCTGTCTGAGGGGTTCCCATTCGGTACAACAAAGCCTCTACTGACATTTGAGATCACGGTCCTTCGGGTGAGGGCCCTTAATGCGACCTACAGCCAGCTCTCTGGGCGAGGGCCCTTAATGCGACCTACAGCCAGCCCTATGGGTGGAGGTCCTTAATGAGACCTACAGCCAGCCCTACGGGTGAGGGCCCTTAATGCGACCTACAGCTATCTCTACGGGTGAGGGTCCTTAATGCCGCCCACAGCCAGCCTTACGGGTGAGGGTCCTTAATGCCACCGACAACCAGCCCTACGGATGAGGGTCCTTAATGCCACCTACAGCCAGCCCCACAGGTGATAGCCCTTAATGCGACCTACAGCCAGCCCTACAGGTGAGAGCCCTTAATGCGACCTACAGCCAGCCCTACGGGTGAGGGTCCTTAATGCGACCAGCAGCCAGCCCTACGGGTGAGGGTCCTTAATGCCACCTACAGCCAGCCCTTCGGGTGAAGGTCCTTTATGCGACCTACAGCCAGCCCTTCGGGTGAAGGTCCTTAATGCGACCTACAGCCAGCCTTTCGGGTGCTTCAACCTTCTAACTGGGTCATTGGTCTTGGGTCCCGAGGGGCCCTTCGGTCCCCCCTCGCAGCTCCTCAAACAAAGCCCGTTGCCGACTCGGAGCCACAACCCGACACATGACCCTTTGTTGGGCACTGTGGGCCCTTGGCCGGTACAGGGGACCCAAACATTGCTTCAGGGACCCAGACCAATGCAGGTTGTGGTGCTCGGTCTTGCTCCTGTTCGGGCAATGGGCCCCCAGGGCTCAGACTGACAGGGAGCTAACTGTTCAGTGCTCGTAATCTCTGTCCGACCGGAACAACTACATTGTCTCAGAGATCCTCAAACGGTGCATGAGGACCTCTGACAGACATATCGGGTCATGATCCTATGGGCCTTGATTGTTTGTGTGAGCTACAGTTAGTCCTTCGGGTCCTTGCGCCCTCCAATCGACCCCTTGATCGTCGGTTCCGCTGGGCCGCCCCGGTCCCTCTCCAGGCCGCATCGAATACTGCCCTTGGTCGGCTCGGGGCCCATAGGGCCGGGGCCCGGTTGCGAACGCAGGACCCTCTGTTAGGCACTACGGGCCCCTGCAGGTACGGGGGCCCGACCAGCGTAAATCGCTGGCCCCGGCTTTGAAGGTGATGGGAAAGATGATGAGCACAGGTCGAAACATTGAGTGCCGTCAATAAAATCGTTATTTAGTCTTACCATGTCGCTTAGCCAGTACTTCATGGTATATTGAAGGTCGTTGACTCCACAACAGAACTTTCAACTCATAATGTCGAAAAACTGGGAGCCTCAGGCCTTTCTTTTTACGTGAAGTGCAATTTTGATATCAGTGAAAATACGAGAGTGAAAAATGAACATAAGCGTCATGGGTTGAAACCGATGGGCTTCGCGTTTCGTTTAGTCCCAAATGATAACAAATGTAGTGCAGAGTATGAAACGATTTCGTATGAATTAACAGTCTATCAGGCCCAACACATCTGATTGTAAAGTCGTGTGCTCGGCCAGCGGGAGTAACATATTATAACATTGCAAAGTTCTATTAATTAATCTAATTTCTCTCCGTGACGGAATATGTAAGAAATAGCAGCATTTGGCATGGTGGGCCTTCCACGCATCACCTTCGCCGGTGAGCATGGGCCATACTTTGCATAGCTGTGAGCAATTCACTAGCAGATCTTTTGGTTAAAAAATTGTACCTACCTTTTAAGATTACTGACCTTAAAGATTGCTGATTAGTGAGTAAGGACATCGCTGTCAGCGGAGGCAATTTCTAGGGAATCGTTCAGTGTGATGCGACGACGGAGTGTTGACGAAGACATAATCTTTGAAAAATTTAAAGCACAATTTGCTAATAGAATCGTAATTTTATCAAATTTCATTGCCTTTGCGTCACGTATGAAGGCCAGACCGAGGTCAAATCCAATCTGTTTTTAAAGGGGAGCTTCCTTAGAAATGAGATGATAGCTTAAAGGTAGGTTGTCATATTTGATTTGATTCCCCTAATGGCAGAGACCGTAACATACATCTTCTGTCGACCTCTTAGAGGTCAGAATAGGGTACTGGAGTGAAATGACTAAGATCACTGCGTGGGGTCACTTAATCATGGTATGGCTATTAACTCGATGTCGTGACAACGCTAAGCAGTACAGCGATTTTCATGCGTGATGATGCAAAGATAACATGTATATTTACGCGGTTTCGTCCGCGAGCAGGCGAGGCTACTAGAGCCAGGATACGGCAAGAGCGGGTATGCGAACCCGTGGTCTGAGCTGAGTGAACGTCGTGACTGGAGGCTGCAAGCAACTGGCAGGGTCAATGTAATGATATACGGATCAGTTTGCTACACTTCGCGGCACTTCAATGGCCATTGTTGTTCAGACCAAAGCGACTCCTGCAGTGGTTAGCAGTTCACCGGCGGTGAACCCCAGTGTTAGAACTGAAAACAACACAGGATCACAGCAGTAATAACGCAAATACGCTGCGCGGTTACCTTGAGATGCGGCAGACAATGAGCCAAACACTACATGACTGTCAGCTCCTCATCAGCTTCAATATGAAGTAAATGCAGGCAATTTTAAGCCATTAAGGTTTCCGACATTTTTGACCTAACGATTTTCTTCAGTATCGTGATCGCGAAGAGGAACCACGTGCGTCTGGGGACATCAGCGTCACAGTATGTTGTTAATGCATGGATTTCGTGAACGTCGTCCAATGAAGTGTTGAATGCGATCACATTATGCATATTTAAAACTGTTGTGCAAGTAATGGGGACTATAATAATACAACAATACAATAAAATACAACAATAAAACAAAGCAACTTTTCCACAAAATTATGACGTCTCCAAATCCGGCAGACGTTGCGACACCTTTGCTGTAGGACGAGCCAGCTTTTTCGCTCGGCGCTATTTCAAACCGTTTTCAGTTCTCTGTCACCTTTTCTCACTAAAATGGCTGAAGCTGGGTTGTGTTTCCCAAGAGAAGAATTCAGCACCTACTTCCACTTCACGCCCACACGCGTATAATGGCTACGCCCGAGTTGAGACCTGAGCCGAGTTAGATCCGGTCGCTACAGCCAATCAAATTCATGATACCGACAAACACATGTATTTCCGACTGATGCCACGGCCACGTCGCCGCCGGGTCGCCCGCCAGCCGTTCCGGAGCCCAGGCCCGCTCGGAAAACACGCGTCATGTCGCCGAGCACCCCAGTGCGCACGGGGCAGCCGTGGTCTTCATGAAATTTGCTAATTTAAAGGTACAAGCAAGCTCGTGATACTAAGCACTGGTGGCGGATTTCTCCCCATCGTATGCCTCATCCTATCAGACCGAGGTCTAGCGATCACTTCGGGGAGAGCGAAAGTAAACAGGGCCGTTATTGACCACGATGAAACTCATCCGACGCTTGGTCGCTAACGCCCCTCGCGCGGTGACACTGCAGGTGCACATGGTGAACATTGGGCCTCTTGCCCACCTTCCGAGTGACATTGCATTGCGAAATGTAGGCGTACTCTACGTCGTCTCTGGACAGGGAACGCTTAGCTTAGCTTCCGTTGCAAAATATACATGTTTTGCGCAAGGGATACATCCACATGAATAATTAGGCATTTAGGGAGGCGTCGTAGCAACATAAACAGTGATGGCACAGCAATTACGGTGCCGTTATTCCCAGCCAACGGCGAATATCAAGCAGCTCGTCTGAACGCCTAAGGCCCTTTAAAATCCCCCGCCGCGTGACCTGTTAACAACCCAATAAGCGTCACTTCTGCTCAGCTGGCACAGGCAGTGTCATCAGATAAACCGGCAGCCGAGGCAGACAGTCTCCGCCGAATCGACCCGCTTCTGCCAGCGGACTAGGACTCGTTCAGCCGTGCTGGAGTCTGAGTTCAGAGTTCTGGATTCACAGCGCAGCCGGTCGGTAGCCTGCCGTCCCCATCCAGCCCCAGCGCGGTCCGGCGGAGCAGGGCTGGGCGCCGGGCGGCCGCTGGTCCCGGAGCCACAGCCTCGGCCGCGCTCACGGGTCCGGGCCGGAGCCAGGCGGCGGCACCAGCGGCGTCGCCTCGCCGGCCGCCGGCTGCGGCGCGCCCTCGCGGCTGGCCGGGCGCCGCTCGCCGTCCTGCTGGCCGCGGCCGCGTAGCTCGACCAGCGGGTCGCCTCGCCGTTCGGCGTGACGCGCACCTTCTGCGGCAGCGTGCGCGACAGGTACTCGCGCAGCTGATGCAGCTTGTGGCGCGGCGAGCCGGGCGGCCGGGCGGCCAGGTCGGTCAGGCTCGAGTCGACGCTCAGCCGGTCGGCGTCCTCGGCCGAGGACGGCGGCGGCGAGCGGCCTTCGCTGGGCACCGTGGCCAGGCTGCTCGGCCGCACGGGCCGCACCGAGATGGCGCGCGGCCGGCGGCGCTCCGGACTGGCCGCCGAGCCGGCGCTAGCCGCCAGCTGGGCAGCCCTGTCGACACGGCGCCGGTGCTGGGTCAGGGTCAGGGTCAGTGCCGGGTCGGGGCAGACACGGCGCCCTCCCATCACTCTGCACCGACGCTGCACAGGCCGACCGACGCGGCCGACGCGGCACATGCAGACGCGCAAGCGCGCGCCACTACAGAGCGGCGGCGTAACATCTGTATCGCAGACAGCCGGCAATGCGTCCCGATGCACTTTCTAGGCCGGGGTTAGGAAAAGCTAGAAAACCACCCTTGTGACTCGGTCGCAGATTATCTCAAAGGGATGTCCTGCCGTCCATCGAAGCGCAGGATTGGATATCCACATGCCGCTTGTACGTGGGCGCTTACATGAAACAATTGATAATTTATACGACAAATGAAAGGCAACTATTTTAATAGACGAAGCGTGTGGAGCACCATGGAAAAGGAAACATCGCTTAGACGAATGATCGATGTCATGGGATTGAATCGTTCTGTAACAGAACGTCTCAACAGACACCATGATTAACAAACAAAACAGTGCCCTAGGGACGCGACGACGAACTTAGCCGGCTCAACGTCGTCGGCTGCGGCTTACCTGACAGACAGCACGGAGCCAGAGCGGGAGAGGGCCGAGCTGGAGCCCGCCGCTTGCTCCTCGGCACCGACCGTGACTGCCGGGGCGATGGCAGTGGCGGCCGCGGTGGACGGCGAGCCCGGCGAACGCTGCAGGTACAGCACGGCCGTCTCCTCCTCGTCGTCCGGCGCTGGGGCGGACGAACGGGACTCCGGCGTCAGCGCGGAGCGGCACGCGTGGGGCCGGAGGACGGTACACGTGGGGCGAGGGACGGCACACATGGGGCCGGAGGACGGCACACGTGGGGCCGGAGGACGGTACACGTGGGGCGAGGGACGGCACACATGGGGCCGGAGGACGGCACACGTGGGGCCGGAGGACGGTACACGTGGGGCGAGGGACGGCACAAATCGGGCCAGAGGACGGCACCACCACTCGCGATGCCGGCGCACCGAAGTGGCGCACTTACCGATGCACATAAGGAATCTAGCTTAAAACGTAGGTGATGTGAAGGGCTTTTGCGAGTCCAGGCATTGCCAAATACTAAGCGCTAATTTTCTGAAATGTTAACAATGCAGCTGAGCCCCGCTCTTAAAAGCTGGAATCATAAATTTGGTCTTTCACATCCTAGAATGAGTTGAACACAAATGGCATGGGATGCAGAACGGATGTATTGCAGGCAGCGCCCACCAGCGTCCCCAAGAAGTGCGACCAAGACAATAAATGAAAATACTGAACACGATTCAATGCTAGCGGACGGTAACCCGACGCACGTGCTGGCAGCGCCACTGACCGGTGTCGGCAGCGTCGTCGGCCGGCGCCGACTGGCCACCGCCGTCGGACTCGGCCATCACTTCCTGGTCCTCGCGCAGGTCCTCGCAGGCGTCCTCGTTCAGCGTCTGCAGCGCGCCCCAGATCATCTGCTCCTCCAGCGTCACCTGGCGGCGGCGCACGGCCAGGTGAGCCAGGTCGGCGCGACGAACAGTCAGGTCAGAGCACCGGGTCACGGGCGACAGAGTCAGGCGGGCCGTGTCGGGCAGCGCGGCAGTCGGCCAGGTGCGCCGGGCTCGCTTGATCCCGCTGCTCTGGCAGGGCGTGACCGGTCGGGGCCGACACTCGTGATGACACATGATTGAGACTGTGCAACGTGATGTGGGATATGGCATCGACATGCCAGAGGTCACACAACCGAACACGTGATCTGAGAGTAGCGTGAATCGGGCTCTTAATGAATCATCAACTTTGCTGCATCGTCCAGTGACATTTTAGATGGTGGGTACTCCAGATGAGGCGCCAAATATCGCAAGGAGGTATAGCAGACTGCAAATAGGAAATATCCGATACAGATCACTAGGGCGCAAAAGCTAATTGTCACAACCTCGGCATTCATATAACTGGTGCAAAACAAACAGATTAATCGTAAAACAACTTAATTCGTCCGCCAACAGCTGCAGATTTTGTAAGGAGTTTCAGGGAGCGCATCAAGACTTGAAGCGTTTGTCAATGCCATGGTTTCACGATGAGAAGAAAATCGCGATCTACAAGAGCATCTATCACCCGCAGCCAAAGCAGGACAACGCAAAATCCCTCTTGCTGCGACCGTGACATTCAACTCCCAACGCTCTGGCGGCAGTCCGATGAAGACTGCACCGCAACACTGGTCACCAGTCACCAGGCGGGCTATGCGCAAGTCGAAACTTTGCAGCAACTTTGCACCCTAAAAGAGAACGGCTCGTCAACTAAAATATGTGGTATACATCCAAAGTAGCCGCAGCTTCCTATGCAAACACCTCAAATCAATTGTTCACGAGCCGCACCCAACGGTCTAAAATGGTGTTATGCGTAACAGCTGTCCACACGCATTATTGCTGGTGAAATCTGTATCCATATGTCTACGACGCTGTCTTCTTCCTGCTGTCACAAAAACCTTGGCCGTCATATACGACATCGTCCACTGTCACATGTCCACAGATGCTGCCCAGTGCTGTAACAAGTCCCAACCCGTCCGTCTCTGCATGATGTCGACAAATGCTGCCCAGTGCTGTACCAAGTCCCAACCCGTCCACCTCTGCATGATGTCGACAAATGCTGCCCAGTGCTGTAACAGGTCCCAACCAGCCGCCTCGACATAAAGTCTGCACTTTCTTCAACTTTACGGACCGCAGAGCAAAAATCTCTGCAGCCTCACCGTCTGACGAACGTTATCACGCTATCGTGCAAAATCACAAGTGCAATTACACGGCAGGTATCGATGCTCGCGCGCAGGGGAGGGCGCAACAGGAGGCTGCTCGATACACAACCCCGGTGGGTCAGGGCGGTCGTCCATCGTGCGTGACTGGCGTACCTGTAACGGCACGCGGACCACCGCGTCTCAAACTATGCTCGGCAACTGAACGGTGTAGAGGTTCGACCCACCCGTCTCACATTTGAAGACCTCGCAAATTATCCCTTCAATGCACCGCAATGGGCTCGATTACGCTAACGTCGACTTTCTAAGACTTTCTGGATACGTCCCAGTAGGGGACACGGGCTTGAACGCTTGTTTTGAAATGACGCGCACACTGACAAACTGGGGGTAGCACTGTTCCTCCGTGACAAGGGCAACAGTAAATACGGGGAGCAGTTAAACCTTTGGCAACTGAACAAAGGTGGAAGACGAAAGACAATACATGGCGCCGTGAGTTCTCCTCACTCTCCATCGTATCGTTGCAGCATAGCGTCATAGCATTGTTGCATTGCTTCTCCACTGTAAGCTACAGCAACGGCGAACCACTGAAACTCCACGCTATCAGCTGGCGCTGAGGCAATCAGGATTTTGGACGCAGCACAAGCTCAGTATCATCACTATATAAATCAATAATAGGTTCAGTGAGGATATGCGCTTTCCGGACGTTCTGATATTGCACAAAAAATAATCTCGGCGACAGTTTCATGGTGACCAAGTAATCCACGACACCCTACCTGAAAAATATTCCAAGCCGGAAAGATTATACGTCCAGGAAATGTTAGGAACAAGAGAGACAATAAAATCTGCCACCCTTTGATATGGCTGCCCGAGGAGCACGGCCTGTGACTTTGCACACCACATGTTCCAAGCAGCCCGAATGCTCTCGACAGGGCTGGGGGTGGCCAGCCGGCGGTGGCCTGCCCACCCGGAGTCAGAACAGAGGCGAGAACAGAACGAACAGAGACACCGGCCCTTCAGCCGCGCATGCGCCTCGGCACGGAAGAGCCGTCAAACTCCGGCCACCTGTCACAGGTGTAGTGCGTGTATTGATTCTCGCATACACCACGGAGACTAAGACCTAACCCAACACGCGCTGGACAGTTGGGAGACGCCGCCAATTCGGTGATAGCTCTAAACCAGACGGCAGGAGATGTGCGCAGTCATATGCATGTGACGTGGTGCACGGTAGACACGAGACTCGACTGGGCGTCGAGCGAGCACACAGTGCAGCACACCGCAGATCACACCAGAGGTCGCCGGCCGATGCGTAGTAGGGACTACGGATGACATCACAGATCACCGTCCCCATGCGTAGTACGGACTACTGATGACATCACAGATTACCGTCCCCATGCGTAGTAGGGACTACTGATGACAAGATTCGAAGGACGCAATAAAGACATTGAGCTCGTACTGGACGAGCTGAACGTGCTACGATGCAAGATGAATCGATGCAGGGCGCCGGCGAGAATAGTTTCGTTGTGGACGTACAAGTTCGGTGATGTTACGCAAGCAGGACAGTAAACACCGTTGAGCCACGCAAACCCAACAATCTATGGTTAATTTGGTGGTTACAAGCTTATGTCCGCAAAAAACAATTAATTAATGACACAGCAAACAACGGGTATTCCAAGGTATCATTACGCGTCAATGACATCTATGCTTCTTCACTGGTAATATAACTGTCGTAGCAGGACACCAATACGCATCATCGTCGCCTGCCCCGCCAATGAGCCCGTGGTCACCCGTGCGAGCAGCCAACCAGCGCGTCGTTTCACCGACACAGTGCGGCGG
>NW_023596225.1:14553202-14642963 GCF_011947565.3 Pollicipes pollicipes
GATCTGTTCTGGCGGCCACATCACTCCACAGGCAGTTCGTCGAATCTGAGATGCGCGCTTCAAAGCGGAGTAAAGGAGCGCTGATGACTTCTGTTGGAATCGCGGCAGGTTGGAGGTACTTAATTATGGTCCATATTATGGGTTGCGAAGATCAAACACATCGATGTTATAACATTCACAGGCATCGCCCATTAACACACACCACCTGGCCGCAGAGACTGACTACGAGTTTTTTCTTCAAATACACACGCTCATTTATTGAGCCACTCATTAATGAAGGGTGAGCGGACTGTACATGTCACACAGCTAAACCTGAAGATCGCTCATTAATGAAGGGTGAGCGGACTGTACACGTCACACAGCTAAACCTGAAGATCGCTCATTAATGAAGGGTGAGCGGACTGTACACGTCACACCGCTAAACCTGAAGGTCAAGACATAACAAACGCCCCACGGTGCCCGCCCTTCCTACCAGGTTGGGAGACAGGCGACGCCATATAGTCTCAGCAGCTGGGTGCGTCGTAAAGCCCCGTGACAATGATAAAACAAAACATAACCGACGCCGCTCGCAGCTGCAATGCAAGACAGCTGACGCTGCTGATAGCGTCTGTGAGGCTGTCAAAACGGCATACAAAAACCGCGGGCATTCAAACTGGCTCTAACACGGTACACAACATTCAGCGCGGCTTCAGCAAAAACATCCGCAATGCCCTACCAAAATACGGATGTATCTCCTTATATTCAAACGTACCCTCCCCAACATATGCATACCTTTTCCCCTTTTTTAAAGGAACGCGACAAAACGTCGTCACGCGTCTTGTTAAGGGGCGCCAGCAATGTTTTGACCATGCTAGCGTTCAGGAGCCACAGCGCACCGGGACACGAACCCGGGCCCGCACGCGGGAGTCCGACGCGCCCAACATAGGGATCACACGCCTGTTTCAGTTCCCCAGGTTACAGTCAGTCAGCCCGGCCGAATGTAGAGCTACAACCGGAGCAGCGGCGCCGTAGCACGCCGGCCGGAAGGATGTGGCGTGACGACCACGAGCCAGCGACGGAGAGCCGGCCGCCGGCGGCTGAGGCCTGTCCCCCTGCCCCGCCCCCGTTCCTGCCCCGGCCCCGGCAGCAGAGCGGCGCCGGTCGCCCGCTCTGGCCCGTTCCGCCCATCGCTGCATTCCGGCGTCGGCTCTGTGACGTCCGCCGTCGGCCAGAGTCGCACGGCTCCGGGGCTGGCCGGCCAGCGCGCACCGGCGCCGCCGCCGACACAGCGGATCGTCAGCGAGCCGCCGACCCTTGCGCCGCATCGGGACCAAGCGGGGGCGCGAGCCGACCGGCGCTGGAGACTGCGATGCCAGGCTCACTGGACAGCGAGGGGTGCAGAAGCGCGGTTCGAGCCCGGCTTGCCAGTCCACGGCGTGACGATCGGTGTGACCGTCCCGCAGGCAGCCGGCAGGGTAGAGCGGCCGGGACGACGGCCCACGCCGACCGCGTCTCGAGCCGGGACACGGCCCGAGGCGGGGCCTGCCGCCCACACCGCCCGGCAGGACGGTGCCGCGACCTTGTGGCGCCGACCGAGGAAATGAAAGCGAGGGCGGCCGCTGTCGCGGCGCCGCCACACCGGCCTGGACCTGAGCGATGCGCGGCGGTGACGCCAGTGACTGGGTCCGACTGCACACCGCTGGGGGCCATCCAACGCCATGCAACCGGCGCGTGATGCGTCACAAATTGACGGCCACTGCCCATAGGAGCTGCCGTGCGGCGGCATGTGGTCATTGTTTTCAGCAGCAGGCCCTCTGGAGCCCAGTCTCAAGGGGCGCCGCTCGAGAGCTGGCCCGCCCCGTCGACGCCGTCCCGGCGGCGCAGCGGCGGCGTGGCCCGCCCGACAATTAGTCAGCTGATGGCCGACCGGCGGAGGCGGCGGCCAAATTTGGCAGCTCTGCCGCGCCCACTTGAGCGCAGCTTTCGCCGGCCGGACGCGATAGCCATCTCCGCTCTCCGCATCGATCTCCGCTCTCTCTCCCGGCGGTCCAGCTGGCGGTCCGGAGGCGCCCGGCCACGCCGGCCCGTCGGGCGGGCACAGCAGGGCACGTCGGCCCGTCGCGCGTGGGGCAATTACAGTGCCTGACCTTCGATCCAACCGAGTGCGGTGCAGAAACTGGTCACAAACCAGCTAGGCTCGGTTGCGCAGGACTGTTTGCAGGAGTCGTGCATGTAAGGCATGGCGGAGGGCGGTGGGACGCACGCGCAGGGCAGTGGAGCGAACGACAGCGGGCCGCCTGGCCCCGCCTAACGGACATCAGTCCGGGACCACGGACGGTGAGCCCGCATCCGTCCGCATCGCAGCGAGGCGCCTTCCCACAGGCCCGCACCAGAGCGCAGGGCGGCGGCGGGGCGGCGGCGCGATGAACCGAGACAGCCGCCGTGGTCACAGAGGCTCTCGGTAACGCCCGGCTGGCGGGGCCCGCCCGGCCCGGCCCGGCCCGGCCCGGCCCGGCCCGCCCGGCCCGGCCTGGTATGTCAACGGTCGGCCGACACGGGACCGCCCGGCACCCCGGGTCCGCTCGTCCAGTCGGCTCAGAGGGCCGGCCAACGAAGCGGAACAGTATGGTCTCAGCCGGTGGTCCGAAGGACCGGCGTCTGACGGCGCGCAGGGAGGTCCCAGGCTCCGGCGCCAATACCGGCACGAGAAGGGATGAATGACACCAAGATATACACATGCCGTGTCGGACACGACGGGAACAAGTATCCATACGTTAGTCGACTCACGCCGCAGATTGAAACGACGAGCACAGGGCTGCCCATCACCTGCCTCCTAAAGCCCGCCTACCACACGCTATCGCAATTGTGCTGAGCCAACGACACGGGTGGAGGCTGTAAATCACGCGCACTGCACCGCCGCTGGGCGTTCTCAGGTCTACGTCAGCCCACCGACGCGCGAGCCCGGCAAAAACCCTGCGCCGCGCGGGTCGGGTGGACAGGACGCCATGGAAGGCGGCACCCCTAACTCTCTGGCGCACGCCCCGCACGCGCAGCGCCCGACACGGCCCTGACCCGCGCGCGGGTCGCGTCAGACCCCGAGCTGAGCCCTGCGCGCCGGAAGTGCCGCGACCGCTTCCCAGCATCGACACACGGAATTGGACCGGTGACCGGTACGAACCGTCCGAACTAGGATGTGCGGTGGGAATACCAGCGTTTCCTCACCATCTTTCCTTTCCCGGTCAGTTCATTTCCGCCTGACCCCATAAGTTACACTGCAGTCCCCTCCTCGCACACTGGAGCTAAACGCAAAGTCTACTGGAACCGAGAGCTGCCATAGGCTCTGCCAGGCTCCTGAAGGATTACACACCTCCCGCGTGCGACTGGCGCCTCCGAGCTGAGGAGCTGTGCGGCGCAAAAGCCGCTGGTCGAATACCATCAAAGCTGCTTACGGCGCGCCGCCTCAGGACCCGCACTTCAAGCGGCTCCAGCACAATGTCCGTGTTGCGCTGAACGAATGGTCCGACCCGCCGCCACCACAGCGCACGGCGCCGTGTGACCCGTTGTGGCGCAGCAGGAGACGCGAGAGGCCCGTCACGCTGCAGCAGGAGACGCGAGAAGCCCGTCACGCTGCCGGTCTGTCTGTCGCCAGGCTGGAGCAGCAGGAGACGCGAGAGGCCAGTCACGCTGCCGGCCTGTCTGTCGCCAGGCTGGAGCAGCAAGAGACGCGAGAGGCCCGTCACGCTGCCGGTCTGTCTGTCGCCAGGCTGGAGCAGCAGGGGACGAGAGGCCGGTCATGCTGCCGGTCTGTCTGTCGCCAGGCTGGCGCGCCGAGACACGTCCTGAGAGCCGACCTGAGCTCAGCCGCGGCCGATGTACTGAACAGAGCTGTGTGAGCCGCGCTGTGCGAGCTGTGACCGGCGCTGTGCGAGCTCACATCGTACGCGGCGGCGGCCCGGCAGCGATCCGACCACGGCCGACCGACCGGCCGGGCGACGCCGCCGCCGCTCGCGTCAACTTCACAATATTTTTAAATCTTGGCCGCGGAGGCGCCGGGTGGGTGTTATGCCAAGTTCGGGGGCCGGCCGCCGCCGGCTGCACCCAATTATTCCGAACGCAGCGGGATCCAGCTGCAGCCGGTCCGCTATCGGGTGCACGGATAGTGGGGCGAGTCCAAACGGCACCCACGGAGGCTGACGTACCCACACACCCGCGAGGGAGCGCAGCACGTCCGTCTGTGCCGCGCGCGGTCGCGTACGCCGGCCGGCGCCCCACTTCTCGTCACGAGGGGTGCGTGCCGAAGCCCCTCCGCGTCACGGCACAGGCACATGCAGCGAAAGGCCGTCTTCAGCCAGGAATACCGATATGCTCCTCCTCCAAGAGCACGAAAACGCCACTCATTACTGACAACGGAAAGCAAACGTCGATTCATATCACGTAGTGAACCCTGCGCTGGAAACAGCGAGAAACTCGACGAAAAAAGAACTCGGCGGTGTGTGAACTGCGTCCCGCGGAGGTGCGTCATGATGTGCTGTGAACAGCGAGAACTCGACTAGTGTGTGGAACTCGAGTCCCGCGGAGGTGGCATCAATGTGGCTGGCAGTCACGGCGCCCCAGCGCGTTTGGCGGCTCGCTCAGGCCTCCGGCCACCTCGCGGCCCCATCCCCGCCAATCGGATTCCATTACACCGGCGCTACGTCACAAAACACCCGATGTACACACCGCCATCAACAGCGGTCGCGATGAGCCCACTGTAGCCGCCAGGGCGGCGACGACGCACACGCCGCGGCGACGCATCGACGGGGAGAGGGCTCGCGCTGAGAACGCCGCCGAGCGCCGGAGCTGCGCCAGGCATGGCCGGACGGACCACAGCGCCGGCTGGCCGACCCAGCGCCAGACATGGCCGGACCACCGCCCGGACTGGCCGGACACAGCGCCAGACGTGGCTGACCACAGTGCCGGAGCTGGGCCAGGCTAGCCGGACTACAGTGCCAGGCGTGCCGCCGACCACAGCGCCAGACGTGGCCGGACCACAGCGCCGGAGCCTGAGGCAGGCATAGCCGGACCACAGCGTCCGTGGCCGGACCACAGCGCCAGACGTGGCCGGACCACAGCGCCAGACGCGGCCGACCAAAGCGCCGGGCCGCGCCAAACGCACGTCCCCGCGGCTGCCGCCCTAGTGCAGTCTCGCCGCCGCCCGATTAGGCCGCTGATAGGAGCCCCCAGCCAGGCCCGGCCACCGCAACGTCAACACCGACCCGGGCGGCGGCCGGGCCGGCTGCCGCCGCCCGGACTGACACGCCGGGCCTGCTGTTGCACGGGGATGGCGGCTCGCGAGGTGGGACAGGACACGAACGGCTCGCGGCGTGGACCTGAGGGGCAGGACGGTGAACGCAGCCCGTTCAGTGCGTGTCGTGCAAGGAAGCTAAGCCGCGCCCAGGGAAACGGACGGTCGACACCGGACGGAGCAGAGACACCGGACGACAGCAGAGACACCGGACGGAGCAGAGACACCGGACGAGCATAGCACCGGACGAAGCAGACACCGGACCGGAGCAAACACCGGACGAGAGACACCGGACGAAGCCAAGACACCGGACGAAGCCACACGGCTGAGCAGAGACACCGGACGAGCAGAGACACCGGACGAAGCAGACACACCGGACGAGCAGAGACAAAGGACGAAGCATACACCAGGACGAGCAGAGACAACCGGATGAAGCAGAGACACCGACGGAGCAGAGACACCGGACGAGCAGAGACACCGGACGAAGCAGACACCGGCCGGAGCAGAGACACCGGACTAAGCAGAGACACCGGACAGCAGAGACCCGGACAAGCAGACACCGGACGAAGCAGACACCGGACGGAGCAGAGACACCGGACGAACAGAACACAGGACTAGACACACAGGCAAGCCTCGGCCCCATGCAATGACCCTCGTCGTGATCAGCACATATGGGATGTGCCTCCGGTTGTGTACGCATGTGGGCGACTGGGAGGGGCCATGGAACGCCTGCCGCGCGCGCCAGGTGCGCGGTCATCGGCGCGGTCCTCCCACAGAGGGTTCGCCACCAGCGGCCAACGTCCGGCGCCGGGCGGGGGCGGCGCGGCGGGGACCGTATGGCGGGCGCCGACACCGTGCGTCCTTGACGTCGCGACGGGGGGACGCCTCGCTGACCTCGCCGGCTCCCACACGCGGCCGCCGCCCCGCTATCGACGACCGAGCCGAGCCCTGCAGCTGCAGTACACCACGCAGCCGGGGAGGACTCCAGGCTGGGTCAGACCTCCCACGGCCGCAATAAACTTCACGGCTGCAGCGGACTCCACGAAACGAACAGACTCCGTAAATGAGAGCGCACGCCCCACAGCAGGAGCGGCTGCCCACAGCTAGGACTGCACCCCGACAGCCCTAGCGGGCCCGTCGCTGGGCACGGAGCATGCCGGCGCCTAGCGCGCGCCTCCCCGCGGCTCTCCCAGTCCCACGCCGGCCCGGCGTCCGGTTCGGCGCCCCACGCCTCCGACAGCCGGGCCGTCCGAAGCGCGCCGCGGGCCCCGCCGCCGTGAGACGCGGCACTCACCGCCACCGCTCGGCGGCGGCGCATAGCTCCACGCACGTGCCGACTGGCCGTCCACGGCACGGCCGGGCTCGGCTGTAAATATCCGGCGAAGTAACCGGTCCCAGGAGGCCGCGCCGACCAGCTGCATGCGCCGCGCGGGTGGATGACCCCGAGGGGGGGGGGGGGGAGCTGCAGCGCTCTGCCGTCGCAGAGCATGGTGTGGTTAATGTGGGTGGAGTCGGCTCCGACCACTTGAGCCCAATCCACGTGAAGCAGACACGATGACACTTAAGAGTCTGGGTTAGGCGACAGGAGCCGACTCCCTAATAATCGGCTTCGGTGGGTACAAAGGTAGGACGTTATCGCGACATCACGGTGCAGTGCTCGAATCCGTGCCGCTCAGCACCAGCGCGTGGCCGCCACAGCCTTGGAGGACGCCCGCTCAGCCCGCTGCAACGTGGAGGCCCTCGGAGAGCCACCCGTCATTGGTATGCGGCCGCCGTAACGACGGGGCGCGCAGGAGCGCGCCCGCGTGTGCGCCGGCCCAAAATCCGGCCTGGTCGGCCGAGCGGGACACCGAGGCGCCGACGGGCCGCCCACGCTAGGGTCGAGTCCTCTGCGGACCCGTGGCGGCCGGCCGACAGCGGGACACCGAGGCGCCGACGGCCGCCCACGCTAGGTCCAGTCCTCTGCGGACCCCGCGGCGGCGCCGGCCGAGCGGGACACCGAGGCCCGACAGGCCGCCCACGCTAGGGTCCAGTCCTCTGCGGCCCCGCGGCGGCCGCCGGCCGAAGGGGACACCGAGGCGCCGACGGGCCGCCCACGCTAGGGTCGAGTCCTCTGCGGACCCCGCGCGGCCGCCGACCGAGAGGGACACCGAGGCGCCGACGGCCGCCCACGCTAGGGTCGAGTCCTCTGCGGACCCCCGGCGCCGCCGGCCGAGCGGACACCGGGACGCTGACGGGCCGCCCACGCCAGGGTTCAACCCTGCGCCGACCGCGTGGCCGCTGTCAGCCGAACGCAGTGACAAGCCGCTCGGGCGGCATCTCGCGGCCGCCATGCCAGCTCCATTTCGCGCAGGTGAAAGTCGCGCGTGCGCTCACGTGCATGGGGAAACACAGCCCACCCGGAGGCGCGTTTCCATTACAGAGGGCGGGCCGTCCGGCCGGGGCGGCGTCCGGTGACCGGGGGTCACGCCGCGGGCGGAGCGCCGTCAGCGGCGCCGACACGCCAGCCGCAGCCGAGCGCGGCGCGCTGGGGCAGTCACACCGCGACACGCCACCTCGCTCGGCCGTGGTCAGGGCGGGGGGCGAGCCGGCGACGCGGACGGCACTCCACCCGCACGCGGGGCGGACAGACCGAGCCGGCCCGCCCCGGCCCGGCACGAGCTCAACGCGCCCCGGTGCTAGCCTGGGCTCCGAGCGGCAGTCGGCGGCAAGCGGCGAGTCTCGGCGCGCCGGCAGGCCAGACGGCGGTAGCAGCTCGGCGCCGGTGTACAGGTGTGGCGCGCCACTGCGCCCGCCCAACCGTTACCCGGTGCTGACGCCGCCAGCAGCTGCGCGCTAACAGTGGACACGAAGCCCCAGCCTTTGATCCGTCTCCATACATCATCACGGCGCGACAGTTGGCGACGGACTCCTGACCGGAAAACTCTGCGCCGGGGAGCGGCGTGGCGGCGACGGCCCGCCGAGCGGTCCCAGAGCTCCGCGACCTTCACACAAAGCCCGCGCCCGCTGACCGCCAGGCCTAGCCCACTGCCAGCGGCTGCGGCAGCCTGCAACCTGGTCTCCCCAGTGTCGTAGCTTGCCGGAACGCACAGCCCTTGAATGTAATCGCTGGCCGGGGCCGAGCCAGACAGCAGGGCGGAGCTAGTGCGGCGAGGAGCCCAACAATAATTAATAATAATTCCACGGAACATAGGACTATGCCACATGTCATTAGCCGCCAAAATTTCTCACGCAGATTACCGCGGGAAGGCCGGCACAGTCGGTAACAAGTCTACAACCAGCGATCTCGAGCTAACAGTCGAACCTGCTCCCCATCCGCTGCCGCGCCCCCCGCCGAGATGTCCGTCCGCCGGGTATCCCGGGCCCGCCGCGCCCCGCCGAGTCCCGTGCCGACCAACCGACCGGTGGGGCGCGCGCGCCCGCGCTCCCGGCCGGCAGCGGCGGCCCACGGAGCCGCATGACGGACGGCACTGCGAACCCGTCCATCACCAGGCCGGAGCCGCACTAACCAGACGCTAACGCGTCCCACCCGGTCGACGGCGCGCTGTTGGGCGCGCGCCTGTCAGCCGGCCGCAACCAGCCGTCCAGTCTGTCCGTCACACCCAGCATCAGACGGAGCGGCGCACAAGCGGCGCGGTCCGAGCTACGTCCTGGCACCCCTCGTGGCGCAGCCGCCTCCCACCGCTCTGGCTTCAGCGTCACCACGGGGACCGCCACAGGACAGCACGCTGCCCACTCTGATGCCACCTAAGTATTTGTAGTGCTTTTATCGGCCCCTGGATCAAAAAACCACGCCATTCACTACTCCCATGCGCTATACCCGCTCATTCCGGTGTCACCACTGTCCGACCTAACCGTCGGATGTCGGCCGACGCCGGAAACCGGACGGCGCTGGTGAGAAGCCGGCCGGCCACGCCGCTCGGCGAAGAGAACCGGGTCGGTACGCGCCGCCAGCGCCGCCGCTGCAGACCGAGACGTGCCGGCATCCGGCGAGAGGCGGCCCGGGCTCCGACCAAGGGCCACCGGCGCGCTGGCGCTGCCCGCTGCCCAGCCAGCCTGCGCCGCTGGCGCCGCCGGGCGTGTCGACTTCCTGGGTAAAACTCATGCTGCAGGGCCTCACCGGGCGTAGACTGGCTATCGAGCCTCATCACGCGCCCACGTGATGAACAGGGTGCAGCGAGGCCGGACCGGACAGACCGAGACGTGTGCAATTCTCCAGATCATCACGACTATTCCAAAACTGACAGCTGGACGGATAAACAGTGCGGCCGAACACAGCGTGACACAGGGACACACCAATGTCATCTAGAACGCATCCATAACACCATTCCAAAAAGACACCCGCATTCCATCGCACCTCCGCAACCTGCCACCATACTGACAAACGCCTCAGCCCGACTAAGCCCCACGTCCCGGAGAGTCAGCTCCGCTGCCCACTTCAGCAGCCGCCGTCCTGCCGGCCGGCCGAGTCGGACGGTCGCCGGGGCGGCGGCGGCGCGGCCAGGCCGTGGCCCGCACGTGGAGGTGCCGCGCCACGCCGCGCCGTACATGGCGCGGCGCTGCAGCGCGCCGCCGCGGACCGGTTCGCGGCGCGTACACGGCGGCGGCGGCGCCGGCGGCCGGCAGCGGCGCCGGACCGGTCCGGCCGGCCGGCCGCCTAACGAGCCGCCTCCGCCGCCGGTAGAGCGGACGGCAGCGCGAAGCGGGCGCGGCAGCCGAGAGCACGGCCCAGATCGAGAGCCGACCGGAAGCGTATGGCCGGCCGGCGCTCCTCAGCCGTCCGCCGTCCCCCGGAGCATTTCGCCAGGGGCATGATGTGAGACTCCGGCCTGCCGGCCGTCCGCAGGCGCACAGCCGGCCGCTCACCGCTTCCTGACCCCCTCTCCTCGCTTCCGGGACTGCGCCCCGAGAGGCCACGAACGGGCTCAGCTCGACCGGCGGCGCTCGAGCTGTCTGAGGTAAACAGTGGCGCCGGCCGAGCCCCCCACCGGCCGGGCCAGGCCCGCCCACCGGCCGGCAAACTGCGCAGCTCGGCCGGGCCGTCCACGTGCCGCCAGCCGTTTGCAGCGGGCCGGCGGCGATCGCCGGCGATGAGGCCACGCGGACCACGGGCGCCGGCACGCATAGCGGGCCGCGTCGTGGTCGGACCGCGTTAGCGCTCAGGCGAGCTTCGGCGGCGGCCAGGCGGCAGGAGGGAGCGTCGGCGAGCGGCCCGCCGCCGGGCGCTGTCGGCGCCGGCCCCAGCGGGGCCGGGCTGAGTCAGCGGCCCGCTGACATCACCCGGAGCCGGCGGCCGAGTCGGACGCCGCTCACCCTGTCACCTGTACCGCCCTGCGCGTGGCGGCGCTGCCGGCGCAGCCCGCTGGCGAGGTATGGGCTCTCAGGCGCGTATGGGCGGCGCCGCTCCCGGGTTATCAACACAGGGTCGGCACCTGCACCCACCGGGAAAACTTCTCGACTGTTGGAGGCAAGAGACACAAAAAACTAGCCGCTGGCCGACGAGATAAGACCACCGGTGTGCTGGCGCGGTCTGGACACAATGTAGGGTAAGTGTTCGAGTTCACCCTGACCCCTGATGAGGATCACCGGCGGAAAACTGTCCCAACGCCATTACGCCGGCGGGGAGTCGGTGACGTGTGGCGGGAAGCTGAGCTGAGCGCCCAGAGCTGGGCCGCATAGCCCTGCCGGCTGCCACGGGGACGTTCTGCCGCGAGTAGCAGGGATGACGCGTGGAGCGAGGCCGGGGCCGGAGCCGCGCTGCCCGCCGCCACAGCCGAGGTCGCCGCGGCGCGTCCGGCTGCCAGCGGCGCCGGCCGGCCGCTGGCAGCTCTCCCAGCGCCGGCCGCGGCCGCCCGCGCAGCCCGCCGCCAGCGCACGCCAGCCGCACAGGTGGGACCGAGGGGGGCGGGGGGCGGGGGTGGGGACCCGCGCGGCGGCGGGCGGTGGCAGGGCCCGGCCCGACCCAGCGGCGGGCCCGTCAGGCCGCCCTCGGCAGCACTGGGCGACAATGGGACACCTCAGCCGGCCGGCCGCGGCCGGCTGTTGTCGTTGGACGACAATCAAGAATCCGGCGGCGCCGGCCGGCCGGCAGCCTTGGAGGCAGCCGGCGCTGCCAGGGCGGGCGGCCGGCCCGTACCCCGCGCCCGGGGGCTGGGCTGACCCGGCAGCCACGCCACCACGACCGGCCGCCGTCGCGTGACCTGGCACCGCCGCGCCACATCACGAGTCCCGGCCGCGCGACCGCCCCGCCAGGCCCGCTCCATACGACACCAACACGCCGATGGCGGCTCTGTTTCGACGGCGGACACGACCCTGCTGGCGTTCGACAGCCCGGCCCCATTTAGACGTCATTAGCCAGTGCGAGCGGCGTCAGCCGATCTCAGATGTCATCCGACGATAAAATAGCCGCCGATTGCTTCCGCGGGGCGGGCGGTCGATGGTCACGGCGGCACGTGCAGCGGGCAGCGCGGCCGCCAGCCACCAGCTCGGCACGCATCGTCCATCCGCCCGGCGGGCCGCCGCCAACAGACGGGACGCCACAAATTGAATCGCGGGCACGCTTCTTCTCACGCTTTCCTGCAGCTTAAAAGCATTGCACGCGATAATATTTGCGTATATGTGCGAGGCGGCAGACGTTCCAGAAGGACAAAGTCGCATCTGCCAAATCGCCGTCTAAAAACAGTCCAGATCCGCAGTTCACCGCGTGCGCCAACATAACAAGGCAAACAGCTGGACCGGTCAAAGATCAATGCTGACGAGGCGAAGTGGCGCTCTCTGACGCATTGCCTCCCCCTCAGTACAAATAATGGAGAATCCAGGGTACATCAGCAACGGTATGGGACACTCGAACTTGGCTGCAGGCTGTCCGTGAAAATCTCTCAGGATACTGGCCAAACCAATGGCTGCAAGGTGGAACCATTAGCGAGTCAACAAATAATCTATTTGGCTAGAAAAGGTCATTGCGACTAAACTCAACCCTAGACGTAAATACAATCCCTGGTAATACAGCAGCCTCATCAGCGACCAGACTGGAAACCAGCATGATTCATCCCAATTTCGAATGATACCAGATTGTTTCTCACAGTGATTCGAATCAGGGATCACTGTCTACATCCCCCCGGCTAACCGCAAGCCGTTTTGTTCTCAGAACCCAGCGACGCCCCTCCGTTCACTCCGGCCGGACAGGTGACGCGCCCCGCCGCCGCCTCCCCATCGCCGCCCACTCGGGACGGGCCCCGCCCCTCATCCAGCAGCAGGCAAGGTCGGGCGGCTCGCCGGCAGCGGTCACACACATACACACACACACACACACACACACACACACACACACACACACATGCGCGGCGTCGTCATCGGACCAAATACGGGCGGCGCCGCGTCCCGATACAAGGTGAACCGGTCTCGGCGGTGGTCACGGTCCCGCCGGCGCCGCCCGCCACCGTGACGGCGCACCGCCCCCTCCCGTACAGGGCTGCCGGCCGGCCGGCGGGGAGACGGCGGGCCGACAGGGTGGACAGGGTGGACAGGGTGGACAGGGCGGACAGCCGGTGGGCGCGACGCCGGCTGGACTGGTCATGGGACCACATGGCTGCTGAAAGCCCCATTACGACCCCCGTTAAGCCGCTGACATTGGACGGATCGCGAACGTTCTCAGTCGGCAGGCGGACCACTAGTCCTCATCAGATGAGGTGGTTCATCATCATAAGCATTGATTAAACCAGCCATTGTCTCTGATGCAAGAGCAAAAGTTTAAATTTCACATAAGGGATGGAATCAGAACAAACCAGACAGAAAAGTTATAGACCCTATGCAAGCCTAAAAATGAATACAATGGGAAGTTTGACATCATTTACTGGCACAGCTCTGTCAACAGACAAGAACTATAAGTGACCACTCTAATTTTGCTACTGCAACCAGAGCTAAAACAAAAATGATTTACAAGCACACTAACCATTGAATATTGCAAAGTGTTTCAGCTGGCCTAGGGGAGCAGGAAGACTCATATCACATCAAACATAGCCACCAAATCATCACCAAGAAACCTCACATGAAACTTAAACCATTTTCCTTGTAATGCAAGACTTGATAGCTTAATTCAAGACAAGTCAGCATATGGCACTTAACCTGCATGTCTCAGCACCAAAGAAAAATTATGTAAGTACTTCTAAGCCCTGGATGACTCCCCTTTTATGTCATAGCATGCTTATGGTAAAATTTTTGGCCATGTCCAGCACATAACATTGTGAAGAGTTGACTGCTGCATACATGAGTGCACTTTCTAAAATGTGGTACTACCATCCTATGCACATAATCAAAATATGTGCAAGCTGGTCTTGATTAGGCCTTTGAAAATATTGCACAGGAAACTGCTGACACATCCCAAAATTGCAAACCAAATGAAGCAGAATGCTGCCAAAGGAAATACAGGTTATGTGATCTTGTTCCTATAAATTTTAAGATGGCTATGGGCTTCACACTGGCTATAATACAAAAATGTAGCCACTAAAGCCAAGTGACACAAACTGAAGCAGCAGACAAGGCAACATGAGACCAATTTTTGTTGAGTTTGTCCAAATACTACATTAGCTATCAGCTAAGACAAGATATACCAGAAACAATTTGACAATTTTGACAAACAAAAGACAACTCGGCTGCTTTGAAACTAAATCAGGCCATCATTCAACTTGCTTGCAGGTTTAAGACAGCTTGCTTCATACATTGCATAAAGTTCCATTTCTGATGTGAAAGCTAAAAAAATGAACTTCTTCACCAGCTGGGTGCAGCATGTAATCTACTTTCAGATCAGCAAACCAGCAGACGATCCATTATACAAAGTATGAAATAGTAAAACCCTTACAGAACCCTTACTTTGCATTTCTTACTTAAAAACCAGTGCTGAACTGGCCTCAAGGACTCTGATTGACTGGCTTTTCTGAGGCAATATTCCTTTGTTTGACACCAGTGCTTAGCTGACCTCAAGGATCTTGGTTCAGATTGGCCATTTTCAGACCATATTCCTCAGCTGGATGCCAGCACTTGACAGATCTCAAGGATTTGAAGTGAGACTGGTCATTTTGAGACAAAGTGTAGAAATTGATGAACAGCTATCAGACAATGAAGCATGGTTGTGAACATATTATCATGTGCAGCAGCCCTGTCACTTGGAGCACTGAGATGTCAAAACTGATCATTTGCCACAGTGCAGTCTAACATACTATAAACCTTGCCTCCTAAGATTGAAATATACACAGACTTTTGACCAGCACCTCAGCTAGGCTGTGTACACAATGCTTGTTACCTTTTCCTTTACTCTCCTGCTTGTTGCCACAGTGTAGGATTTCATATTTGCAAGTAGGGCCCATGCTTTCACATAGCACTCCAAGAGAGACCACCTATGACACCTTTCACCAGCACTAAGTGACTATTTTTAGCCCAGCTGAACTTGGCATACCCCTCAACCAGCACCATCTGTTGAATCACATGTGCACCTGCATCCAAAACCTGGGCTTTCAGGACAGGATGCAGGCAGGTAAGCTCTGAGGTGGAACCATAGACAACCCCTGTTACCTTCTACATTATTTGCTTGGTGAATCGGAGTCCTAACAATAACCATAAGTGATTATTCTAATACTTGGCACGACTTCAACATGATAGCAAAATGAACCCGGCCCCACTGCTGCCACAGTGGGAAGGTACACTCGGCACACAAATACAAGTTTCCACAGAATGACAAAACAGCCTGATCATTGTACATGCCGAGATGAAACTCACGCAAATCGTCCGAATCCGTTGCAAGTACTCACCCTTTCTTTGGCTCTTCCTGCATGTTTTCGCACAGTTTTAGCAAAGAATTCCGGCTTTATCTCCGACATTTTCAGCGGGGAAGGCGGCGGCGATTGCGGCGCCTTGTTCCCATCAGGCGAGCGAGTTGTTGACATTGTCGGTAAATATGGACAATTCACTATCGACTACGAACGGAAGGAAACCAGGCGTGGGAAAATCAGCACCTCACGCCAGCTCCCTTACAAAACCATGCAGATTTCACGCGCGCCCCGGCAACCAGCGCGGCCCACCCCAGCAGATTATCGAGACTGGTGCCTGCCTCGGCCGCGCGGGTCCGCGAGCGTGCCGCGAAAACGTCAAAAGCCCTCGGGGCTCGAGGTGCCGTGCCAGGATGTCCTCATTCTAGCCGGGCGGCCCGCGAACAGGTGGGTACAAAAATAACACCCTGCTCCTTCTCCTCGGACACAAATACTCCTGCGGGATACATTCGCAAAAACGTCACCAAAAATTCTGACTTATCGGTTTATGGCGTAGTAAACATAGCAGCAGTGGGCACAGTCGAGGTACGAAAGATATCGGAGGCAACGTTCGGCCTGCAGTTGCACAGCACTCATCGCGGATCAGCAGGTCGTGCCAGCCTCGGCCTACAGTTGTACAGCACCCATCGCGGATAGGCAGGTCGTGCCAGCCTCGGCCTGCAGTTGCACAGCACCCATCGCGGATCAGCAGGTCGCGCCAGCCTCTTTTGCAGTCTCAGGCGACCAACATTTGTTCTGCCACGAATGTAAACGGAAAAATCTGGCAATATATCAATGTTAAAAGCACTGACGTCCCAGACAGATTTAACCTGTCCACGGCGCGTCGTTTAAAGCGTCCTGATGTGGGTCAAGATGTGCACCAGGAGGCGTGTCGAAGTAAGGGTGTGCGAGTCTCATGAGTTACCAGCCATAACAAAACACATATTACCGAATGGCACCTTTGTACTGCTTCCACGATTATTTTACGAAGGTAACCTACATCCTTTCGTCGCAGACAGCTGGCAACGATCGCACTGGAACGCGCCCAAAAACGGCGTTATTAATAAAATGTATTTAACACCAACAAGAGCACGAACCCACACACCCATTCCACACAAAATCGTAAGCAGTTGCAATTTTACTGCAACATAAAGAAACCGGCAAGCATGCCAAACCCAGTGACAAACAGCACATTTTGGACGAACTCCTACAAGCGGCTGAACAGCCGAACATTTACCAAAAAATAAGGCATCACTCGCTACAATACGTGTCAAACGTGCCGTGGAATACGCCGATACAGAAATGCTGACGTTTGTGAGCCCTGCCCAGCACGCACCAGACTTGTGACAAATCAAAGTTCGCACAGATCCCGCCGACTCTCCCTGATCGGAGGGCAGCTTTCGAATCAGTCAAAATCAGCCGATTCGTCCCACCCGCCAGCCAATTCCGCTCTGTCGGCAGCCATCGGCCCGCCTCCCGCCGATGCCCGAGCCCTCGCAGCGCCGGCGTTCACCGCACACCGTCCCGCATCTGAGGGCGGCCGATACCGACATGGTCCGTGTCTGCCGGCCGTACTGCTGCGCGGCTCTGTGACCGGCTGGCGCGGTGCAACCACCCCACACTCCGCCCACATACATGGCGGAGTGGGGGGTGGTTGCATCGACATGTTTCCGCCTAAGGCCGCGCCCGTCACCAGGCGGGGACCGCGGGCGACGCGTGACCCCGCCCTCCGGCAGGCCGCCCGCACAGCCACGAGACCTGCGGACGGGATCACCCGAACCAGTGCGGAGCGCGGCCACGGTGTCCGACGGCCCTGCTCTCCGTGCCGGCCGCGTCCCCTGAGGCTCCGGCCCGAGTACGCGTCCCCAGCACACCGCAGCGCCCTCTGTCGCGGGCCCGCCGCACGCCAATACTGATCGCCCTCGATCCATGAGTGCGGTGCTAACCCGGTGCCCGTACTCTCGGGTAAGCTGCTGCGGTGAAATAAGGGCGTGGGCACACAGACAAGAATGTCCTCATTTTTATGTCGTCTTGAGCTGAACTAAGGACTCCGCCGGGTATCACGAACGCTCTGCCTAAAACGTCCCCTCTTTTACGCTATGAACCGGGCGGGCCATTCCAAAGAAATGAGCCAACGCCAGCTTTCAATAGTTTTAATGACTTAGCGCGAAATCACGAGGCCGGTGATCTAACGCATCTTGCCGCGCGCTGTCAGCGCGGTAGGTAAGTTCGTCACCGGGCTCCCCACGGAAATCAGACCGCCACGGATGCCGCGCCCGCGTCTCCGCGGACGGCGGCCGGGGTTCACAGTCGGCAGCTGCGGCCGGCGCCGGGGGCGGGGCGTTCGCGGGCGCCCCTCCGGCCCCGCAGCAGTGGCGCCGCCTATGTCCTGGCGGCCGGCCGGCGGCCCTTCATCACGACCGGCTGGTTCTTCAGCGCGCCGCGGCGCCTCTTGGTGGTCTGCCGGCGGCGGATGGCGTCAGGGCACAGCGAAGCACGTGAGGCAGGGACGAGATGATCCAGTCAGCCAAGCAGACGAGAGACACGCTCGAAACTCACTGCTCCAACGTGAACACACGAGGTCTTTTTCTCGAACGAAAAAGACCGCAAAAATAACAGCAAGTCGATCCAGTGTCAGCAACGAATTGGATTGAAATCGGTTTGTTGCAAGCATACCTTCTTGGAAAGGGTGACCTTGCCACGCTTGATTTGCCTCTTCTTTTTGGGTATGTTCGGACGGTTGAACTCATCTGGTTTCTTCACCCTGAAATCCGAATACGCCACACATTAAACCACTGGAGCTTGTACCAGAGTTGGCAGACACTGACTGAATTAGTTTCCCTCAGCCAGCGGTATGTGGTCAGAACTGGCTAGGAGTAAGTACTGGTGGCAAAATTAGCAGAAATGTATGTGCTGGAAATATACATTTTGCACTGCAAAAATAAAATGAAATATCACAACAAAATGATAAAAATGATTGCTTAGCATTTAATTGGGAATATGCTTGAAGAAAAAGCAAGCTGACTGGCTGAGAAAGGTCACAGTCTGCAGTCAAAGTCAAACCTTACAGTCAAAGGTTACTGCAAGTTTACAAGATGTACACATTTACTATTACAATGTAATGCATGTGAATCTCTAGGTGGAAGCACACAACAACTATTTAGAGGATGAGCAGTTGCAACTGATATAAGGTTCTGTGCCTACTGGTTAAGGGCTGCATGCTACCAATTATACCAGACACACCATGAGTTTATCACACTGTGCTGATGCCAAAGTTACATGTAAAAGTTACATGAGAATGGATGTGATATACATGGTTGATGTGATATACATCTGGTTGATTGACTGCAGAGGGAACACCTGATGGCTACAATTTGATCATCCATTAGACTCATGAATTGGACTGGCCTCCTGATTTCACGTTGGTTGATGCCGGTTTCAACCAGTTATAACCAGTAAACGCACATGACAGGAAGTAGCTACAGCTGGCTGAAATGCCAACTGTAGCTACATAGCTACTGTAGCCAACTGTATCGCCAACATATCAGATCAATGCACAGGACTTCAGCACATACATGCTTACAAACACCGCAACGTCATATTTCTGAAAGCCATAACTAAAAGCGATGAAACACACCATCGCCCCCCGCCCCTCGTTCCACGCGTCTCCTTAGCCCGTCACGATTCCCGAGGTGCTGTGAAGAAAGCTAGAAGCATCCCCTAATCGGTACGCGCCTCAACCGATGTGACAAGGGAAACTCAGCAGAATGCATTTGGCTGGACCAGATTATGATTCCAAGACCCGCCCTATCGCCAGCGCTGGTCCCCAACTGCTACGCTGATGCCGCCCTGAGCATGGACGCTGGCTGACCATCCAGTCGACAAGCCGTTAAACTCCCCACCACCACTGCAGCGGCCACTGGTCGTCTCACCTGTATATCCTGACTAGCCAGTGCTCGGTGGTGTACGCCTCCTCCAGGTACGTCAGCCCGAAGTTTTTGTGGCCGATCTCCGAATTGCGCGTGCGGTCATATCCGGCCGGCACGCGGTAGTCGGTCTGGGGGCGGCACCAGCCCTGGTCAGCTGCCCCACCCACCGCACACTAAACACTTGTAACAACACGCCCTTACAGCTCCCCACTTTACCTCATGTCACACACACGCGCCGCGCTCGTACAGCTCCCCACTGCACCTCAGATCACACACACGCGCCACGCTCTTACAGCTCCCCACTGTACCTCAGATCGCACACACGCGCCACGCTCGCACAGCTCCCACTGTACCTCACATCACACACACACGCCACGCTCGCACAGCTCCCACTGTACCTCACATCACACACACGCGCCACGCTCGCACAGCTCCCACTGTACCTCACATCACACACACACGCCACGCCCTTACAACTCCCCACCGTACCTCCCTACATGCACAAAACACGGCCAACCAACGGACCGCGACGGAGTCAGACCACATCACTGGCTCGGATCAGGTGGACCGACCGTTGCCCGCCCGACCCCCCCCCCCTTCCCTAAAACGTACCCACGGCCCTGCCCCAGCCGCGCTCCTGCCGGCCTCGCTTACCTTCATCTCGCCGAAGCGGTAGTAGGAGAGCTTATACATGAGGCAGTTGAGCAGCGTCTTGGAGCCGCCGGCGTCGACGCGGAACTCGCCGCGCTCGGTGAAGTAGTCGCTCTCCTTGATGTCGTGCGGGTGCTCGCCCTCGGCGATGCGCACCATCCACAGGAACTTGTTGATGTCGTCGCCTGAGTAGCCTGGCGAGCGGAGCGGGCAGTCAGCGGCGTACGCACGGCGGCCGGCCACCGCTCGGACCGGCACCGGTCACGCACCCGATTGGGACCAAGTGTCACTGCGGAGCACGTGAAGCACATGTTCAGACAGTGCGAAGGTGTAAGGGATGATACCGAGGCGCCTGAGCGAGAAGACACCATAGGGGACGATCGAAGAGTAGGTACGTACAACAGTTCAATGCTATTTCATAAGTCCCCGCGGCCAATCGTCTTTGAAGTGTCATATGAATGAACAGTTGAGAAATGAAATGTTTCAGCCAAAATAAAGAAGGCTTAGGGAGTCATCGTCGAAGGCCTAGTATTGCAGAAATGTGCTTAGTCACAACAGGGCCACCCCAAGGGAACATTTACGTTAAGAGGACGTCATCATTAGACTAAGAACCACAGGGCAGCCAGATCGCATTTGTTCTGCAAGAGGGTAGCAGGGTAGCATCTGCATCACTGAATCAAGTTGCTTGATACAATCGTCACGATTACCTTACTCAAGTGTGCTTGAAAATGCATACACAGGTACTTTAAAGAAACGAAGGCTTTTACCATTTAGAGATTCAAGCTTAGAAGAAATCTTTCCAAACCTAGGTGTTTCTTGAAATAAATTTAATTCAGTTATCAACTTCGGTCATTGCGGCACCTATATTCTATGTCTGTGTGTTTCAAACACAACGTAAAATGTTTGGGGAGAAATTTACACCCGTTCATCGATTTTCAAATCTGTATGCCTTGTGCTCGGCGTGAGCCCATGTCATTGTCAGCTGTCGTGGCGGTCTTCAGCACATCGATATCAAAATCCTATCGATCCTCCAAACCGCAGGGATTACACCGCTTCCATCCCACTGGTCGTCTTGCTGATACCAGTGCATGTCATGAGCATGCAAAAGCGCAAGACTTTAGTAAACGATTTCTGAAATCTGTAGAGATGACCAGCTCTTGTGGAGCCAGCCTCGGGGCATCGAGCAAGGACGGAAGGGTCACAATGGAACGCGACACCAAGCGAGACTCGAAACGTTCCCAGCCAAAGTGCCGGGCATGAGCCACCAGCAGTATCCTTGATTGACCGTCCAGTGCCAACTTGATTGTCTCGATTGTCCTCACGTGTCAGTCCCATGCGCGCGTCTCGTACGATAATGGCCCTAATGAGCGCGTTCGCGGCCACTATGAAGCTGACTGCCCTTCCCCCCCCCCCCCCCCCCAACACCGGGGGCGCCCGGAATGCGACTGACCGATGACACCGCCGAAGATGACTAACACGTAGTCGACATCCAGCGCCGTCATGATCTCGTAGGCGGCGCTCTCGTTGGACGACATGGCCTTGCCTACCTGCGGGAGGGGTCAGGAGAGCACGGGTGAGGCCCCGGCGTCGGGTGACGCACGCGCACAACACGACAGCCACTCCGTACGCCCGCGACGGTGAACAGCGCCCCGCCATCCGCGGGGATACTGTCAGCGAGCCTGCCGGCCGCGCAGGCCGACACCAAGGCCGGGCAGAAGCCGCTCATGCAGACCACGTCGCTGCCGTGGTGTGTGCGCACCGTCATACCACCTAGACCTGCCGACTCCTAGAAGTTCTTGTCCAAAGTCTAATTCAAAGTCATAGGGTGGACCAGCTGTCCGTCACAAGTGTCCAAAGAAACACGGTTGTTCACATATTTGCAACCTTTCTTTCACATAACTACCACATGCAACCAATAGCCCCATAACTATTCGTGTTGCTCATTCCCTAGATCAAATGGAATGAAAAGAAAGAAAATGATCACGATTAAGTAATTTGCATTTACAATAAGAAAGTTGAGATGTATGCCAGTTTGTAATACGACAGAATATATCCGCTGGCCCAAAAATCCCACAGATTTCTGCCCCTGTCCGTCCAATTTCTAAACTGGGTTTGGAAACGTTTCGGAATTCAAAAAAATTGGAATCAAACCGGCAACTCTAACATTAACATTTTCGGATCCAATCCCACAAATGGACACTACTGGGAGGCACATCATACATTCCTAGAGCAATTTTTCGTCCACTATAGTCAAGTACAAAAATGGCCCCAATGGCCCTGCACAAAAACAAATACAAGCTCCCTAAGGACACCAGGATTTGTTAGGCCTTTAACAGTGCATTACGACAGGTCCCTGGTGGGGGCCACCATTCCGACTATCGTTGGACGTCCGGCACCACGGCCAACACGGAGTGCCGCGCTGCCACATGGACGGCGCCACCCGGTCCCCAGCAGCGGGCTCGGCCCCAGCCTCCGGCCGTCAGCGGTCCGCGCTGCCACATGGACGGCGCCACCCGGCCGCCAGCAGCGGGCTCGGCCCCAGCCTCCGGCCGTCAGCGGTCGCGCTGCCACATGGACGGCGCCCCCCGGCCCCCAGCAGCGGGCTCGGCCCCAGCCTCCGGCCGTCAGCGGTCCGCGCTGCCACATGGACGGCGCCCCCCGGCCCCCCCAGCAGCGGGCTCGGCCCCAGCCTCCGGCCGTCAGCGGTCCGCGCTGCCACATTGACGGCGCCACCCTCCCCAGCAGCGGGCTCGGCCCCAGCCTCCGGCCCGTCAGCGGTCCGCTCTGCCACATGACGCCGCCCCCCCGGCCCCCAGCAGCGGGCTCGGCCCCAGCCTCCGCCTCCGGCCGTCCGGTCCGCACCGTCCACACGGACGCCGCCACCCGGTCCCCAGCAGCGGGCTCGGCCCCACCTCCGGCCGTCAGCGGTCCGCACCGTCACACGGACGCCCTCCACCCGGCCCCCAGCAGCGGGCTCGCCCCAGCCGCCGGCCGTCAGCGGTCCGCACCGTCACACGGACGGCGCCCAACCCGGCCCCCAGCAGCGGGCTCGGCCCCAGCCGCCGGCCGTCCAGCGGTCCGCTCTCACCAGCGCTATGTGGCTGTTGTTCCAGGTTGTTGTTGTCGACGAGCGTGGTGCGGTTGGCCATGCCGGCGATCCTGGTAGCCGTAGTCCCACCAGCTCATGACACGCGCGTCTTCCGGCGTGTTCTGCCACAGCCAGTAGTTAGCCCTCGCGGAAGTCGTCCAGGATGTTCCGCTCCCTGGCGGCGGGCCAGATGGACCATAGCTTTGTCAGGTACAGGTCACATAGGAGGGACTGCCAGCTTCGAGCGGTGCAGGCAAAACGCTGGGTAATTACGAAGTTTGACCGCGTAACATTGCAATGAAGAGTCCAGAATATTCCCAGCGAACTGCTCTCTCTACACAATGGTGATTCGCGTACCTACATGCTCGACCGAGACGAAACAACCCGCTTGGCTTGAACGACGGCGCCGCAAAGCGCAAACCTGACCTCAGAGGCCGCACTTGTCTCGGGTTTGAAGCACTCAGAGGACTGGCTGCGGTGCGAGCACGTGAGAGCCAACAGCCGCGCCACCTCGGCATCTCACCCGCCGCTGTAGGAGGCCAGCACGATGCTGGGGCTGGAGTAGGCGTTGCTGGTGACCCATGTACAGTGGACGGCGAACATCATCAGCATCATGATGACGGCCACGATGCTGAGCGTGCGCACGTTCATGCCGAGCCCGTCCGATTCAGCAGACTGGCGCTCGTGTTTCATCTTGCGCAGCTTGCCCGCCTGCCGGGCGCCACGGCGGCAGCGTCAGACGCCGGGCGGCAGCGAAGGGACTCGTGGAACATCGGAGCAGTTGGCATGTCATCTGACACCGTACAGCACTGCGTGGCCGGTGGCGTAGCAGGATATACGTAGCAGAACGGCGCAGTATGGCAGGGAGAACGGCGCAATGGCAGGAAAGGCTGTGCCTCCCTTTCCTCCCAGGGTGAGAGGTCAGCTACATCAGCCTCAGCATCAAAAGCTCGTACAGCCTCAGCAGCTGAGTGCGTCATAAAGCCACAATGACGAAAGTGACGGCAGCACAATATGGCGCGCCACAGAGCTGGCTATGGAGACAAAGTTCAACACAGCACAATGCAGTAAAGAATGGTCGTCCCGCACGACAAGGCACTGAACAGCACCGTGGTGCGGCATGGCACAGCTTAGTACATGGTGCGGCAAGGCAAAGCCCAGAATATATACAGCGCACGCCATCCCCGCCAGCCCAGACGTCAGCTGATGACAGCCAGCCGACGGCAAGTCACCTCCTCCCTCATCAGTGTCAATAATGTCGCGTGATCCGGGGGGCTGGTCGCCCCACCGCGGCACCAGGATCAGCCGGCTTTCCAGCTCACGTGGCCGCCCCCCCCCCCCCCCTGCCTTACCACGCCACAGTAATCACGTGGCTACTAGCCGCGACTGAGAAAAGTTACGTGTCCCAGGGAGTGGCACTCCTAACGCGGGGATGTCCCGCCGCGCGCCGCCTTCGAAGCGCACCGTACCAACCCACGAGCTGGCGCGAGCCACCGGCCGTGTCAGCGTCTCGCTCGGAACAGCGCGCACTTCCCCGAGCCGCCCGGAGCCACGCCCCCGCGCACCTTGTCGTAGAGCTGTTTGCTGCCGTTGGCGGCGTCCTCGTCCTCGCTCTCGCCGGAGGAGCCGTCGCGCTCCTCCTTCAGGTAGAGGCTGAAGAACTGACTGAAGGCGATGGCGGAGAGCACGCACACCACCGGCGTCAGCGTCAGCATCAGGCGCACCATCACGCCGGCGAAGTACACGGCCGAGACGGCGTACAGCACGACTGAAACACGCACGGGGGTTAGACACAGAAGAGACGGCGTACAGCACGACTGAAACACGCGCGGAGGTTAGACACAGAAGAGACGGCGTACAGCATGACTGAAACACACACGGGGGTTAGACACGGAAGAGACGGCGTACAGCACGACTGAAACACGCACGGGGGTTAGACACAGAAGAGACGGCGTACAGAACGACTGAAACACGCACGGAGGTTAGACACAGAAGAGACGGCGTACAGCATGACTGAAACACACACGGGGGGCTAGACACAGAAGAGACGGCGGACAGTATGACTGAAACACACACGGGGGTTACACACAGAAGAGACGGCGTACAGTACGACTGAGACACACACGGGGGTTACACACAGAAGAGACGGCGTACAGTACGACTGAAACACACACGGGGGGTTGGACACAGAAGAGACGGCGTACAGTACGACTGAAACACACACGGGGGTTAGACACAGAAGAGACGGCGCACAGCATGACTGAAACACACGTGGGATTACACACAGAAGAGACGGCGTACAGCACGACTGAAACATACACGGGGGGGGGGGGGGGGGGGGGGGTCAGACACGGCTGAGGCGGCGTACAGCACGACTGAAATACACACGGGGGGAGGCTACACACCGACGAGACGGCGTATAGCACAACTGAAACACGCAAGGAAGGGGGCTGAACACAAAAGAGACGGCGTGCAGCACGACTGGAACATGGCGAGGGGCAGCGGTCACATAGCGCAGATCTGGCACCAACGCACCATACACGGGGCCTACAGCACGACTGTTAACAACGAAGACGCTTCAGGAGACGCTGGCACGTGGCAGCAGCGCGTACGACGCACATCAGGGGCGTGGCATAACCAGCCATCGCTCCACAGCCACAGCGGCGGCGCTCGCTGCCTCCGCCGGCGCCACTCACTGAAGACGCGCTCGTCGTTGATGTTCTTGATGCAGTACCAGAGGCCCACCGGGTAGGTGAGCACCAGGATGTGCAGGTCGAAGAAGAAGGAGAACCAGGTGGTCGGTTGGTGCTCCGACACGGACGCGATGATCGGGATGTGGATCTTGGCGTAGCCCGTGTCCCACAGCGAGTAGAATCTGGCGGCGCGCGCCGGAGCGGTGTGACGAGCGTGACGCAGCCGGCCGCCAGGCGGGCGGTGGCAAGGTCGGTCGTCCGTCAGGTGACGGTACAGCGGCCGCCTGGCGCCCGTTACGAGGGCCGGGGGGGCCGTCGTGCCCCCGTCGGGGACAGTTGTCTCACCTCGAACCCGCTACAAAGGCCGGAGAGCCCACAGCATGTTCGGAGTAAGCATTACAGTGGGCGGCAATAACACAACAAGCACATAACAGTAACTTCACATTATTAGAACTGTGTTCGGTGCCGGACCGAATCCGAGCTGACCTCGTTTTGCAGACGACCATTCTACCCAACCGATCGATTCAGAACAGGGTCCATCCAGCTCGCTACATCCAATATCCCCCCTCCCCCCCCCCCCGACCCAGCCGCGGCCGAAAGCCGGCAGCAGTAGTCCGTCCCCCTCCCCCCGCGTACCGTCCGCTCCAGGGGGCGATAAGGCCGGCGTATGTCAGCCCGACCACCACCAGGAACACGAGCGCCGCCGAGCCGACGGCGCACACCAGGAAGAAGTGGCGCAGCTGCGACCGGCTCACGAACGGCTGCAGGTACTTGAGCAGCGCGAACGCGTTCATCAGCGCGAACACACCTGCCGGCGCCCGGGCGGCGGCGTCAGGCACCAGGCCACAGACCGGCACCGGCTTTCGGAGGCATTGGCAACACGGCCGGCGGCTTTCTGGGGGTGCGCAGCGCGCGTCGACGCGTACCCTTTGTGGAGCAGCGGCAGCGACGGCGATGGTCGCGCCAGCAGGCCGGGGTCACGGCACATGCACGTGTGAAAACTGCGGGCGTGTGGACGCTGCAGCACAGCATCATAGACATGGGTCACCTGCCAACAGCTGCCCACCTGCTGGCACTGGCGCCGCCCGCACCAGCTGACGCGCGACCAGTCACGTCACCGCCTGCAGGCAGCCAGCGCCCACCCCGTCCTCGAGCGCTGCTCTCGACACGGCCCGGCCCGGGTCACACACCTGCTGAGGCCATGTGCTCGCTGGTCCGGATCGGCTGGAAGCCAACGAACGGGATCTGCATCGAGCACAGCAGGCCCAGGATGTAGAACGTCGTGTAGGCCGTGTACAGCCGCGTCGAGTAGCGGCCCATCAGCAGCAGCGCGAACACGTGCAGCGGGATCAGGTTGATGATGAACACATACCCGCCCCAGGCGGACACCTGGCGGCACGTGGACGGCGCGGTCACCACCCGCAGTCGTCATCAACACACAGCACGGTCCCCGCCGGCGGCACGTGGACGGCGCGGTCACCACCCGCAGTCGTCATCAACACACAGCACGGTCCCCGCCGGCGGCACGCGGACGGCGCGGTCACCACCCGCAGTCGTCATCAACACACAGCACGGTCCCCGCCGGCGGCACGTGGACGGCGCGGTCACCGCCGGCGGTCATCACCAACACACAGCACGGTCCCCGCCGGCGGCACGAGGACGGCGCGGTCACCGCCGGCAGTCGTCACCAACACACAGCACAGTCACCACTGGCGGCACGCGGACGGCGCGGTCACTGCCGGCAGTCGTCACCAACACACAGCACGGCCACTGTCGGCGAGGCACGGAGACGCCGTCACGACAGTGAACAGCCGGCCGGTCGACACCAACACGACAGAGGGCTGCTTGCAACGGGTCGCAATGTTCGATTGAGTGGCGGAAGCTGACGTCACCACCGCAGTGTCACCCGACCACCAACGCTACCGCTGACAATCGTCGAAAGGCGTGGATCAAATCATCTATCGTGTGCGACAGAGAACACGGAGTGATGACATTCCGCTGGTATCCCAGCACACCCAGTATACAACCATGTCCCCTGCTGTCATGATCCGTCTCGCCCCACTGCCTCAAAGACATGATTTTAGAGGACACATTCGGTACTCAGGACATTCCGAATAATGCTGCTTCCGTGCTCTGGGAAAAGGTCTTGACTGCGTCCTCCAGCGTCGCTGAATATGAGTTCCAGGTAGGATTGCTAGCATTGGCGATATATCGCTAATAGGCGAATGCCCGCAAATATCAACTTCAGTTCACTATGCCGGACATGTCCCAAAACATCCAAAAGAGCGGACAATGTCACCACTGTTAATACAGTATCTCTCTGCCTAGATATCTTTTGTAAAGCCTGATGTTCAGCACAGCAGACCTAGCGGCCTCTGGAGCCGGACTGTGACAGCAATACTGGCTGGAGACCCACCATGTAGAAGTAGCTCAGGGCGGTGAGGGAGGCCCAGTACACCGAGCCGGTCTTCACGGAGCGCACCTGCAACACACATTGCAGAGTGAAGGCCAGGGTCAAGGCAGGCAAAACATGTTGAACAGAGTTACGACTATGTAAAAATGGTGCACACAGCTGAGAAGAGCCACAGCAGACACACCATGTCTTGATTGATGCGTGGGCTTCGGTTGATGAAAACTGATATGCAGGTTATCACAGTATTGGGCAACAAGTCCATTCCAGATGACCGCGGTCTGAGCTGACTGGGTCACTTGCCAATCATAACTTAAGCACAGGGCCTGTATTTACAAAAAAGGGGTGAAGCATAAGCAGTAAAGGGTGACAAAAGCTATTTTATGCATCATTTGGACTTGCCCAAAAACACACTCACGAAAGCTCACGATACAGACGCATGGCATGTACTCTATGCCAGCCAACTTCCACGCAGTTTTCTCAAAGACGGTGTTTACTCGTACGTCTAGCAGCCGCACTGTCCTGCGCTCCGGGACATGCATCACAGGCAGTGTTCATGCCAATGCGCACCATCCATGCGCCCTGGATATCGGAGCCGCATTCGCCTCAGCCAGCGCCACAACCCGACAGGAGCACAGGGGGCTGGCGGGCCGCCAGAGGGGCTGGCGGGCCGCGGCGGCCACACGTACCCAGAGGAAGTACGTGAACATGAGGGCGAAGATGGCGATGCCCTCGTTGTCGTAGCTGCCGGCCACCGAGCGGCTGATGTAGCCGGGCACGATGGCGATGAAGCAGGCGGCGAACAGGCCGGCGCCGGTGGACCACAGCTCACGGGTCAGCAGGAACGTGGCCACGGCCGTCAGCCCGCTGCAGCAGCCGGCGGCGCACGACCGTCACGGGGTGCTCGCCTACTGTCCGCTAAAGCCGGTACGTAACGCGTGCCAACGACGCCGCCCACACGCACGCACGCACACGTACACGCACACGCGCACACACAGGCAGTAGGGCTTTCGAGCGCTTCGAATGCACGGTCATATAGCGCCCATCACAGACAGGTGGTTGGACGGACAGAACAAAATACACCGACTTCACAGAAACATCGGTGCTGGTTAGAACGTTCCAGCCACCCATGTTCCACAGGTACCGTGCACCCATGTGCACGGTACCTGTGGTGTGACGTCACAAACTGGCGCACAAACACGGTAGACAGAAACGTACAGGCCTGACACCAACGAAAGACGTCAAGACGCCACATCGTCCGCGCAACAACAGGCGCGTCAGTAGACACACGCTGGTAATCGTGACATTGTTCCGGGCCAACAGTCACTCAGTCGTCCGCGAGACGGGGCGAGGATCTCCCAGAGCATGGCCTACAGTGACCAGGTATGCAAGTTGCAAGTGGAAAAGTCGGTAACTTTGCCAGTTGAGTGAGTGCAGCCCCACATTCGTGTTTTTCGGAAATGTTCCCGAATCCGCCAGCGGCTCTTCCTAACGTCCGGGCCAGGGTTCAACCAGCCAACAACCCTCTAAAATTGGCTTCATCACCAACACCACCTTCACAACTGGGCTTAAGCTGAGCTTCCCGCCATGTGAGGTCACTGAGCTGACCTTGTTCCAGAACCCCGCAATACGACATATGCGCGGTTTGTGGGCCCGCCGCAACGCGGCGGCGCCCTGTGCCACTGGTCATCACTTGCAGAGTTCAGCCCGGCGGCGCACGCACCTGAAGATGGGCGCCAAGAAGACGCATACGTCGCGGATGTGCACAGGGATGTTGAGCAGATCGAGCGCGTGGTGGATGAGGCCCGAGGTGAGCATGAGACCCGGGTAGACGGTGCCGCCCACGATCCTGCCCAGCGGGTACCACGCACGGTCGTCGAACCAATTGAGGAAGTTGTAGAAGCCATGCTTCACCATGTACGCAGTGGAGCGGTAGTTAAACCTGAAACACAGAGACCGGGTGATCCAGGGTTGGGTAAAGGTTACTGCAGTATCAGGAGCTGGGCTCCAGAGCTAGTATTTCCCCAATTTGCCACCATGGTTTGGGGGAGAGATGCTCGACTGGATGGCCAGCAGCACCAGGTCAGAGTCCTAGAACACATACATTGTTAGGCCTCACCCACATAAAAGGTCACCTGGCAACAGCCCAATAAGGGCCAATCCAAACCTCAGACAGCCATGCCACAGCACTGTCCATCATAGATAATGTTCTGTAGTCCTATCTAATGAAATAGTGGAGGTGAAGCATTCTAATACACTGGCTGGCACAGTCTGGGTGGTGTGCTCTAGAGACACAGGTTCAGACACCTCAAGGGTACCTCTACACCCCCTACATCACAATGCTGCTCACACAGTTGGTTGTGTGGTGCATATCAAAAAGCTAACATCTAAAAATCTGACAGATAACAAAACTCAAGCTTGAAAGTGGTGTGATTGATGACAAAATAGACATATTTTGTTTTGTCAAACTGATGACAAACTGAAATCACCTCAGTTAAAACATTGACATAAACAGGAACTACAATAATTATTTCATCATAGATGTCTATATAAAACTACACAAGCAAAAGGGCTGCAAAAGTCCACAACAAAATTATTTCTGAGGAAGGTGTGCATATGCCAATGCCCCTACGACTAGTCAGCACAGCTAATGACCGTGAGGCAGCTGAAGGTAATAGAGAATTATTTCAGTATTCAATATGACTGAATGGTGACTGCTTTTCTTGATATCTTATGTCAGATACATCTAATGCAAAGTTCATACACTGACAGCATCATTTGTTAATGATGCAAAACACACAGAATGGTATGGAACATTTCAGATCCATTTGTATTTGATTTGCAATGGAAAAAGTATTAACTGGTTACACAATCTAATCTATTATAAGCCCAATGCATTAAAATGCTATCCCTGTTGCTAAGATTTCATTCATGCATCTGTTCTACCCTCAATATAGAACAAAAAGACAACTTGATATGGTCTGAATAGGGAGATAACAGCATTGTTGTAGGAATCATTGGCTGTTATTATGTGACAATGCTTAAGGCTGGCTGAGGAAGTCAGACACCTTTGCAACTTCCATTAATAGATTTCATCAATGTATCAAAAAGCATACTGATCATAAAAAATTGAACGGGTGGAGATCTGCTTGCCAAGGATTTCCATGCCAAACCACACGAAACATTGCTTAAAAGATTGTCAGATGAAAATAACCTCCATGATAAAATTGCTGCATAGCCCAAGCAGGCAACACATGAGTGGCGGTTTCATGGAGCAATATACTTGGCATGCCGTGTGAGCTTCAAAATCATATGGCCAACTGTTCATGTTTAAGCTATTTCCATCATTTCCAACATCAAACTGAACATGCAATTTTCATTATATCTTAATACAGCATGACTTTTGCCAGTCAGACTTCAGAAAATATTTTTAAACACTGTCTTGGCCATCATGACAGACATAATCAGAAATTTTAAAAGTGGGGGCAATTGTCCAAGACTAGGTGAACTCAGATCTCAATTGCAACTGGTGCTGTCATTACACCATAAGCAAAGAGCTTAATTTTCACAAAAGTTTGTAGATCGTTTTGTAAGTCCTTCCCCCCTCCCACACCTCCACAACCACTACCCACACAACTCAATGCAGGTTTGGGCACCTAATCATGCAATCGTAATGTGAACAATAGCCATGTCATTATAAAGCCAACATCTTAAAGAAAGGAAATACTTTGGGTGATTTCAAAACGTTGTGTACAATCATTAACGTACTTGATTCACACCAAAAAAGCGCATTTTTAATAGGGTCTTTCATAAAACTAAACGAACCATGTGCGGCACAATCGTATACACACCATGGGTCAAACTCGTGTATGATGCTCTCGAACCGGATCACTGCAAAAAGGCGACTAGAAAAACCTGCGACACATGCTAATGCCAATATCGCAAAAGTTAGTAGGGTAGTTATCCCTGAAGGGGAATTTAACGCGGATTTCACCGCGGCACCGGCTTTCTTCGCCATGTTGAATTGTTTACGGTGCCAAACTATGAACTCATATCGATGACACAGTAAATGTTATATAAAGTCAGATAAAACCGATATTCAAGCTACTACGTGCAAAGATAAAAAATTAAAATACTATAAACTATAAATATAAAATAGAATATCCCAGGCAGACACAGTGTATAACTTTGCGGACTTGTACGATGGAAAATCGATAGCTTCAATTGGGTCGCCAGTCAGCTGGCCAGCTGCCCGAGTAAGTCCACGTATAAAAATTCCTGCGTCCATTAGTGTATGTTCGTGCTCGTCTCGAGACAAGTTAGCACGATTCTGACTTATTTTTATTCTTATCTCTTTATTTTCTCCGTGATTCATCTCCTTGTTTTTGTGTAGCTTTTGTGTACTTTTTGTGTTTTTGATTGCAGGTCTGCTAATTTAATTTCATGAACTCTTGACAAATCCACGCGTTTCTAACTAATTGACTGTGCTGTCATACTAGTGGTCTTTGATGGACGATTTATGAGATGGAACCGGCTAAAAGCTATTAGGAGTGGTATTTCATAACAAATAAAAATTTTGACCGCAAGCGGCAGCTTTTTATGTTCAGCAAATTCAACACAACGGAAATATCCTGATATGCACTGCTGCTTAGCCTAATACGCCGCAACATCACGCCGCATTTCCCGGTCTTTCGCCTTGCTCTTTCCCATAAACATTGAGCTATCCTGAGTAACAGGTAGGTACCGATGTGGAATGTAGAATGTCCGACTGGACGACTTTTTCTGAAAATGACTTCATTCGTTTCCAATCAAACGGATGAAGCCAAATGCGAGATAACGTTACAACGTGAGCTGCGATTCCGACGGCAGTCCGTTAAATGCAGATACGAAAACATTTTTTTAACGTTCACGAAAACGCAGGGAGGGCACAATGGGTTCAGCGGCGTCACTTTCTAAAGCAGATGAGGGTCTGAATCGAAGGGCTCCAACATTGCCCTAAACCTGATTTTTCCTGGATTTGGGCAATTAGATTGGCGTTCCTGATGTCGAAATTTGTACGTGTACAAAAGTGCGTTCCCGATGTCGAAATCCATACATATTCAAAAGGTGTTGCCAGCTCTTAAAGTTATGCTACAGAGGAACGGCTTCCAATTTTGAGGTGACAAGCTTAGAATGGGGTATAATTGAATGAAAACATCTTCGTAGTTCGAGTCATGATTAACGAGAATAGCTGTCATTCGTCGAAGGTCACCAGAGGCGCAAAAATAGGTTTTGTGTGGAATGATGTGGCCTGGCACGTATGGAAGAGAGCCTATGCAAACTTTCGAGTACAATGCCACCACATGCCTACATGTAAAGTAAAACTGAGATGCGCGACCTTCCCAGCAGACGTGTAGATAACTGGATGTGTGAGGTATTTCATCGGTCGCGATGCGGGACTCGCTTGCCGCTCGCCGTCAGCATTGTGCGCACAAGCGGGAAGGTGCGTGGGCGCCGTCTCGTTCATGGCGCAGGCCGACTGCACCCGATACCTCGCAGTCGTTGGTTTGGAAACCCGTTACCAGGCAGCAGCCACCCGGGCTGTCAGCTACGCCGGAACTGAAGCCGCGGCCGGCCGCTAGGTGGCGGGAACAGTCGCACCCAAGCATCCTAGGTGCCGCAGCTGAGTTTTGCGCGCTCGTGGCACTTCGCACCGTGCCCTCTGCGGTGGGTTCTTGGGGGTGGGCCAGCGGGTGGGACTACACGGCCTTTACGAGGGTTCCCGCATGTGTTTATAAATGTTTGCACGCATAAATTTGACTTGTGTAATTTATGCGTCTGATAATGTTGTATTGGCCACGGTGAATTCTAAGTCGAGAGTTTGTGTTTGGAACTGGGAGGCAGTCTGTTAGGGTTGAGAACTGTTCGAACAAGGTAAATGAGATAACATACAAGTGCAGTTAGCATATCCCCCGACCCCTGGTGCGCTGTCCCGGGGTTGCTCTGCGATAAATACTAAACAAATGTTCGGGCCTGCGCACGCATGCCGTGTGATGGGCGGAGCAAATGTGCATTAATCTGAACCCACGATGCATTGATGTGGCTTATTGGTGCAATATGATATTTCGCGGTAACGGCCAGCGTGGAGCACTGGCCAGCAGCGCGAGAACTGAACAGGGCGAAGTAGGTACAGACTCGCACCCCAAGGGGTCTCCAGAGTGGCTGTCTTAAAGAGAGTGTTCCACATTTGTAAATGGTTTTGAACTGAAAGAGCCACCTTGAGGATGATTCGGTGCAGTTTACAGCCCTTCTCTTTTTAATCCTCTAGTTTCCGAGCGACAGGCCCGCGAAGATATGCAAACTATGTCGTCCAGACTATTTAGAGGTTACCCAGGCATCTGAGACGCGCGGCGTGTCTATTTGCCGTGGGCCACATGCTGCATTTCAGCGTGCGAATAGGTTATTTTTGCGATGTGTGCACTTTTTTGTAATTCCGGGGCGGGCTTAAACAGGTTAAGAAGGTTAACTAGGTTCAGATGTGGTGCGGCGTATCTATCCGCCGAGGGCCATGTGACGTTTTATTTCTAAGGGGCGAGTACGGTTTTTGTTTGTCACGTTTGCCCCGGGCGCTCGTTCCGGACATGCGCGCCAGGACGATTAACGGAGGGCGGCTCTTTAAGAACAGCGACCCCGTCGGAAGCAGACACAGTGAGGAAAGAGAGTACCGAGTATCGTCGCGGTCAGTCATCGATCAGAGTTGGAGTACAGAGTTGCAGTAACACTGTGGGGGAGCCGATGACGATCGTGGTGAGCCGCAACCGTGGACATTCACAACAACGAGCGCCCCCATCAGCCCGGTGAGCAGCGACGGCCTGAGTGCTGCGGCCCCTCCCTCAACCATGTAAACCCGGTGGAGCATAGGCGTAGGAACGTTTCAAAAAGTGAGGGAGGCAGGCTCAGGGTGTACTTTAGAAAATTTTCTGGAAAGCAAGCCCGATGACCGGAGGGGGGAGGGGGTAGAGATGGAGGTTGTTACCACTCTTTATTCTAATGTCATGGTTGCCATGCTAGATATGCATCTGGATCTGTCTCTCACTGGAGCACAATATTGCCTATTGGACTCATCTATGTCATGCGGCAAATGAGGCTATCCAGCTTCCTAACATTATTCGTCCGTTTTAACATTGTCTTTCCTGGAGAGGCGAATTTCCACAAACGGGTAGGCATGTTGGGTCATTGAGGAGGCATGTGCGTCCACAGGGTAGATGCCAAAATATGGCCTGGTCATAGGCTGGTGAGAATTTTGAAAGTAAATCGACGACTCACAGTGCGACAAATCTTTCATGCACCTACATTTTGCTGGCTGCTTTTCGAGAAACAAGAAACAAATATTGTAGCATTTTAGGCGGAAACAAATTCGGAGGTTTGAAATTGCCAAAAAACAGTGCGACAAAAACCATAAAACTGGAGATTCTCTTTAAACCAAGCCACATAATCAAGGTCTGTCTGTCATATGTGCCTTATCTCAGCCCTGCTCCCGTCCGCCGTCGGCGGCCACTGTCCTGGCACGGCTGTCTTGGCATGACTGATTATGGACTGATCGTATGACTGCTTTGTTGCATATTTCTGGATGAGCACTACTACTAATTGTGTGAAACATACGTCGGACACCTGCAACAGTATCTTGTTTTTCGAATTATCTTCCCTTACACCATGCCACCGCGGAAAATAGCCTCCGGGAAGCTGCCTGCCTTAGGTATGAAGTGGCCAGCGGGCATTTCATCGCCCATCACTCAACGTAGACAACTTTACCTGCTTTTGCGTGTAGGCAGGGGCGTAGCCAGAGCCTTGCCAATGGGGAACAGAGGGTTGACAAAAGCCCCTCTTATGGTAACCTCCGAAAATCCCCGGGTATAGTTTACTTGTTAAAAAACGTGGCGGTTTTTTGTTGTTATTTTTACCTTGTAACCAGAACAGAAACCAGCAGCTACCGCAGATCAATTCTAAGCTAGCTACCTAAGCTAATTCTGCTACCAATTCTAAGCTACCTAAGATCAATTCTGCTGGCATTTTGAAGTTAACAAACTGCAGAAACTAGGCGTTGAACGACCGCATGGTATGAATCACCGGCACCCTTAATTTGCAATGGTTTCGTGGACTTTTTCTAAACGATAGAATTCAGAAGCTTTTTCAGAATTTTTATCTCAGTTCTACAGAAATTAAGGACATCGCGAAGGCAGATTAAATCGATGTGTTTGATCTAAATTTTAAGACGTAAATTTTATTGCAGATCGAGTGATCAACAATGTGTATCAACATGGCCGAGCCATGTTTGTCTGGAAATGTTCACCATTCAGTCAGGATCGATTAGTATACAATTTAGGTACCGCCATTTTTTAACATGCGCGCTCGCAAGTCTTAGAAACAAAGACCTCGACTCCAGGCGTTGCAGTCTCCGTGGGACGCGCCGCGTTGGCCCAGTGGCTAATATTGAGCTGCGGCCAGCGGGTGGACAAAAATGATGATGCTTCTGAAAGAGGTATCTTTGAAAGCTTCATGACACCAAATCCTATATTTAGAAGACAGTCTGGGCGCATATTTCACGCGTGCGATTTTTAAATTGATGATAAGAACAGATTGGCCCTTAAAGCACCGAGAAGTGGGCTGGAATTTGGTGGTTGAACTGGAAGAGTAAAGAAAGAGTCTCTATTTTTCGCATTTCTGCAACTTTTTATCTATCCGGAAGACAGATTAACACGGCGCCCGCCGTCTGGTGGCACTTGCAGTAGCCGAAACCGTTCGGTTTTACGGAAGCTGTAGCCCAGGCCCTCGTTGTCCTTGCCCTCGATGTTGCGGGCAGGCATGTTCAAACCTTTTGATGTAATTTGTTTCACTAATCCATTCTGGAAAAATGAATGTTCTCAGGCAAACATGGGATGGTCTTATTTGTTTTTTAAAGCCCATTTTGACCCACGTTATACAACATTAATAGTACCCCACTCCACTCAACAATAATGAGACCCCTTACTTCCTTCCGGGCAAGGGGTAGAACACCAGAAGACCAGAACTGAGTAGAACACCAGGGGCACCTAACCGTTTCCTATCAAGGGCTGGAAGGTTATTTCGTCCGATCGCGAAGTGTCTTCTGGCTGTCATTCTGGCGACGCGGGGCAGGATCTCCTGGTCGATCCGGAGGTTATCAGAAGGATATATCATATCGCATTGTTCCCCTCCCTGACATGGGAGGCCCTCTGACCCGCGCACTTGGCCCCGGATCAGCACAGGAACCCTTATTGACGCAACAACATCCGTGATTGTCGTAGGTGGTCCAATAATTGTGACATATACTCAAGTTCCATGCCTTTTCTGTGTTCTTCAGTAAGAATTGATTTTTTTAATGAAAATCTACGCAATATGGTTTTGAACATGCGCGCTCGCAAGTGATAGCAATGCAACAACAGCCTGGACTCCCGGCGTTGCAGTCTCCATAGGCCGCGCGTCTCCGGCTTCGCGGCTGTGACACTAAGCAGTGCCCGATGAGCAAACGAAAAAGACGACGCATCTTGAGGAAAATGGCTGTCAAAATAGCCAATCAGCAATGTATGCTTAGTAAAGTGCAAAAGTAGGCTAAACACAACCTTAATCTGAAAAATGGAGGGCCAGTCAACAATGCTGCCCCCCCTTCCCCCACTTTGAAAAGTGGGGGGTATGGCCCGCTTGGCCCCCTGTTCCTACACCCAGGCGGTGGAGGAGCCGCCGACCCTTCGGCGATTCTCTGAGATCCCCGGTCTTTTTCTCTTTTTTTAGACAATTAAAAAAACGCTCTGTGCAGGTTTTTTTAGATTGCGCACTTGCGCATTATTCTTGGTCTGTCACACACCGTATACTGTTTTCGTGTTTACATCCTACTGTCCCGATGAATCATGCAACGCATCGATAGGTTGCGAGGTTTTTATGTTTAATTGCTCGTCTGGTAAGTGACTTTCAGTTTTTCGGTTGTGGTCCGTTTTATAAAGTACTTTATTGCCGATAACATCCATTGAATGACAGCTGGTGAGGCGCTTCGAGCAGTAGGGTGGAGGATCCGGCGGATTGTTCCCTCAGCGCTCACGACATCAAGGTCAACCGTTCACTGCTGCGACTTCAGTCATGTGTTGTTCGAGCAGTAGGGCGGAGCGTCCGGCAGATCGGTCCCTCAGCGCTCACGACTTCAAGGTCAACCGTTCACTGCTGCGACTTCAGTCATGTGTTGTGTAAACACATTGGACGTTATATTATCGATAGCAACGCTGATGACGGTTTCCAATAAAATTTGGAACGAGTCTACTAAATGAATAGGAAAACCCCACTGCAAGTAATTACACATAAGCGTATGTTCATTCACCGCTTTCGTTCTAAGGGGAATTTGTAAACATATGATCCTTTTTCCTCAACAGCGAAGTCGCTTAACAGGAAATCACCGAGTCAGACCCCCGATGCCGGATCGCTGAGGACCAGCACTAGCGTGTCGCCATGCCTGATGAAGGACAAGGCTGTCGATATTTGTTATCGCTGTGCGTGTTCAAGGGAAGAGAGGCATGACTACATCTTGATGTTATTATTGATGTAGGGTACTCTGATACCGGTGTTACAATAATCATCACTTGCGTGCTGCCAGGCCTCACGGCGAACCGGTCCGTCGGTTTTGCCGGAATATTCACGCACATAGGGAAATGTCACTACATATTAAGCTAATTAGTATTTTGGAGCGATCAACACACAAGCCCGACGTAACAGCTGCAGCGTGGTCCCTTTCCTGGGTTTTAGTACGACGGTGTTGACGTAATGACCGCATCATTGGCCTGTGGTGCTTCGGCATTATTGCATGTTTACGAATGCATAACAAAACAGCTGTACATAATGTACATATTAATATGACTCTCTGTAAACCGTGCCTTGTCACGGCGCACCCCTAGGCCCTATAAGAGCGTACCAAACGACGGAAGGTGCGACACGCAGTGGTCAGGTTTGTGTTTATGCGTCAATTCCTCTATCTTGAACATTTCATATACTGTGTACAGCTTGGGATGACTGGGAATTTCCATGACTTCAATCGAATTGTGTTGTCATGACGGGCTAAATGCGTCATAGATGCTTGACTCAGTGACTCCTCGCGGGAAGCGATGGAGGTAAGCCTACGCGTTACGTAGGCGAGGGCTCCTTGGGCGTAGCGATGGAGTATTGTGAGCCGACGAGAAATCCCGGCGGACCGACGGGTGGTGATGGCATAGTTCAGTGGCGATAGAGAGTGGGCGGACCGACGGGTGGTGTCGGCATGGTTCAGTGGCGATAGAGAGTGGGCGGACCGACGGCTGATGTCGGCATGGTTCAGTGGCGATAGAGAGTGGACGGACCGACGGCTGATGTCGGCATAGTTCAGTGGCGATAGAGAGTGGGCGGACCGACGGGTGATGTCGGCATGGTTCAGTGGCGATAGAGAGTGGGCGGACCGACGGGTGGTGATGGCATAGTTCAGTGGCGATAGAGAGCGGGCGGACCGACGGGTGATGTCGGCATAGTTCAGTGACGATAGAGAGTGGACGGACCGACGGGTGATGTCGGCATGGTTCAGCGGCGATAGAGAGTAGGCGGACCGACGGGTGGTGTCGGCATAGTTCAGTGGCGATAGAGAGTGGGCGGACCGACGGGTGATGTCGGCATAGTTCAGTGACGATAGAGAGTGGGCGGACCGACGGCTGATGTCGGCATGGTTCAGTGGCGATAGAGAGTAGGCGGACCGACGGGTGATGTCGGCATGGTTCAGTGGCGATAGAGAGTAGGCGGACCGACGGGTGATGTCGGCATAGTTCAGTGGCGATAGAGAGTGGACGGACCGACGGGTGGTGTCGGCATGGTTCAGTGGCGATAGAGAGTGGGCGGACCGACGGGTGATGTCGGCATAGTTCAGTGGCGATAGAGAGTGGGCGGACCGACGGGTGGTGATGGCATAGTTCAGTGGCGATAGAGAGTGGGCGGACCGACGGGTGATGTCGGCATAGTTCAGTGGCGATAGAGAGTGGGCGGACCGACTGGTGATGTCGGCATGGTTCAGTAGCGATAGAAAGTGGGCGGACCGACGGATGGTGTCGGCATGGTTCAGTGGCGATAGAGAGTGGACGGACCGACGTGTGATGACGGCATGGTTCAGTGGCGATAGAGAGTGGGCGGACCGACGGGTGATGTCGGCATAGTTCAGTGGCGATAGAGAGTGGGATGACCGACGGGTGGTGTCGGCATAGTTCAGTGACGATAGAGAGTGGGCGAACCGACGGCTGATGTCGGCATAGTTCAGTGGCGATAGAGAGTGGGCGGACCGACAGGTGGTGTCGGCATAGTTCAGTGGTGATAGAGAGTGGGCGGACCGACGGGTGGTGTCGGCATAGTTCAGTGGCGATAGAGAGTGGGCGGACCGACGGGAGGTGTCGGCATAGTTCAGTGACGATAGAGAGTGGGCGGACCGACGGGAGGTGTCGGCATAGTTCAGTGACGATAGAGAGTGGGCGGACCGACAGGTGGTGTCGGCATAGTTCAGTGGCGATAGAGAGGGGGCGGACCGACGGATGGTGTCGGCATGGTTCAGTGGTGATAGGGAGTAATACCACGTGGCGATGCCGCAGCGAACCTTACACCAGGTGCCTGCCGTTTACTGAGGACAATTCCCGAGGTATGCGTGGTGAATGGCTGTATGGCTCCGCTCGTGATTAAAGCCGTCTGATCGATGCACATAACGTGCCCAGGCTGTGTGTAGCAACCACACCATGGGCTTCCCTTTAATATGGCAGGTGACAAGCACGCCTGAGACGGTGTTAATGTAACAGCGTTGTTGCGGAATCAGCGCAAAGTGACGTTTGCTGTCCATGTTAGGACTAAAGCGTCTGCTTCGTAAAGGTCCATGTTTCGTCGGCGAAGCAATGTTTTCGCCGCCACTGGCAGACGCTCCCAGTTACTTGGCTTATGACAGGGAATTGCTTCGATAATCATTGTCTGCAAATCAATACAGAGGGTCAATTAACAAACAGCCGCCATTAACAATGGCATGCATAATTAATACAAGTAAATATGATTATTTCCCATGGACGCACTACTCGCAAGAAGCTTTTCTCTGGTGAGGCTGATTCTGGTAAGTGGCCGTGCAATAAGTGAGCATGGTCAATATCTCCAGACTATCGTGGGCCTCAGAGGTCGCTGTTCGTACTAGGATGGTAGGCAGACGATCCCACATAGTCTGAGCAGCTGAGTGCGTCGCAAGGCCCAGTGACAGCCTTTCTTCCGGGACATATCCAACTAACTGCAAGTCATTCGTGAAAAGAAAGAGAGCTGTTTAGCTTTCCTCCTCAGCTATTTTTCTCCTCTACAAGAAGGAAAGCGTCCCTGGCAAAATTCCGCGCTCTTTTTTAGTTTAAGGTTACGACCTGCCATGCACTGCGCCGTTCCGAAAAACTCGGCAACTCTATCGGAAACGGGACGGCTCAATGATCTGTAGGCGGCGCTGAGGGATATCAGTCCCTTGCAATTCTTGTATCAGCTCATTCACTATCCTCTACAAGAAGGAAAGCGTCCCTGGCAAAATTCCGCGCTCTTTTTTAGTTTAAGATTACGACCTGCCATGCACTGCGCCGTTCCGAAAAACTCGGCAACTCTCGGAAACGGGACGGCTCAATGATCTGTAGGCGGTGCTGAGGGATATCAGTCCCTTGCAATTATTGCATCAGCTCATTCATTATGCGTTCGTACCTGAAACATCCGATAAAATGATGCTCAAACCCTAGCGATGGGGCTTAGCATGTGCCCGGGTGGACGGTTGAATATCTTTCGGTCGGGTTGGAGGCCAATTGGCCCTCCTAAGATCTCAGAAACCAAGAGAGATAGACACACCAAACTTACAGGCTGTGTTGGTCTATACGTAAATTCAATTATGTCAAAATTTGACATTTCTAGGTTATGCTACGAGTCGGAATATCCACGCCGAAAGATTGCTCCAGCTCGTGTTTTAGTGAACTGCGTACCTTTTTAAACTTATCTGCTCCCTTGGTTTGCCTCTGTGATGCAGCTAAGCCCTCCGCAGCGAAACGAAGCATGTACTTTGCGAAAACGGTATCCTGGAGAGGGAGATATTGTGCTTACAGGTTTTTGCGCAATACGCATGCTGACAACTCCACGTAAGCACCCGTCCTCCTGGCGCGTAAACATATGAGCGCTATTTTACTTTTCACAGTTATTGCAGAGGAATGTCATTCTGCAGTTATCTGGAAGAAGGTAACTCGACCTTGCCGGGGAGGGTTGGCACGACCTATTGCAGACTATGTTGAAAATTTTCGAAAATGGAGATGAATGACTTTGTGATGAACTATACAGCATAATAAAATGCAAGCACTTACTCCGATGGACTAGCTTTTGTTCAAGCCCTCCAAAACGACTTGAATATTTTCTCCAGCTATATCCGACTCTTATTAATCCGATCTCGTTGCATTTTTTCCTGGGACTGAGAACTATCCGCAACTTGCTGTCCTTGAGCTGTCCACAACCAAACTTGCATTCCGGTTCCGCAAGAGGTTCCGCGTTATTGTCCCCAGGAAGGCTTTCGGGATCGTTACTAAATTTGGTGCAAGACAGCTGCAAGACAGAAGTATTAAGATTGTTATCCGCGGAGCCTGGAAACGATTGAACAGCTCTCTTGATGCGGTCTGTAAACCTCACCGTGCTCTCGCTTTGCACTTTCCAAATGGACCGGCGCAACTAGGGTTGTTCGAACGTTTCATTGTCGCAAGACATGCTACCAATACACCCACGCGCTCCAGCCGTACAACGGTCATTGGCCCAAGGCAGTAGCGCAGACACGGGGAAAAGGGCACAGGGGGCACGAGCCTCTCGTCCTAGAGCCACTCGGGCCCTACGATTCAGCGGCCGATTTTTGGCCCAAAGGCCAAAAGGCCAAAAGGCTTGGTTCTATGTGGACACTGAATACGGCCCGGAGGCCGTATTCAGTGTCCACATAGAACCAAGTGCGGAAAATAGGCCAGGGTGAATTATGTTATCAGGTTAGGCACTACATATACACTAAATGCATTAATATGTGCGCAGAATACACTCGCTTCCCATACAGATCGGATAAGAAATTCAGAACGATTGAGTGATCCGGAAATCTTTATCCTGTAGCGGTGGCACCGAATCCGTTTATTGCGGGGCCGAAGCCAACGTGGTCGTATCAATTGTTTTATAATATTGAGGCACGGCTAGAATGGCGTGTTCTCGTCCACTGATCCACCAGCGGACGCCTACAACAGAACTAAGTGGGGAAACAGCGTCCAAACGAGTCCGAACATTAATCAGCCGCACCGGCTTCAACGTTTCTCGACAGCCCCAAGCCATTGCTATCAAACGCCCACTGTCCTTCGTTCCACGCACCATCTGATCTTTGAAAATGTCCCGCTCTAGTTGTAAATCTCTCTAATTTCACCTGAACGCGACGGGCGGTCGCCCGCATTGGGCAGTGCGCTAGGTGGGAATAGGCGCCGCCACCAGGTCAAAGGTTAGACACTGGGTCCCTCACCGATGCCAGAACCCTGCATTGTTGCAAGGGCCCCGACCAATACAAATCGCGGGCCCAGCTTTGTCCCTGCTTGTGAAATGGGCCGGAGAGCTCAGACCGACAGACACGGAGCCGACTGTTTGGTGTTGGTGATCTCTGGCCAAAATTGTGGAACGTTCTGTCTGACGGGTTCCCATTCGGTACAACAAATCCTCTACTGACATTTGGGATCACGGTCCTTCGGGTGAGGGTCCTTAATGCGACCTACAGCCAGCCCTCTGGGCGAGGGCCCTTAATGCGACCTACAGCCAGCCCTATGGGTGGAGGTCCTTAATGAGACCTACAGCCAGCCCTACGGGTGAGGGCCCTTAATGCGACCTACAGCTATCTCTACGGGTGAGGGTCCTTAATGCCGCCTACAGCCAGCCTTACGGGTGAGGGTCCTTAATGCCACCGACAACCAGCCCTACGGATGAGGGTCCTCAATGCCACCTACAGCCAGCCCTACAGGTGAGAGCCCTTAATGCGACCTACAGCCAGCCCTACGGGTGAGAGCCCTTAATGCGACCTACAGCCAGCCCTACGGGTGAGGGTCCTTAATGCGACCAGCAGCCAGCCCTACGGGTGAGGGTCCTTAATGCCACCTACAGCCGGCCCTACGGGTGAGGGTCCTTAATGCCACCTACAGCCGGCCCTTCGGGTGAAGGTCCTTTATGCGACCTACAGCCAGCCCTTCGGGTGAAGGTCCTTAATGCGACCTACAGCCAGCCTTTCGGGTGCTTCAACCTTCTAACTGGGTCATTGGTCTTTGGTCCCGAGGGGCCCTTCGGTCCCCCCTCGGAGCTCCTCAAACAAAGCCCGTTGCCGACTCGGAGCCACAACCCGACACATGACCCTTTGTTGGGCACTGTGGGCCCTTGGCCGGTACAGGGGCCCCAAACATTGTCTCAGGGACCCAGACCAATGCAGGTTGTGGTGCTCGGTCTTGCTCCTGTTCGGGCAATGGGCCCCCAGGGCTCAGACTGACAGGGAGCTAACTGTTCAGTGTTCGTAATCTCTGTCCGACCGGAACAACTACATTGTCTCAGAGATCCTCAAACGGTGCATGGGGACCTCTGACAGACATATCGGGTCATGATCCTATGGGCCTTGATTGTTTATGTGAGCTACAGTTAGTCCTTCGGGTCCTTGCGCCCTCCAATCGACCCCTTGATCGTCGGTTCCGCTGGGCCGCCCCGGTCCCTCTCCAGGCCGCATCGAATACTGCCCTTGGTCGGCTCGGGGCCCATAGGGCCGGGGCCCGGTTGCGAACGCAGGACCCTCTGTTAAGCACTACGGGCCCCTGCATGTACGGGGGCCCGACCAGCGTAAATCGCTGGCCCCGGCTTTGTAGGTGATGGGAAAGATGATGAGCACAGGTCGAAACATTGAGTGCCGTCAATATAATCGTTATTTAGTCGTACCATGTCGCTTAACCAGTACTTCATGGTATGTTGAAGGTCGTTGACTCCACAACAGAACTTTCAACTCATAATGTTGAAAAACTGGGAGCCTCAGGCCTTTCTTTTTACGTGAAGTGCAATTTTGATATCAGTGAAAATACGAGAGTGAAAAATGAACATAAGCGTCATGGGTTGAAATCGATGGGCTTCGCATTTCGTTTAGTCCCAAATGATAAAAAATGTAGTGCAGAGTATGAAACGATTTCGTATGAATTAACAGTCTATCAGGCCCAACACATCTGATTTGTAAAGTCGTGTGCTCGGCCAGCGGGAGGAGCATATTATAACATTCCAAAGTTATATTTATTAATCTAATTTCTCTCCGTGACGGAATATGTAAGAAATAGCAGCATTTGGCATGGTGGGCCTTCCACGCATCACCTTCGCCGGTGAGCGTGCGCCATACTTTGCATAGCTGAGAGCAATTCACTAGCAGATCTTTTGGTTAAAAAATTGTACCTAGCTTTTAAGATTACTGACCTTAAAGATTGCTGATAAGTGAGTTAGGACATCGCTGTCAGCGGAGGCAATTTCTAGGGAATCGTTCAGTGTGATGCGACGACGGAGTGTTGACGAAGACATAATCTTTGAAAAATTTAAAGCACAATTTGCTAATAGAATCGTAATTTTATCAAATTTCATTGCCTTTGCGTCACGTATGAAGGCCAGACCGAGGTCAAATCCAATCTGTTTTTAAAGGGGAGCTTCCTTAGAAATTAGATGATAGCTTAAAGGTAGGTCGTCATATTTGATTTGATTCCCCTAATGGCAGAGACCGTAACATACATCTTCTGTCGACCTCTTAGAGGTCAGAATAGGGTACTGAAGTGAAATGACTAAGATCACTGCGTGGGGTCACTTAATCATGGTATGGCTATTAACTCGATGTCGTGACAACGCTAAGCAGTGCAGCGATTTTCATGCGTGATGATGCAAAGATAACATGTATATTTACGCGGTTTCGTCCGCGAGCAGGCGAGGCTACTAGAGCCAAGGTGCGGCAAGAGCGGGTATGCGAACCCGTGGTCTGAGCTGAGTGAACGTCGTGACTGGAGGCTGCAAACAACTGGCAGGGCCAATGTAATGATATACGGATCAATTTGCTACAATTCACGGCACTTCAATGGCCATTGTTGTTCACACCAAAGCGACTCCTGCAGTGGTTAGCAGTTCACCGGCGGTGAACCCCAGTGTTAGAACTGAAAACAACACAGGATCACAGCAGTAATAACGCAAATACGCTGCGCGGTTACCCTGAGATGCGGCAGACAATGAGCCAAACACTGCATGACTGTCAGCTCCTCATCAGCTTCAATATGAAGTAAATGCAGGCAATTTTAAGCCATTAAGGTTTCCGACATTTTTGACCTAACGATTTTCTTCAGTATCGTGATAGCGAAAAGGAACCACATGCGTCTGGAGACATCAGCGTTACAGTATGTTGTTAATGCATGGATTTCGTAAACATCGTCCAATGAAGTGTTGAATGCGATCACATTATGCATATTTAAAACTGTTATGCAAGTAATGGGGACTATAATAATACAATACAATAAAATACAACAATAAAACAAAGCAACTTTTCCACAAAATTATGACGTCTCCAAATCCGGCAGACGTTGCGACACCTTTGCTGTAGGACAAGCCAGCTTTTTCGCTCGGCGCTATTTCAAACCGTTTTCAGTTCTCTGTCACCTTTCCTCACTAAAATGGCTGAAGCTGGGCTGTGTTTCCCAAGATAAGAATTCAGCACCTACTTCCACTTCACGCCCACACACGTGTAATGGCTACGCCCGAGTTGAGACCTGAGCCGAGTTAGATCCGGTCGCTACAGCCAATCAAATTCATGATACCGACAAACACATGTATTTCCGACTGATGCCACGGCCACGTCGCCGCCGGGTCGCCCGCCAGCCGTTCCGGAGCCCAGGCCCGCTCGGAAAACACGCGTCATGTCGCCGAGCACCCCAGTGCGCACGGGGCAGCCGTGGTCTTCATGAAATTTGCTAATTTAAAGGTACAAGCAAGCTCGTGATACTAAGCACTGGTGGCGGATTTCTCCCCATCGTATGCCTCATCCTATCAGACCGAGGTCTAGCGATCACTTCGGGGAAAGCGAAAGAAAACAGGGCCGTTATTGACCACGATGAAACTCATCCGACGCTTGGTCGCTAACGCCCCTCGCGCGGTGACACTGCAGGTGCACATGGTGAACATTGGGCCTCTTGCCCACCTTCTGAGTGACATTGCATTGCGAAATGTAGGCGTACTCTACGTAGTCTCTGAACAGGGAACGCTTAGCTTAGCTTCCGTTGCAAAACATACATGTTGCGCGCAAGGGATACATCCACATGAATAATTAGGCATTTAGGGAGGCGTCGTAGCAACATAAAATGTGATGGAACAGCAGTTACGATGCCGTTATTCCCAGCCAACGGCGAATATCAAGCAGCTCGTCTGAACGCCTAAGGCCCTTTAAAATCCCCCGCCGCGTGACCTGTTAACAACCCAATAAGCGTCACTACTGCTCAGCTGGCACAGGCAGTATCATCAGATAAACCGGCAGTCGAGGCAGACAGTCTCCGCCGAATCGACCCGCTTCTGCCAGCGGACTAGGACTCGTTCAGCCGTGCTGGAGTCTGAGTTCAGAGTTCTGGATTCACAGCGCAGCCGGTCGGTAGCCTGCTGTCCCCATCCAGCCCCAGCGCGGTCCGGCGGAGCAGGGCTGGGCGCCGGGCGGCCGCTGGTCCCGGAGCCACAGCCTCGGCCGCGCTCACGGGTCCGGGCCGGAGCCAGGCGGCGGCACCAGCGGCGTCGCCTCGCCGGCCGCCGGCTGCGGCGCGCCCTCGCGGCTGGCCGGGCGCCGCTCGCCGTCCTGCTGGCCGCGGCCGCGTAGCTCGACCAGCGGGGTCGCCTCGCCGTTCGGCGTGACGCGCACCTTCTGCGGCAGCGTGCGCGACAGGTACTCGCGCAGCTGATGCAGCTTGTGGCGCGGCGAGCCGGGCGGCCGGGCGGCCAGGTCGGTCAGGCTCGAGTCGACGCTCAGCCGGTCGGCGTCCTCGGCCGAGGACGGCGGCGGCGAGCGGCCTTCGCTGGGCACCGTGGCCAGGCTGCTCGGCCGCACGGGCCGCACCGAGATGGCGCGCGGCCGGCGGCGCTCCGGACTGGCCGCCGAGCCGGCGCTAGCCGCCAGCTGGGCAGCCCTGTCGACACGGCGCCGGTGCTGGGTCAGGGTCAGGGTCAGTGCCGGGTCAGGGCAGACACGGCGCCCTCCCATCACTCTGCACCGACGCTGCACAGGCCGACCGACGCGGCCGACGCGGCACATGCAGACGCACAGGCGCGCGCCACTACAGAGCGGCGGCGTAACATCTGTATCGCAGACAGCCGGCAATGCGTCCCGATGCACTTTCTAGGCCGGGGTTAGGAAAAGCTAGAAACCACCTTGTGACTCGGTCGCAGATTATCTCAAAGGGATGTCCTGCCGTCCATCGAAGCGCAGGATTGGATATCCACATGCCGCTTGTACGTGGGCGCTTACATGAAACAATTGATAATTTATACGACAAATGAAAGGCAACTATTTTAATAGACGAAGCGTGTGGGGCACCATGGAAAAGGAAACATCGCTTAGACGAATGATCGATGCCATGGGATTGAATCGTTCTGTAACAGAACGTCTCAACAGACACCATGATTAACAAACAAAACAGTGCCCTAGGGACGCGACGACGAACTTAGCCGGCTCAACGTCGTCGGCTGCGGCTTACCTGACAGACAGCACGGAGCCAGAGCGGGAGAGGGCCGAGCTGGAGCCCGCCGCTTGCTCCTCGGCACCGACCGTGACTGCCGGGGCGATGGCAGTGGCGGCCGCGGTGGACGGCGAGCCCGGCGAACGCTGCAGGTACAGCACGGCCGTCTCCTCCTCGTCGTCCGGCGCTGGGACGGACGAACGGGACTCCGGCGTCAGCGCAGAGCGGCACACGTGGGGCCGGAGGACGGTACACGTGGGGCGAGGGACGGCACACGTGGGGCCGGAGGACGGTACACGTGGGGCGAGGGACGGCACAAATCGGGCCGGAGGACGGTACACGTGGGGCGAGGGACGGCACAAATCGGGCCAGAGGACGGCACCACCACTCGCGATGCCGGCGCACCGAAGTGGTGCACTTACCGATGCACATGAGGAATCTAGCTTAAAACGTAGGTGATGTGAAGGGCTTTTGCGAGTCCAGGCATTGCCAAATACTAAGCGCTAATTTTCTGAAATGTTAACAATGCAGCTGAGCCCCGCTCTTAAAAGCTGGAATCATAAATTTGGTCTTTCACATCCTAGAATGAGTTGAACACAAATGGCATGGGATGCAGAACGGATGTATTGCAGCAGCGCCCACCAGCGTCCCAAGAAGTGCGACCAAGACAATAAATGAAAATACTGAACACGATTCAATGCTAGCGGACGGTAACCCGACGCACGTGCTGGCAGCGCCACTGACCGGTGTCGGCGGCGTCGTCGGCCGGCGCCGACTGGCCACCGCCGTCGGACTCGGCCATCACTTCCTGGTCCTCGCGCAGGTCCTCGCAGGCGTCCTCGTTCAGCGTCTGCAGCGCGCCCCAGATCATCTGCTCCTCCAGCGTCACCTGGCGGCGGCGCACGGCCCGGTGAGCCAGGTCGGCGGGACGAACAGTCAGGTCAGAGCACCGGGTCACGGGCGACAGAGTCAGGCGGGCCGTGTCGGGCAGCGCGGCAGTCGGCCAGGTGCGCCGGGCTCGCTTGATCCCGCTGCTCTGGCAGGGCGTGACCCGGTCGGGCCGACACTCGTGATGACACATGATTGAGACTGTGCAACGTGATGTGGGATATGGCATCGACATGCCAGAGGTCACACAACCGAACACGTGATCTGAGAGTAGCTGAATTCGGCTCTTAATGAATCATCAACTTGATGCATCGTCCAGTGACATTTTAGATGGTGGGTACTCCAGATGAGGCGCCAAATATCGCAAGGAGGTATAGCAGACTGCAAATAGGAAAATATCCGATACAGATCACTAGGGCGCAAAAGCTAATTGTCACAACCCTCGGCATTCATATACCTGGCGCAAAACAAACAGCATTAATCGTAAAACAACTTAATTCGTCCGCCAACAGCTGCAGATTTTGTAAGGAGTTTCAGGGAGCGCATCAAGACTTGAAGCGTTTGTCAATGCCATGGTTTCACGATGAGAAGAAAATCGCGATCTACAAGAGCATCTATCACCCGCAGCCAAAGCAGGACAACGGCAAAATCCCTCTTGCTGCGACGTGACATTCAACTCCCAACGCTCTGGCGGCAGTCCGATGAAGACTGCACCGCAACACTGGTCACCAGTCACCAGGCGGGCTATGCGCAAGTCGAAACTTTGCAGCAACTTTGCACCCTAAAAGAGAACGGCTCGTCAACTAAAATATGTGGTATACATCCAAAGTAGCCGCAGCTTTCTATGCAAACACCTCAAATCAATTGTTCACGAGCCGCACCCAACGGTCTAAAATGGTGTTATGCGTAACGGCTGTCCACACGCATTATTGCTGGTGAAATCTGTATCCATGATATGTCTACGACGCTGTCTTCTTCCTGCTGTCACAAAAACCTTGGCCGCCATATACGACATCGTCCACTGTCACATGTACACAGATGCTGCCCAGTGCTGTAACAAGTCCCAACCCGTCCGTCTCTGCATGATGTCGACAAATGCTGCCCAGTGCTGTACCAAGTTCCAACCCGTCCGCCTCTGCATGATGTCGACAAATGCTGCCCAGTGCTGTAACAGGCCCCAACCAGCCGCCTCGACATAAAGTCTGCACTTTCTTCAACTTTACGGACCGCAGAGCAAAAATCTCTGCAGCCTCACCGTCTGACGAACGTTATCACGCTATCGTGCAAAATCACAAGTGCAATTACACGGCAGGTATCGATGCTCGTGCGCAGGGGAGGGCGCAACAGGAGGCTGCTCGATACGCAACCCCGGTGGGTCAGGGCGGTCGTCCATCGTGCGTGACTGGCGTACCTGTAGCGGCACGCGGACCACCGCGTCTCAAACTATGCTCGGCAACTGAACGGTGTAGAGGTTCGACCCACCCGTCTCAACATTTGAAGACCTCGCAAATTATCCCTTCAATGCACCGCAAATGGGCTCGATTACGCTAACGTCGACTTCCTAAGACTTTCTGGATACGTCCCAGTGGGGGACACGGGCTTGAACGCTTGTTTTGAAATGACGCGCACACTGACAAACTGGGGGTAGCACTGTTCCTCCGTGACAAGGGCAACAGTAAATACGGGGAGCAGTTAAACCTTTGGCAACTGAACAAAGGTGGAAGACGAAAGACAATAAATGGCGCCGTGAGTTCTCCTCACTCTCCATCGTATCGTTGCAGCATAGCGTCATAGCATTGTTGCATTGCTTCTCCACTGTAAGCTACAGCAACGGCGAACCACTGAAACTCCAGGCTATCAGCTGGCGCTGAGGCAATCAGGATTTTGGACGCAGCACAAGCTCAGTATCATCACTATATAAATCAATAATAGGTTCAGTGAGGATATGCGCTTTCCGGACGTTCTGATATTGCACAAAAAATAATCTCGGCGACAGTTTCATGGTGACCAAGTAATCCACGACACCCTACCTGAAAAATATTCCAAGCCGGAAAGATTATACGTCCAGGAAATGTTAGGAACAAGAGAGACAATACAATCTGCCACCCTTTGATATGGCTGCCCGAGGAGCACGGCCTGTGACGTTGCACACCACATGTTCCAAGCAGCCCGAATGCTCTCGACAGGGCTGGGGGTGGCCAGCCGGCGGTGGCCTGCCCACCCGGAGTCAGAACAGAGGCGAGAACAGAACGAACAGAGACACCGGCCCTTCAGCCGCGCATGCGCCTCGGCACGGAAGAGCCGTCAAACTCCGGCCACCTGTCACAGGTGTAGTGCGTGTATTGATTCTCGCATACACCACGGAGACTAAGACCTAACCCAACACGCGCTGGACAGTTGGGAGACGCCGCCAATTCGGTGACAGCTCTAAACCAGACGGCAGGAGATGTGCGCAGTCATATGCATGTGACGTGGTGCACGGTAGACACGAGACTCGACTGGCGCGTCGAGCGAGCACACAGTGCAGCACACCGCAGATCACACCAGAGGTCGCCGGCCGATGCGTAGTAGGGACTACGGATGACATCACAGATCACCGTCCCCATGCGTAGTACGGACTACTGATGACATCACAGATTACCGTCCCCATGCGTAGTAGGGACTACTGATGACAAGATTCGAAGGACGCAATAAAGACATTGAGCTCGCACTGGACACGAGCTGAACGTGCTACGATGCAAGATGAATCGATGCAGGGCGCCGGCGAGAATAGTTTCGTTGTGGACGTACAAGTATTCGGTGATGTTACGCAAGCAGGACAGTAAACACCGTTGAGCCACGCAAACCCAACAATCTATGGTTAATTTGGTGGTTACAAGCTTATGTCCGCAACAAAACAATTAATTAATGACACAGCAAACAACGGGTATTCCAAGGTATCATTACGCGTCAATGCTACATCTATGCTTCTCACTGGTAATATCTGCTGTCGTAGCAGGACACCAATACGCATCATCGCTCGCCTGCCCTGCCAATGAGCCCGTGGTCACCCGTGCGAGCAGCCAACCAGCGCTTCGCTTCTACCGACACAGTGCGGCGGCCCTGCCGAGCACAGACCAAACACCGTCGGTAGCGGCCGGCCGGGCGGAGGTGCCCTCCGCACGCCGGCAGCATTGCACGGGCGGCACCCCACCGACAGCGAAGCGCAGGAATGCCAGGAGGTCTGAACACTCTCGGTCCACACGGACACGACTGAGAATGACAGTCGTTAGCTGTCCCAACCACGCAACAACTGGTGGTCCTATGAGTGATGGCCGGGTATTGGAGTACATGTACATCACACGCAAGAGCCACATAAGGCACATGGTGTTCGTCACGTGAGTTCCTACGATGTGCCTGATGAAGGCCCTCGCGGTCACCGGCCAACAGGCCATCATAATCACACAGCAGGCGACTTGTTACTGACCAGTACACCTGACAAAGGCGAGCAGTAAGCACGGCAGCACACGCTTCGCACAAAATATCATCAGGGGAATGGCGGCGGCACACACCGGCCACCCGCCACGTTAATATCAAGTGCGGTACTCAACAGCGGGACCTGCTCTCCTCAGCGCGTCGCGTTGATCGACAAGTCAGCGCAGCGGACACCGCTCGCGGCAGCGGTCAACAGCTGACGCAGGACTCCGGGCACCCCACCGTCCTCACAGCGGACACCGCTCGCGGCGACGGTCAACAGCTGACGCAGGACTCCGGGCACTTCACCGTCCCCGAGGCTTGGCCTGACGGCAGCGCGCTATCGCTGCCGCTGTCGGCACGCGTGCATACAGCAGGCACACCCTTCCCGCTCCCGCTCCCGCTCCCGCTCTCTCTCTCTCTCTCTCCTCTCTCTCTCTCTCTCTCTCTCTCTCTCTCTCTCTCTCTCTCTCTCTCTCTCTCTCTCTCTCTCTCTCTCTCTCTCTCTCTCTCTCTCCTCTCTCTCTCTCTCTCTCTCTCTCTCTCTCTCTCTCTCTCTCTCTCTCTCTCTCTCTCTCTCTTCTCTCTCTCTCTCTCTCTCTCTCTCTCTCTCTCTCTCTCTCTCTCTCTCTCTCTCTCTCTCTCTCTCTCGTCCACTCACGTCCCTACTCCAGCGGAGACACCGCTTCATGACTCAGAGAAGGGAAGGTCCCATGTCTTGAGGGCAGGACAGCCCCTCATTCCATCATCCGTGCGGGTGCCGACGCCGATTCGTTCGACATCACCCTTGAGCCGCACGCCCGTGCTGACGGGCCGTAACCAAGCGGCCCGTGCAACGCCTACAAACGGTCGTAGCCCTCGTTGTCGTAGGCGTAGGCGTCCTCGCTGCTCGACTCCCCGCCCGGCAGCAGCCCCGCACCCTCGCCCTGCTCCAGCCGCCCGCCGTCCGCCAGCTCCACGCGGACGCCGTCCGCCAGCTCCAGCGCCGTCGGCGCGCCACGCCGCAGGTCCAGCTTCCAGCGCCTCCGATATCTCCGGCTGATGAGCGTTCGACATCGACAGCCACGTCCGTCGAGCGGCCGCGCTCCAGGATCGGGTACAGCCGCAGCTCGTCGGGCGGTTCGGCGGCCAGCGAGCCGCGCCGGGGGCGATGCCGGTGCCGCGAGCGCTCCTCCAACAGCGCCTCCTCCTCCAGGTACTGGTTGAAGTCGAAGTCCTCGCTGTAGGAACAGTGCACCATGTCTCCGAGCGTGACGCTGCTGAAGCGGCGGACAGGCTGCGGCGTGCAGGCTGCTGGCAGAGTCGCGACGATCCTCCAGCTGGAACGGGCCACCGGGCGAAGGTCAGCCGGGTCAGCAGAGGTCAGCCGGGTTGGCAGGAGGTCACCGCGCATGGAGCTGAAGCGCGCAGTCGCACAGCACCGAGATGGAACATTCCGTGCGAGAATAACTGAATGAGTGGCAACAATAACTGAGCACTGAGTGGTAAGTGAATGCGGAGTACTCCGCAATACACTGGCTGGTGCCACCAAACCAAGCAACACGACGTAATGCCGAAGGTGCAAGAGAACGCTATCATAGCTGTTATTCTCAGGCGCCGTGCGCAGAGCCCCACGGGCATGGCAACGGCAAAGCACGCGTGATTTAGGAGAGGTATGCACTCACGCACCACACAGCAAAGCGAGGAGAAAAGGCAAACACAGTTAGCAGTCCCAGTCAGTTTGGCACCTCAACCAAATACAGCAGTGCACCTTCACCTCCTTTTCTATGTTCCCATGTGGAATTCCATCGCGACCGCGCATGTTAAGGTTCCAATGGGTTGGGGACTGCTGCGTCGGTCGAAGGCGCAGTGAGAATACTGTTGGCGCGCCACGCTCAACAAATTAATTCAAAGGTTGGTCGATGACTTCATTTTCGTCCCGACAGCCAAACGATTAACACCAGGGTTTCTTGCTATCATGCCATAAGCATTTATAAAGTTAGCAAGCCTGGACTGCCACTGGCAGGAGTGTACGCCTCCAGTATGCCAGCTGCGCCTCCGCGGGGTGCCGCCGCGCCAGCCCCAGTCACACCGACGTCGCACTCACCTGGCCGCCGCTCTCCGTTGCTCCCTCAGGTCCGGGTTAGTTCCGCTGCCCGGCATGGATTCGTTCGCAGGGCATCAGTCGGTTAGCCGCCACCAAACCCGCCACGTCGGCAACCGAGACCCCATCAGCCGCCCGCAAACCGGCTAAGACCGCGACCGCAGTCGCGACACTATTCCATCCTCCACCAACGCGTACAGGTCAGCACGGCCCGGTGCCGAACGGTGGCGCCATCACCCGGCGGCATGCAGTACGAAAGGTTGCAGCGGGACTCGCCGCAGCCAGCGGCGCCAGCGGCCACGCGTCCGCTTGATCCGGACAGCTAGACAGCCTTGGCCCGGACTGTAGGTGTCTGGAGGAGCAGCACAGCTCAGCGCGGCTCCGCCCAGTGACAAGCAACGGGGCCATCCGTATCGCTGAGATAAACAAAAATTACGGGAGACTATCCAGATTATGAAGTGATCAACAACTGAACAATATCTATGGTATTGAACTGAAACCGTTCGTCATCAGCGACCGGGCTCTGTGGGATGTTTTGCTACTCGCGTCTCCTGTACAGTAAGCGATACCTTGTTAAAGGATCAGTCAATCTATGCTTTGCATTCAGCTGAATTCCTCCCAACCGAAAATGATCGGCAGAGTGCCGCAGTAGTGGCCACGGCCGCCCTGAGCTCTTCAAACTCACTATCTGGTTGGTAGCCGGGTAGCGGGCTGATATTTAACCAAGTCCCGGTTCGGTCAGCGCCAATATCAAGTACTTGACTGCTGACCTTTGACGTGATTCATGTTTGTTTCGTTACCTATATATCAGACAATAACTTATATATGCTGAAGGAAGTCAAGCATTACCTCGGACTCGGCCACCTGGCACCTGCCAAGAAAAACCCGGCTCCGGCCACAAGTTATGTATTTGACTGCTGTCAATCACGACTGCTTATTCCTTTGAAGAAAATCAAGCGCATACGTAGATCACATCGAAGCCAAATGACATCCATGACAAGAAAGCATATCAGGCTTTCATGCTACTTGAAAACCCGCAACACGGACTAAATGACAACCTAAATGCGAGCATTTCGAGCCCCCCAACATAGGATCTAAGCAGGCACTTCGATTTACACGAAAGACTTTCGGGTGGTCCACACACCACAGCCTTCCACTCTCGCCGCGTCAAAGCCTGCTGTCGCTGCAGGGCGAATGATCCAAGTGTATCGTCAAACGCAATATACATCCAGCACCTGGGCATCCGTCTCCATGTGAGTAGAAGCCATGCAAGCAACTCGATTATGGGGCTTAAACAGAGGAAGACGTGAATCGCTGCCCATGAATGAATACGATGCGCGGAGCTCATCATTCGGATGGAGGAGAGAGGGGGGAGGGGGGAGTGGACGAGAGAAACCCAACCACAGTTATCCCTGACCGGCGTCACGCCAAGCTAGGCTCCGAGCAACAGGATCAGAGCGTAAGCCATGGTGCACTTCTAAGAGGGCGGTTTGAAACACGCGATACGTGAAGTTGAAGAGGTGACAAGAGGGAGCTACAGGAAGGCAGGACAGGAAAGGGCACAGAAAAACTTCGGTCACATCGGAGCTGGCTCCCGGAGCGGCTTTTCGGGCGTGGGTCTGGCGTGAGTGGGACGTGGGTCCGGCGGGAGTGGGACGTGTTTCCGACGGGAGTGGGACGTGTTTCCGACGGGAGTGGGACGTGGGTCTGGCGCGAGTGGGACGTGGGTCCGGCGGGAGTCGGACGTGGGTCCGGCGGGAGTCGGACATGGGCATGACATGAATGGGACATGGGTCTTACTTGACTGAAATTTGCGTGAAACGCAGCGCCGGCACGAATTCGACTAGATCTGATGAGCTTCAGACACTGGTGAGCGGCGAGTGTGTCATGGACAGGACAGAGCTGTCTGACGAGGTGTGGCGCGGTCCCCCAGGGCTCCCACCGGCGGGTGTCCCGGGCCGCGGGAGTCAGCGGGCCCGGCCGGGCCTCACCTGCTTCTCCAGGTGATTCTCGTTGAGCCGGCGTCTGGTGGCGCCGCCGCTGCTGCTCGGCGCCGGAGCCGGCGACGGACGACTCTCGGGCGGCACAGGACCTGTCGGCACCACCACATGGCTGCACACGGCCCGGCGCCTCCCACGGCAGCGCTCGTGCTGCTACACCAACCGCACCCAGCTAACCGACTCATAAATCGCGTCCAATACCAATTTTGGGTGATATGGCTTTAGGGGGTTCTGCGTAGTTGGCTTGCCCTCATCTTCCCCTCTGCCGAATCGATTTAAACTCAGCTGTCTCATCTTTATCAATGGGTCACATGTTTCAAGCAGACCCAGAAAACATCAACTTCCGATCCCATTTATATTTTTATCGGCGGGATAATTAGTTCGTTATCTAAGGCTACTACAATTCGTTTGTGTCGACCGTTACAAGGCGCGCCGACCAGACACGTGAATTCTAACCTCACCTGCACACCAAATTAATACGCGCTCGGGTGGGGGTCAAATTGGCCCTCGCAAAGGTTTTTTCCGCAACGGTTTCCGAACAGCGCGGCGTAGCCGCGCCCAAATTTTGCATAGCTGTAGACAATTAAATAGCGCATTGTTTGAGATAAAAATTTAGATTTGCCTTGTAAGGTCGCTGACCTGTGGCAGGTCAAAGTCCGGCCACGGTTTCAGCGAAGTCATTTTCTAGGGAATTGTTCAATCTGATGCAACAACGGAGTGTTAGACGAAGCCATACGCCTCTGAGATACTTTGTTAGGCAAACAATATTAAATAAACACTTTACGTTGACCTTTGGTCAGGTATGAAGGTCAGGCCAAGGTCAAAACCAGCTTGTCTTCTTACTCTACGGCCTGCTGCATGGGATAGTTTCTGGTGTTCATTTCAAATTTATTGATAGCAGGAACCGCATTATACATTTTTCATGAGCTTCTTAGAGGTCAGAATAGGTCATTGACCTAAATAACCCAGGTCAACATTTTGTTTTTAGAAGCATACTGCCTCGCGTAACCTTTGTCGCTTATTCAACTGCAAAACTCAGCAGTCTTGCATGATGTTGGTCACCATGACCCTCCAAAAGTCAAACAAGGTCACTGACTTAAATGAGCATGTGACCTTTTGCTTAGAAATAGTTACCTAGGTTATGGGGCACTTTGGAGACCAGCATGGAACTTGACCTTATTTGACCCGGAGGCCATGATCTAGGAACCTCAAACGTTGACCTAAGTGAGTTCACGCCCTGCAACAACACGCCCCGCAAATTTGATGTCTCTAGCTTTCTGAGTTCCCGAGATCTCAGGGGGGTCAAATTGACCCCATCCGAACGGCGAAGGGTATCTAGCCGGCCACCCGGGCGTGTGTTAAGGCTTTGACCCAAAACCCCACCCCATACCATGTCCAACCGCGCACTTGCATCCGAAATCGCTAAAACAAACTGAAATCGCCAACACGCCCTCAAGTTCCGAATAATAAAGCCAATACGGTCAAAAATGATTTTTGCTTGCTATTACCGTGCTTCCTCGCAGATGCCAAGCGAAACTAAATTCAAATGTGTACACACACTACACACAGTTCCAGTAACACTGCTGTGCTTTCGTATGACTGTGTCGGAGCTATGTGCCCCGTTACATCCATTCTCTGTTGTTTTCAGCGTCGATTGGTCGTCTCTTAAATTGATTGGCTAGCATTGATATAAGCTGAGAAAATAACGGCACCTACGGTAATTAGCATTTACATTTGAGGGCACTTCTCCGTGACTGCAATCAGAACATGTCACCCCAGTTCCGACTCCACCTGACTCCAGTGTGTCAGGTAAATCGGAATAGACCTCGACCGCGCCCGGTGTCAGACTTACGTCTGGCTGTCAGCAGCCCAGCATCACGGGACTCAACTTGCCAGCTGTGTGAGCTGCCGCTCCGAGCAGCGACCCAACAGGTCCGCCCTCGGCTGAGCGGCACTCACTGGTAGCCGCTCCGGACAGCGAGCCAACAGGTCCGCCCTCGACCGAGCGGCACTCACTGGTAGCCGCGCTGACGGTGCTGCTGCTGACGGCTTGCCCCACTTGGCCCGCGTCCGTGGTGACCTGGAAGCGAATCTTGCGCGCCTCGGCTGCCTCGGCGCTGCCGGCGGCCGCTGACGCCTCGCGCTGCCGCAGCGTCTCGACAGCGGCCCGGAACGTCTCCCAGTCACCAAACGTCATCTTCATAGTCTGGCGGCGGCGGCGGCGGCGGCGGTCAGCGGCCGGCGGGGCAAGTGGCCGCGCGCACCGGCTGCAGTGGGTGGGGTCAGGCCCGAGCGCAGAGCGAGCACACGTGATGACTTTTTAATCACATATGGAGTAGTTCTGTCGCCCGTGCTGAGGAAGATAACTTTACAGAAACCTAAGCATGACGCCAGACACAACACCGCCAGCGGTGTAAGGTTATTTTGCCTCATGGAAGGGGATTAAAAAGTCGCGTTTAAAAGAACGCTACACTAGCGAGCGTGGCGAACAAGATATCGAAGCAAAGCCGGGTGGTTATCAACATTATAGACACTCACGTTTAATTGGATTACACTAGCCCAACGCAGAATATGGTCCACATATGAGCTCATACGTTTAATATTCACACGCTATAACTTACGCAAAGAAACAGTTCATAATAATTCTAGAATGTCTAACTAGAATGTTGCATCACATTCATACACTTATCGATCTTAGCAAGGGATCCAATTAGCATTGATGATCGGCGGCACCTTTTTCAGCGCGACCGTGTCGCACGCGCATAGCACCCATCCGCTGATGTTATTGTGCTGCAGTGTGCGGTGGTATTTGGCGGCGGCCTCCGAACTGATGCCTGCCAGTCCTGACACCAGATGGCAGACCTCGTCTACTGACATGGTGCTCAGAAGGCGATCGTTACAAATGGCCTGGGGACAATAACATGGCAATACGGTGACCTGCACTCCGTCTTTAAATCCATGTGTTTTATTCAGTTTGCAGTCGTTTGTGGTTTCACGAACACATGACATAAATTACTGTCGAATATTGTGAAACGTACGTCGTGGGATCCAGAGTTATAGATTCTAACACCTGAAGACAGCCCCTAAAACTGGGCCGTCGTTGAACCTCATAAGTAGCCCAGTAAAAACTCAGAACATTCACACCCACAAAAATCTATACATGTGAGTCTCAGGCAGCGCTACTTTCCAATAAACAGCTCCGCAGGCATCTAAAAGAAGTACTCAGGCAAGACAAGCAACTTAAAAAGAACATCATGTCGGCGAATATTTGCACACATAAATACTTTTTAGTGGTATGAAAAAGACTGGGAGAGCTCGCGCTGCCGCCGCCGTCTGGGCTGCGCGCTCCGGCGGTCGCCATGGGCGCTGGCTGGCGTACCGGCAGCTGGATGCGCGGCAGTGCGGCGGCCGGTGCCAAGGGTGAGGCCGGCGCCGGCGGCGGCCAGCTCTGGACAGGCGGGAAGGGCCAGGGCCACGGCGTCCCCAGCTCGGGAGCCGGCGGCGGCGGCGGCGGCGGGGCGCCCGGACCGCGCGGCACAGCCTGCAACAGCCAGTCTCGGTGTCAGTCAGTGTCGGTGGTTCCGGCTTACAGTCAGCGTCAGTGATCCCGCCACACAATCAGGGCCAGTGGTCCCGGCACACAGTCAGTATCAGTGGTTCCGGCACACAATCAGTACCAGTGGTTCCGGCACACAATCAGCGTCAGTGGTCCCAGCACACAGTGTTGGTGGTCCCTGCACACAATTGGTGTCAGTAGTCCCAGCACACGGTCAGCGTCAGTAGTCCCGACACACAATCAGTATCAGTGGTTACGGCAAACAGTCAGTATCAGTGGCCCCGGCACACATTCAACGTCAGTGGTCCTGACACACATTCAGCGTCAGTGGTCTCGGCACATCAGGGATCTGGGTCACGTGGGCACAGTTTAAAGCGTCGAGTTTTGACAATATAGCGGATGATTGCTTGAGGGCGTCGTTTAGCCAGTAACCCCTGGCGTGTCAAATATCGGTTATTTCCAGCTTAAGGGTCCCAAACTGGCAAAACACTAAGGCGTCAGCCCGATTAAAACGAAGACTTCTGGGTATGGGCCGCGGGCGGACACCCTGTCTTCTGAGCTAACCCGGTCCCTTCAGGGCGTCAATACAGTCGGTTGACATGTCCTAAATATACATAGCCATTCCCAATATCCACCTTAATGCACGAGTAATCACATGCTTGGGAGCCGAGGCAATGGTGAAACATGCATGAAAGAGGGCGGTTTGTGTCACCCGAATGCACGCCATTAAGTATGCATGGTTAGATGCTTCAATCATTCAGACAAGAACTTACAACAATTATTGGTTGCCACGCTCCTGGTTTGTAATGCTGGGGCTCACGAGTAACTACATGCCATTACACGTAGAATTCGTGCGATTCGTAATAACGCACGGCCACAGCAATCAACTAAACAGACCTTAAGTGTGCATGCCGCAGAGTGTTAAATTCTATATGAAAATTACTGCACTGTAATATAACGAACTGCATCAGGCGGAACATAAGTCAAAGAAAGCGACGTGCATGCGCGAATAGACTATCAAATATTTACGTCAAAACTCAGCAGGTTTACACAAGCTGAAAAGGACGTTGTTTAAGAAGCAGACTATAATATAGATAAAACACGCATATATCATGCACAAACAACACAAGAACATAACCAAAAAGCTCTGCAAAAGTACAACACACACGGCCACAGGCGCACGCGCAGCGTCGCCGGAGGGCATTGGGCGGGCGTGAGTAGCCTCAGTGCGGCGCTGAGGCCGGCCCGCGCCGGCGCGCGGACTGACCCAGTGATAGTGCGGCGGCCAGGGGGGCGCCGGCTGCGGCGCAGCCACCGCCGGCTGAAAGCACGGCACGGGCGTCCGGCACAGTCACTAGCGGTGACGGTCAGAGCGCCGCTCCACTGGTGCAGCTCCGACATGACACAGTCGCTACACACCACAGGGCGGGATCTCCTGGAGCCGGTCCTACCGCTGGACCAGCACGCAGTGACGCTGCACTGGATCACAACGTCGGGAAGCAAGCCCGCTTTGGAGCTGCTACAGCCGCTGCTGATGAGACTGTCTGCTTCTCGTCCCCCAAATGTACATGCTACATGTTTGGGAACTCCCGTTTCACCTTTTATGAGAACTTAGCCGCTGAACGGGAAGTGGCAGCGAGCCAGCGTCGGGATGCATCAAACAATACTCAACACAACCCACGTGACACGCCTCCGTGATAGCAAGCCGAGTGGGGTAAAGTAACGTCACGTGACAACAATCATACATATATACTGCAAGATGATTTACCTATCGGCACGCAGAAGAGAAATAAACATATATCCCGGAGCCCCTTCCTAACTTTCTGAAGAATAACAAACATTATTTTGACGTAACATTACGCGAAGCAGCGTATCACCAGAACTTCCGTCTCACGGAGAGATCGGCTGTATGGAGTCTCAATGCTTCTCACAGCGCACGGCGCCAAACCGGTGAGCGCACCACAGCCTGCAACACATCACTGAGAACAAAGCTCGCATGTGCGTGGCGCGCCACCAACACCCCCGAACCCGGCAGCATCCCGCGTCATAACTGCCGTCAAGCCGCCGACAGCCGGCGGCGGTCCAGCGAGGGGGGTGGGGCGTGACTCGCCTACCTGGACGGCCAGTTGTGCGGCAGCGGCGGCAGGGAGGCCCCGAGCGCCGGGCAGCGGCAGCGTCTGCGCCGACGCGGCCGGGACGCCCAGCTGGCCGTCCAGCGGATCGAAGTGCTCCTCTGCGGGGCGGACGGGCGCGGCCGGCTGTCAGTCTCAGGCAGCTGCCGTGGTCGACACGGCGACACGCTGCTGTCGGACACAGACACCGTGCGGGACGCGGAGTGGTAAATATGCTCAGATATCGGGATGAGGCGCTAAGTGGTGAATGTTTGGTCACGCGGATGGTGTCACGCGGTCTGCTGACATGTCAGGAGGTCCGGCTCCAGGCCTTCGTACACGCAGTCAACACACAGTCCGTGGCCACCCGCTGATCATACAGAGGCCTGCATCAGACTAACGAGCGCCAGCCGGCAGCTGCGCCAGGCATCATCTGCGTAAGACGCCTGCTGCGCCAGGCGCCAGCTGCTCCAGACACCTGGTGTGCCAGCCGCTAACTGCGCCAGCCACCAGCTGCTCCAGCCGCTAGCTGCGCCAGCCACCAGCTGCGCCAGACGCCGGCTGCGCCAGTCGCCGGCTGCGCCAGCCGCTAGCTGCGCCAGACGTGAGCTGCGCCAGTCGCCGGCTGCGCTCTGCCGCGACCACTCACCCTTCACCACCTTCTTAATGAAGGGGTCCAGGTTGATGGTGAACGGCAGGAAGACCTTGAGGTCGGCCAGCGTCAGCGTGTGCTTGTGGAAGGAGAGGAACACGTCCAGTTTCTTCTCGTCCCGGTCGTACTCGGAGAGCGGGTCGGCCTCGCGCGTGGACGGGATGTGGCCGCGGATCCTGTCCGCGCACACCCCCTGTCACCTATCCGTGTCGGCGACGGGGCAAAACACGCCACGCGCAGGCGCACAGGTTTGCTTGCTGCAGCACCAGGCTTATCTACACAAAAGACGCAGCTGAATTCTCAAACACGGCTGGGAATGAATACTGCACGCATACCAACAGCCACTTAACGTCACGCGCTCCTTCTCCGCAATGAACAGATATCGCGCACAGGAGCCCAACGACCCATTGTAGGTGCTAGCCGATTCCGCGCAGCTTTTATGAAATAAAATGCAAATTCATGTTGCAATGGACTGCAAACCCGTGATTTTGTCCTTTACACCAGCTAGGTAGTGACGGGCGGTGCGTACTTGGTGTAGAGTTCATACAGGGACATTCTGTCCTCCAGCTTGGACTCGTTGTACTCGAAATAGAGGATCATCCAGGTGGTGCGGTAGGGCCACTGTTCCGTGATGTTGATCCACGATGCCAAGTGGTACCAGTTGAAGTCGATGTGGAACGCCTTAACCAGGCGACCTGGGATGGGTGGACAGTACTGTGATGCGACGGAAAGGTCGGCAACGGTAACCGGCCTCCCTCCACAGTTGCGCCAACCTTGTGCACCGCAGCCGGCATACACATAACAACAAGGAAATGAACAGCCAAAAGCAGCATGATTAGTTGTTTGCTATCCACGTAATTTGTCACTTTCCCAGGCTGATATGGGAAACCCAACACGTAATACCCCTTGCTTCCAGACCTGTGCCCTAATGGTGTCTCTTAATGGTGTTAAGTGGCTTTTAACGGTAATGGTCTTAAGCTGTCAACTTAATGGTGGCTCAGAAATCCGATGACCAGCACTATGACACATTATGGGCAAGCATGCGAGCCAGCATTACGACACGTGAGGCTGTTTATCGGCGCGGTGGCTGCTCATCGACCGCCACGAGGCCACGCTGGCCGCCGCCGTGGACGCTGTTGACCTGCATGACGCCTGTGCCCGCGTCCACTGACCGCTGATGTAGATGACGTTCATCAGACGGCGCATGCTCCGCGGGTTGACGTCGGAGAAATAGTCGTCGGTGAGGAGGACGCGGTTCAGGTCCGAGGTGCCCGTCACCAGCGACGAGCCGATCCTGGCGGCGAGAGGCCCGAGTCAGCACGGACCGGCAGCTGCCGCCCGACAACGGCGGCTAGCGTCAGCGGCGCCGGCAGCTGCCGCCCGACAACGGCAGCTAGCGTCAACACAGGCCGTGGCGGTCACAGGCGCGGCCGGACACCGACGTCACTTGACACACCTCGACAGAGCTGCTCAGAGCCGGTCGGGCAGGAGCCTGACCTGCGGCCCGACAGAGCTGCTCAGAGCCGGCCGGACGTGACCTGTCGGGCCGGGCAGGAACCTGACCTGCGGCCCGACAGAGCTGCTCACATGCTCAGAGCCGGCCGGGCGTGACCTGCCGGGCCGGGCAGGAGCCTGACCTGCGCATGCTCTGCTCCTTGTCGACGAAGAGGCTGAACCGGCGGCCCGAGCCAAGCCGGCCGACAACCGGCGCCACCAGCTCGGCCGACGGCGCGCCGCTCACATGCAGCCCCGCCTCGGCCGCCGCCGGCGTCAGGCTGAGGAGGGGATAGCGGCGGAGAGGACAGGGACAGGCTCAGTGAGGATCACTGCCACAGGCAGGGGCAGCGGCGGAGAGGACGGAGCTGAGAGACAGTGTCGTAAGCATGGACTGGGAGACGTGACACAGCTTGGGCGCTATGACAGATGTCCGGCCACCTTAGAATTTACTCAAGAGAGGATAATGGATAAAACCAGGACCATACAAATCGTAGGAAACCCCTCTTGACTTCAGTCATTCTGAACATCTCCGCCCAACAGGTACTGTGAGGCTTGTTTAAGCTCTAGTTGGCCCAGACCAGGAGAGGACGCAGCACAGCCTGCCCTGAGCCAGAGGAGGGCGCTCGGGCCGCCGCCTGGGCCACGCACCTGTTGAGGTTGGAGGCGACGCTGCTGGCCACACTCTCGGTGCCTTTCAGCCGCGACAGCGCCGACTTCTTGGGCAGCCGCAGACGAGACTTGGTCGCCACCCCGGCCGTCACCGACTCCACCGACATACGCCGCCCGCCGCCCGACATCTGGCGGCAGACGACCGCATTAACGGTTCTGCCACCAGTCAAAGGTGGACAAAGGTGCAGCATTGTTAACATCAGACATGGGTAGACCCGAAAATATTGTGCAATCCTCATTTCAGCACCTTAATGCTGCCGTCACTATCATCCAGCGATGGTCTGCCATGCTTACTGTCGTACGCAAACCTCCTGATGGCAGAAGATCACAGCAACGCCATACCAAGACCACACGTGTCACCAGCTGAGTCCAAAACTCAACCACGCGCGCGTTCGTAATACCAGTGCACCGCAATACATGACATGCACCTGGGCGCAGGTGGAAGCTGCTCGTATTTTATGCCAAAGCGCTTCCGAATCATTAGCCTGAAGAGCGAATTACCACATGCTGCAACAGAGTCGAAAGCTTACCGAAGGTTGCTGAACAAGCGGGTCATTTTCGGCATCCACCCACGTGTCGCGCCTGAAAGACAGGTGTCATTGAGAGGCCTTGGACGTGTGCAGCGCGGCGACAAACACAGTCATAAGACGCATTCATATTGTTCACGTGCGCCGGGTCAAAAGCGAGCGACCTCGAACGGCGGCCTGCATCAGCCGATCAACCTCCCGGAGGTACCTCTCGCGAGAAGCGGCCACCTTCTGGGCCAGGTTGACCTTCCTCAACGCCGAGTTCTGCAGGAAGAACGGCAGGTGGATCAGGTTCTTGAGGTAGTCGTTGCCGCTGATGGCTGTCTGCGAGAACACCTTGTTGATGTTCAGCTCCACCGCCTGCGAACGAGCAACGTGAGTGGGTAAAACATCCGACTATCGCGTTACGATGCGATTTAAGACGCATTGGAAGGCTCGCATGGCATGCCGATCCAGGCATCAAAACAGGGTCGCTCAGCACGGCAACACAATGTTTCCCTACCAAAATGCGACCAACCAGAACAACAACAACAACAGAACAACAACAGAAGATACAAATGGGGACAGGTGATGGTGAACGTTATTGGACTTAAGCCACCTTCTAATGCTTAATGAAGGCACTGATATCACTATGCAAGTGTTACTGACGCCAAATAAAATAGCACAGGACAGGTCCTGGGTACTCGCGACGGTTTTGATTCAGGAGGAAGAGAACGGCACCAGAAAGCAAGCCTCGCCCTGTGCCACAGCGTTCAGTCCGACAGCACGGGCCCGGCGCCGCCGCCGGCCGCCGGGCGGAGCCGGCCCCCTTCTCTCTGACCTTGGAGATGATGTGCGGGTCGATCGAGAGCAGGATGACGAACGGCGCCTCGGGCACGGTGAAGAGCGTGCTGACCATGTCCAGGATCTCGAGCACCTTCTCCTGCTCGCAGCTGTCCAGGCCGTCCACCACCACCACCAGGCGGGTCTGCTCGTCGGCCAGGCTGTCCATGCAGCGCACCTGAGCCCGCAAGATGACACGGGTCAGCGGGGACGGACGCCGCCGGACAGCGGAGGGTGACACGGATCGACGCCAGACACGCGGCGAGCGACACGGATCACCACCGGACACGCGGCGGGTGACATGGATCACCGCCCGACACGCGGCAGGTGACACGGATCACCGCCGAACACGCGGCGGGTGACACAGATCACCGCCGGACACGTGGCGGGTGACACGGATCACCGCCGGACACGCGGCGGGTGACACGGATCACCGCCGGACACGCGGCGGGTGGCACGGATCACCGCCCGACACGCGGCGGGTGACACGGACCGACGCCGAACACGTGGTGAGTGACCCGGATCGCCGTCGGACACGCGGCGAGTGACACGGATCGCCGTCGGACACGCGGACAGAGAGGGGCAGCGCCAGAATGTCGGAACGCTGCTGATGACGGGCGTGGCTGCTGCTGCGATGTTCACTCGACATGCTGTAATGCGCTCTACTAAAACTCGGCGGCAGAGTGGGCCGCAGTGTACCAGCTACCTGGTGCCAGGTTCATGCTAGGAAGCATTATACTCCTACAATGTATATTTAAGTGGATGCCTCAGCTGGCAGCGCTGCAGTCCTACGACCAGCTAAGCTATGAGTTATGAACTTCACGAGTCTGTGCCGCATCTGACGTCACAGGAGTATGCGAAGCAGGAGCCGCATACGGCAGGCGACGCCCCGCCCTAGGCGGCGGCGGCGGCGGCGGCGGCGGTTGCGGCCGGTAGCCGGCGGCGGAGACCCACCATGTTGATGAGCAGCTGGACCTCGTCTTTCAGGGCCTGCACGTAGCGGTCCTTCTCGCCACCACCGGAGCGGGCCAGCTTCTGCAGGTACCTGCGCGCAGGCACCGTCTGGTAACACGCGTCCGGCGCAGTGCCATGCCCGCCGGCCCATACAACTGGCGTTGATCCCTGGGCTCAGAGCCGGCATCAAGGCCAAAGGGGGCCCGCAATCTAGAAACGTGCATTCCTGACAATGAATCTGACTTTGCACATTTAAAAAGAAAATTACAAGTAAACTTCGGCGTTCACGCAGGGGCGCAAAAGGCAGACAAGGGCTTTTCGGGCATCGGACATCGGGTATACAGCGCATAAAAAACAGACAAGACTGACCAGTCAAGGCTTATCATACAAATCTGATCCTTCAAAGTTCTCTTATCAGAGAAGCAATCGCTTTAGCCTACTTTCAGCGTAATCTACTTCTGCAGTCTCTTTGAACGCTTGTCGGCCGGTGAAAGTCGACCCGAACCAGTGGCAACGACACTTTCCGCCGGAAAAAACACATTGCGCACTAAAGCAGGACAGAGCACAGCAGACACTTGCGACGCGCGCGAGCGCGGAAAACACCGATGTCTTACAGGCGGTGAGGTACGACAAGCGCGTAGAGGACTTTGCCGATGGTGAGGATGTTGGTGACCAAGACGATGCCGAGGGTAACTGACAGCACGATGAGGAGCGTCTCGATCGTCTGGTACGTGATGCTGTCGACATCCACGGGAGGCGGCATCACCGTCCTGCGGGGCGTAGCGCGCGTCAGAGGCGAGCAGATGTGACAATAGCGTGTGTGTGGGGGGGGAGGGGGGGGGGCATCACCGTCCTGCGGGACGTAGCGCACGTCAGAGGCGAGCAGATGTGACAATGTGTGTGTGTGTGGGGGGGGGGGGCATCACCGTCCTGCGGGGCGTAGCGCGCGTCAGAGGCGAACAGATGTGACAATGACGTGTGGGGGGGGGGGGGGGGGGAGGCAAGTGAAAAAAGGGAAAACGAGAGAAGGGAAAGAGCAGCTGAGGGGAAGAGAGCTTGAGAGGAGAGGTGGGTTGATATACATAGAGAAGAAAGTAGGAAGTGTAGGAGAAAACAGGCAACTAGACAGAAAGCCGACAATGAGAAAAAAGCAGACATGAAGAGCAACAGACGGGCGGACAAAAAAGGAGACAGGTTTAAAAGAGGTAGAAAAGACTGATAGGAAAACGTACATCAGCCAGCGGGAGCCAATGTCTACCTTCGTCAAAACAATGCAATGGAGATTTAAATCATAAATGGTTTGACAACCTTTGCACGGCGACAATCATAACTTCGCTACCTCAGCTACCTATCCGGACCCAGCGCCCCGGAAGTCCTCACATCAGACCCGGCAGGTCGACAGGCGCACAGCTCGAGCGCGGGGGGGGGGCGAACTGGCCTCCGTCAAGATCAACAACGCTGCAATGTCTTCCCCAACCCAGAGAGTTGCGGCCGCACCGAGAGCCCCGGGCCGGCGGCACGCGCCGTCGCTCCGCCGCGTCCGGTGGTTTCCTCACGTTCCGTTGCCGGCGAGTAGCTGGGCGGCCACCATGGCCTTGAAGGGCTCCCAGGTGAGGTAGTGGACGGTGAGCACCAGCGTGGCCATGGCCACGTACACCGTCCACAGGAAGATGAAGGCGTACGGCACCAGACACAGGTGGCGGAACTTGGACTCGCTCTCCGGCGACACTGCCCGAACAGAGAAACGTCACACGTTCTACGTCCCCATGAAGGGTCTGAGGTCATGCGGCGGAACATCGCGTGTGTCAGCTTTGTTCTCCGGCGCGGCTCAGGACACGGGGATCGTCACAGTCGCACAACCAAGTGCACACTGAGTTATGTATCGGAATAAGGCAATCAAGCACGTCCTGATCCTCGCTCTCCAAACGCGCTGTCCCGGAAAATGTAGCGCAGCCACGGGTAGAAAATATTCCCATATTGCATGGTGGAGCAGCGCACCACCGCACAGCCGCCGCGGGGCCATGGCGCAGCCGGCAGGAGCCACCGCACAGCCGCCGCGGGGCCATGGCGCCGCCGGCAGGAGCATCACTGGCACACGTCTAGACAACTCTAGCTCCTAGCCTATAGCGCACATACGGCCAACAGCCACATGTAACAAGCAAATCCTGACACTACCCATGCCCGGTATCATCAAACCAGTGACTTCAGACAGTCGTTGGTTTGAGTCGCCCCACTCCGACACCAATCACTACCAATCAGCTGCGTTCACCGATGCCTTTCTACATCGGGCAAGCAAAGCCAAAGCCGTCCTCCAAACCTCACACGACGTGTTTCTCTGCACCTCCGCATCCCCCTGGCCCGTCGCAAACCAACCTGGCTGCGGCCGGAAGGCGCGGAAGAGACGGCAGGCGAGGAGGCCGCAGTGCTGCTCTATGTCCTCGTACAGGGTGCTGATCATCTGCACGATGCTGTTGTCGCCGCGGCCAGCTGACGTCACGCTCGCCCGCTGCGCGAAGAAGAACCTGCGCAGGAGACGGTCAGGGAGACGGTCAGGGAGACGGTCAGGGAGACGGTCAGGGAGACGGTCAGGGGAGACAGTAAGGGGAGACGGTAAGGGGAGACGGTCAGGGAGACGGCCAAGGGAGACGGTCAGGGAGCCGGTCTGGGAGACGGTCAGGGAGACGGTCAGGGAGACGGTCAGGGGAGACGGTAAGGGGAGACGGTCAGGGAGACGGTCAGGGAGACGGCCAAGGGAGACGGTCAGGGAGACGGTCAGGGAGACGGTCAGGGAGACGGTCAGGGAGACGGCCAAGAGAGACGGTCAGGGAGACGGTCAGGAGAGGCTGTTGGGGAGTCGGTCAGGGGGGACGATCAAGAGAGACAGTCAGGTAAGCACGTTTAAGAGGACGGTCAGGTGAGTAGGCCGGGAGGGTCAGTTAAGTGAGAAGCCCAGAGGGTGGGTCAGGGGAGACGGTCAGGGGAGATGGTCAGAGGAGAGGATCATGGCAGACAGCGGAAATGACCAGGGGAGCCAGTAAAAAAAAAAACCCAGCAGACAATCAGTCAGAGGAGATTATCCCAGACGTTCGTTATAGGACATAGTCAGAAATTATCTCATTTATAGATATATATTCAAATTATAGATTATCAATTATCTAAATTATAGACGATACCAGGAGATGGCCAGATGAGTTAGGTAGAGGAGATGGTCCAAGCAGACAAACAGGCGCCAATCAGAAGAGACAGTCAGCGGCATGATGGCCAGGACGAGTGGAGGAGGAAGTCAAAGGCGACGGTAACAGAACACGGCCAGGTAGGCCAGCCAGGGGAGCTGGTCGGATCCGACAACCACATGCGAACATCAGAAGAGACGGTCAGAGGTGGTCAGTTGAGCTGAGCGACGCCAAGCTCGGATGACAGGCTGGCGGAGCGAGGCGACGCAGAGCATGTTATGTGAACATCAGAAGGGACGGTCAGAGGTGGCCAGTTGAGCTGAGCGACGCCAAGCCCGGATGACGGTCCGGCCGAGCAAGGCAATGCAGAGCATGGTGCCGTGGTCACAGACCATCGCAGCATCGTCAGAAAGGCCTCAACGTGGGTAGCGAGGCGTAATCACAGATCCACAGAAATCAACACTGTGACGGATGGCTTTATGATTAAGGAAATGTCGCTTTGCTTGAGCAGTCAGTTTTCGTCGGTAACGACCTAAGCATATATGCGTGTCACACAAAATCCAAAAGAGTACGTCTGTCGCCGCTGAGTAATCAGTGTCAGAGAGGCATACTTTGTCGTGTCTCGGCAAATGTTCTCATAAATTCCTTCCAAACCTAAGAGGACAAAATTTGCCATCATATCTCATCAAAAGGCGCATCGTTGCGTTATACTTTACAAAAGACCACATTTCTGTCGAAAGTCAACCAGGTCAGAACGCCAAAGCAACGGTTTCACTATCTATTCTGGTAGTCGAACGTACTCATGACACCAATTTATCTGACAAACTAGCATCTGTCTGCACGGCCTGGTCGCCGCAATGGAGACTCGGCTCCGTTCGCGCCGGCCCCACGGACAGGCTGTCAGGCTGACAGCCCCGCGGACAGGCTGTCAGGCTGACAGCCCCGCGAACGGGCTGTCAGGCTGACGGCCCGCGGACAGGCTGTCAGGCTGACAGCCCCGCGGACAGGCTGTCAGGCTGACAGCCCCGCGAACGGGCTGTCAGGCTGACAGCCCCGCGGACAGGCTGTCAGGCTGACAGCCCCGCGGACAGGCTGTCGGCCTGACAGCCCCGGGGACAGGCTGTCAGGCTGACAGCCCCGCGGACAGGCTGTCAGGCTGACAGCCCCGCGGACAGGCTGTCGGCCTGACAGCCCCGGGGACAGGCTGTCAGGCTGACAACCGCGCTGACAGGCTGTTGCTGCAGCCAACGGAGCCATCCCAGCAGGCCTGGCCATCTCCCGCGGCCCCAGGTGGCGCTCCGTCTGACCTGATCTGGCGCATCTTATCGTGGCGTGCCTTCGGTCCGGGCGGCTGGCAGAAGGTGATGCTCACCTGATCTGGCGCATCTTGTCGCGGCGTGCCTTTGGTCCGGGCGGGTGGCAGAAGGTGATGCGCGCCAGCAGCTGAAGGTAGCCGACCACGCGCGCCAGCCGAGTGTTGGTGCTGTACAGCCGCTCGTGCTCCCACCTGGAAGGCACAGCACACCACCGGTGGGGAGAGCAGAGAGAGAGCGCGCGGGAGTGGCCTCTGACAGCGCGCAGGACCTCGTCCCTGGTGCCGGTACCCAAACGGACACCGCAGTCGGACAGGCGGACACCAGATAGACGAGAGAATGACAAATTCATCACGAATCGTCCCGCGGAAAAGCGGTCCAGGCAGCCGCGTATGATGTCCACCTCATAACAGGGCGTCCAGTCGAATATAAGCAGCCATGGGATGCGCTGTGTCAACATCCCTGGTGCTGATATATTTGCGTCCAACAGTAGGGAGAATTTGCAGAAGCAGGCACGCTGTCGGAAAGCGATGGCGTTGTTGCTTAAGAGAGTGGGTCATTCGCATGAACGAGCGGCGACGCAAGCAAACGCGCGTTGATGCGAGTGTCTGCCACAGCACCGCAATGTCTCACCTGTTCCCGAAGAGCTTGACGACGAACACGGACACGAGGAGCATGACTCCGACGGACACGCCGACCGACAGGCCCACGGTCACGTTGCAGAAGCCCACGCCAAACACGACGCCGAACAGCAGCGCCAGGTTGAAGAGGATAAAGAGGAGGAACGGCGACAGCGACAGCTCCGGCTCCAGCCACTGCTGGGCGAAGTTCCGCATCTCTTCTGCACGGACGGGTGGGGGTGGAGGCAGTCAGCGGCGGCCACTTTTCACACGCACGGGCTTACGGTGGGGGGCCACTCTCACGATGCTGACGGCCTAAGAAAAAAGGCCTCAGCGCCACTTTTTCGGAAATTGAGTTATTTCTGACGTTCTATGCAGCTCAAAAAACTGCATCTTGTATGATAGAATATGGAGTCAAAAATCCAGAAAATCTTGCGTTCCAAAATATTCCACATATTTTTCTTCTATCTCAGCAAATAAAGATGCTCAATTCGCCGAAACCTAAAAATGCCTCTCCTGAACGATATGTGAGTGCTCACCATGCCAGCAGCTTACAGGATATCGCGTCAATGTCCATAGCATTGTTGCAAGCACATAAGCAGAGTGTTGTGCAGAGTGCAGAGCTGAAATTTCCCGCAATCATCAACATTCCTGCTGGATTTCACCCACTTCCAAAACACCCCAAAAGACCACACGCCATCCGTTTGTGAGGGACCTCCCAGTTCAACAAACCGAACGGGCCCTGGGAGCCGGGCGGTGCAGCGGCGGCAGCACCGCGCCTGCGCGCCGACGCAGCACGCTCTGCCACTCCCAGTTCAACAAACCGCACGGGCTCTGGGAGCCGGGCGGTGCAGCGGCGGCAGCACCGCGCCTGCGCGCCGACGCAGCACGCTCTGCCACTGACCAGTCAGCTTGCCGAGCAGGAACGACTTGCCCGAGCCCCACTTGGCGTAGAGGCCCACCGAGATAGGCACCGTCAGCGCCGGCTCCGAGAGGAAGTCGGCCAGCGCGCCCGAGTACAGGTCGTAACCGAGCCGGTTCTCGTTCTCCTCGTTCGTGTTCAGCTTGCCTGTCGGCGGGCGGCGAGCGCGAGTGAGCGTCGCCGCCGGCGGCTGTTGGTGTGGAGCGCTTGTCACGGGGTTCCGTAATGGCTTCACTTGGACGTCACGAGTGTTTTGGGGTCATCGCTTTCACGGTGTCGTGTTTGTACCATATTTAATACGTGGAGAAGTGTCTGAGGTGATACCACGCTGTGGCGGTGGTGATCCCAAGCGACTTGATACACTGTAATAAGTGACAAGAAACATAACACAGTGCTATAGGGGAACAACTGGGCACTGCAAAGAAACGCAAAAGTCATCGCGAGTCAACAAGCCAATGGAAACCAGCCAAGCGACATATCGCGCGCAGACTCCCGGCCTTCCCATCGGAAATTCGGTGAGAGCGACTACTCCCGGTGGGCAGCGCCACACTTCGCCGACACGCGCTGCCGCACAGCTCACGGGCGCCAAAGATGTCGCCGAGGATGGCTCGCTTGTGACCGATGTCGATGTTGTAGGGCGTCTCGCCCGCCTTATTGGGCCGGTACAACAGCTTGCTGTGCTTCGGGTTGCGCAGCAGGATTTCCACGATGTGCTGGGGACGAGAGTCGCCGGTCGAATCCCGCTCGATATCGTACGTTTATGAGTGCCGCTCGCTATTCAGGTCCAGCGAGGTGGAATACCGGGGTCATCGACCCAGCTGTGACAGCAGCGAGCGCGAGATCAGACCCAGTGGTTTTACACGACCACCCAATGATGGAATGCGCTAGCATGGAGAGTTCTGAGGAGTGCGGGGAGTTGAATGAGAATGCGTGCGAAACGCGCATAAACATGACACAAGCGACCAGATTAACTTCAAGCCATGATGTCCGTCCGTGCAGTGAGAGATAGAAGAGGTCTGGCATCGTTCCAGCACGCACGCGCATGCTACCTCACTTCCAATGTCCCAGACTGCGCCAGTGGACCGACTACGGCGCCGTGCTGGTCCCTCAGCCGTCCGTCTACTCCGACCCACCAAATTCCCCGCCCGTGCCACTCCTCCCCCCCCCCCCCTCCGACCGCCGGCCAACTAACCCGCGACCGCGCGCGCATGGCGATGTGCAGGCAGGTGTCGCCCTTAACGTCGGCGGCCGTGATGCGCGCCTTGCGGTCCAGCAGCAGCTCCACAATCTCGGCCTGCCGGTTGCGGACGGCCCGCAGCAGCGCCGTGTCGCCCTCCTGCGGCGGGGCGCGACAGAGCCGGGTCAGCTCGGAGCGGCCGCTGCACGGCACAGGGCCAGGCCCAGCGCGGCGGCGTCCCGGCCACACACGACCGCCCACGCCGCGCTGTGTCACATGACACACGCGGTGTCGGGCCCGGTGTCGGGCTAGGTAGCCGGTGCATGTCAGCCGATGCGGACCAGCGCCAGCGCCAGTGTGCGCTGCACAGTCCCGCATGCACAGTCAGGCGGGGTGGCCACTGCATGACGGGGTCAGATCTGGCAGGTTGAAGTCCTAGGTCACGGAGATAATGCTGCGTCGGGTCATAGCAGAGTATCAGACTTGGTCCCGTACCTCGACGACACGGTGCAGATAATGAACTGGCAACCTTTATGCGACAGAGGAGAGGCAAGGCAAAAACTTGGCCGCGAAAAACATACGGAACAAGCGTTTAGATAACAGCCAGATGACGCATCGTGGTTGAGCCAAGATGCCGAGATATTGACGGAGAGCCAGCGGGCTTGTCTGCCACCGTCAGAACATCTCCACCATCAACATAACCGTCAGACCCGCTCCACGGTGGACTAAAAACAGAAGACACCAGTGATCAGAGCTACCTAACCAACTCGCAGACGTGAACATTACCTTGGTGGATGTCTCTGTGTCGGCGTGCACCTCTAGCAGCATCTTGACCACCTCGAAGTGGTTCTTCTCGACGGCCCAGTAGAGCGCCGTCTTGTGGTCCTGCTGGGCGGTCGGACAGAGGTGACAGTCGCCACCGCAGGACGCCCGTCCCGACACCCACAGGCCGGGCCAGCCCCCGAGCCGGCCCACCGCAATCGGTATACGACACCTGCACTGACACACTAAGGCGCGTGGAAACACAAGCAGAAGCGAACATCGACATCAAACGCAAACACGGTATGCGTCCCGACGCTTAGCCATGACGACGTTCTTTAGCCGCTGTAAGGAGATATAGGTTCCACCGTTACTCCGGTCCACTTGCGAGCAATTACACCGCGAGACAGAGATCGGGAAAGATGAACGCTCTGTGGCAGCTCGGTTCGGTGACCTTTCACTCTCCCCAGGTGAGCGTTCCGGCGAGGTTATGGCACGGCCGACTACGCCACTGTCCTGCCTCCTGGTGCGGCCGCCGCTCCGCCGCTCGCCACCTCCAGCACGGCGCCTGCCTCACTGCTCCGCGTGGGAGCCGAGGCCCCGGGACCGAGCTACCACCACCGCAGGCACAGGGTGGCCGCGGGGGCCGCCGACACCTGAGCGGACACGGGGACGCCCCGCCCGGCCCGGGGTTCACGCCGCCGCCCTGCGCCAGAGCCGAGCGCTGGGAGATCAGGGTCGGAGGGAGAGGGCAGCACGCGGCGCGCGCCGAGACTTCACCTTGCCCGTGATGTTGATGTCGGCGTACTTCTTGAGCAGCAGCTCGGCGATCTCCGTGTGGCCGGCGCGGCAGGCGCAGATCAGACAGGTGTCGCCGCTCCGGTCCTGCGGCCGACTGGCGCTCAACGACCGGCTCTTCACAACACACTCGGGAGTCTCTAACAGGGCCGGCCTGACATCTGACGCTGTTTTGAACGGCGCGACTCCGCGCTCGCTAACTTAACAAGGCGCGGATGAGCCTCTGCCACGGCTCGACATGGCAGCTAGCAACGTCTGTCAACTACATGGGTGACAAGTATCGACTCTCCTCCGATCTGGCACGTGCCATCTTTACCACAAACCCGCGGCGATAAACTGTCCGGGGCGCAAACAATGTCGGCACTCGTCTGCTCTGCACAAAACACCAAGAGCCAGCGGACTCCTCAGCCGTCACGCACTGCGGTCGCCACAGGCTCCTTCCCACCGTGTCATGCGTGCCACGGTGCAGCGACGCATCCCCGCCCCCATCGGCAGCCGAGCGCAGCAGCAGCAGCACATCCCTGCCGGCGACGTGGGGCGGGCGGTGCCGCCCGTTCGCACTCTGATCTGGCGTGTGTGCGGGCATAGACTCGGTCGACGCTGGGACGAGCTGTGCCGCCTGCCAGCACTCCGACCTGGCGTGTGTGCGGGCACAGACCTGACCTCGCGTGCACGTCCCCGCCCCGATGTGGGGCTGGGGCACCGCCCGCTCGTACATGTGAGCGCGGACTCGACCGGCGCCGGACCGCGTCGGCTCGGCGGCCGACATACCTGAAGGTTAATGTAGGCTCCGGCGTTGACCAGCGCGGCGGCGATGTCCAGGAAGCCCTCCTTGGCGGCCAGGATCAGCGGCGTCACGCCGTCCTTGTCCGTCACGTTCAGGTTAGGCTTGTGCGCCACCAGCATCTCCACAATGTCGGAGTGGCCGCCCTTTACCGCTAGCAGCATTGGCGTCCAGGAATACTGCCGGCCGGATAGCGTGTCAGAGGTACGGTTAGCGGCCGGCTTACGTCAGCGGTGCCGCCGGTGGAGGGCGCCAACAGCTCTGGACACACGGCGGAAGCCATTTCAGGCGTGCCGAAGGCGGGTAAAGCCCGTAAAGATTGGGCATGGGGAGATTTAAGGCAGCGATGCATGCAGTATAACCATGTTTGACGGATACACACCGGAAGATCCAGATCAATGACACGGCCCACGGATCATGTTCACGAGCACTATCAAGCCACCCATCGGTACGCACGGTGTGGTCGTGACTGAAGCGCACACCATTTCAGAACTACAGCGTGAGCCACGTATCTACGGTGAGGACAGCGGGAATTATCTGCGACGGCAATAATTCTGGACGAAGGCCCTGATTATCGTTCCCCCGAAACGGAATGCTATGCCACGCTCCCGAGGTTCGTATGGCGCACGAGCTTTCTCTCACCATTCCCGAGGCGTCCACGTGGGCACCTGCATTCAGGAGTTCGGCCACGATGTTGGAGTAGCCTTTGCGACAAGCCCAGATGAGTGGCGACGTGCCGAACTGCGCACGGGACAGACGAGCGTCATCAGACGGGCGACGCCTCAGTTGGACCGCGATGGATGCGTGACAGATCTGGATGTAGGCCCACTCTCACATACCGCCAGCTCACATTACGCCGCGGGTGGGACCGTTCGTCGGCGCAAGCATATACAGCGTGCTAGAAAGCCGCTGCTGCGTAGATGCGACGTCTGGAACCGGTTACAGTCCAGTCACCTGCGGGTGTCAGCAGCCGTCCCCAGTCCAGTCACCTATGTGTGTCAGCAGCCGTCCCCACTCCGTTTGGGCGCAGATGCACGGGGCACCGCGGAACTGACAACGTCTGGCAAAGCGTTGCCATCAATCCGGGCCACTCGGAAGGGATCTGCTCTCGGCCTAGGTCGGAGGCGTATTTGAATTGCATAGTGCGATGTCCCAGTATGCAGCGCGGCTTGGACCATGCATCCCTTTCTGTCCAAATTAGCATACAACTAAGCAGCCTTGGCGTCACCAGCCCGATAGACCGAGCGGCACACACCGCAGTGAGACCGGCGGTGCTCTCTGAGGCATCGGTGTTGCTGAGCGAGCCGGACTTCATTGCGCCAGGCGCTCACAATGCTCATTTCCGGCACAGCTTGCATTGTCTCACAACACGAGTCGACAACAGCTTAATTTGCACACAATTCAACTGGCGCAACGCAAGTCACCAGCGAGCCAAAGCGTGATTGGCGCTGCCGGTCACGTGGCTCATCACAGGGTCACGGCCTCTTGGCGCGTGTAACGCCGTGACGCTGAGCACGCGCACGCGACCCTGCCGGACAGCGCGCTGACCGGGCCGGCAGACTGCACCATTGAATGTGTATCAGCTGATCGGCCGGCCGGCGCCGCCGGACTTGTGGCGAGGCGGCCGCACTGACCTTGTCGTTGATGTTGACCTTGGCGTGGTGCTGCAGCAGCAGCTGCACCACGTCCAGGTAGCCGCGACCGGCAGCCCACACCAGTGCCGTCATGTGGTGCTGGCCGGGCACGTTCATGTTGGCACCCGCCTCCACGAGCGTGCGCACCACCTCGGTGCGGTGCTGGTAGGCGGCCCAGAGCAGCGGGGTCCAGCCGCCCTGCCGGCACCGAGACGGCGGGTCAGGCAGCGGCCCGGCTCGGCGGCGGGCCAGGCAGCAGCCCGGCCCGGCGGCTGTGGGCCGTTGCGCTCGGCCGGCCGTCCAGCCGATGGCGCGCTGTCGTGTAGGTTCGTCGGGGAGACGAACGAGCTGGGCACTGGCGGCTCGCAACAGCGACCTCACCTGAGCCCAGCTCGCGCCGGCTGGTCACGGGATGTTTCGGAACTGACAGAGGCTGGTGCTGGTCACGGAATGCTACGAAACTTACAGCAGCTGGTCATGGGGTGCTACGGAACTGACAGCGGCTTGTCACGGAGTGTTACGGAACTGACTGCGGCTTTTCACGAGGCGCTACGGAACTGACAGCGGCTTGTCACTGGGTGTTACGGCACTGACGGCGGCTGTTCACGGGGTGCTACGAAACTCACTGGGGCTGATCATGGGGTGCTACGAAACTAACAGCGGCTGGTCACGGTGACAGCGGCTGGTCACGGGGTGCTACGAAGCTAACAGCGGCTGGTCACAGGTTGCTACGGAACTGACAGAGGCTGGTCATGGGGTGCTACGGAACTGACTGCGGCTTTTCACGAGGTGCTACGGAAATAACAGCGGGATGTCACCAGGTGTTACGGCACTGACAGCGGCTGGTCACCGGGTGCTACGGAACTGACAGCGGTTTGTCACGGGGTGCTACGCAACTGGCAGCGGTTTGTCACGGGGTACTACGGAACTAATAGCGGCTTGTCACGGGGTGCTACGGGGCTGATAGCGGTTTGTCACGGGGTGCTACGGAACTGATAGCGGCTGGTCACGTTCTTGACGCTCTGCCGTTGGTCAACTCAACGCTACACCAACTTGCTTCTCGAAAGCCTTCATCACAGTGAATAAACCATTCTACAGAAGCACCAGGGCAGCGCCAAGACACCAAAAATGTGCCAAATTACAATAAGTGCCAAGGGAAGGCAGATCGGCTCGCGAACGTGCGCGGCAATTACGCCGGGTGCGAATCGCAAGCCCAGACACTGACCATGTCTTTGGCTTCCGTGTTCGCGCCGGCCTCCAGTAGTTCTCGTACACACTCCACGTGGCCCTCTTTAGCAGCATTGTGTAATGCTGTCCAGTTGTCCTGAAAGAAGGCGTCCGCACTGAGTTGCTGCGCCGGCGTTGAAAGCCACATTGCGCTAGGTTACCCAGCCGTCTGTACTTACGTGGCTGTTGAAGTCACCCTGTTGACTGGCTGGTATACGTCATCGTAGTGAAACTAAGGGTACGATGGGGTACTGACATGTGTACAATCGCACCCACCCAGTCGGAAGTCTCACGTATTGTCACATACGGCCATTAAACATGGCTTCGGCCACTGGTACAAAGCGGCGGACGAAGGGAACAGCGACGGAATAAAGTGAGCTAACGAGTTGCTTCGTGCAAAACACGCCGGCTGACGGCTAGCCGACATAATGGGACTCGGATCGACTGCTGTCCATGGGGCTCTGATGTGATGACGTTCTCATGAAGAGGAGTCCAATGCAGAGATCCCCACGAGGTGGCAAAATCGGGTTAGCATGGGGTTAGACCGTGTGTATCCGTTCGTCCTGTTACGACTTCTGGTGGCTCTCTAAGACACTGCACGAGTAGATACATCCACGCGCACCCAGCTAATATAGAAATGATACAAGACGTATTGTCGTGGATATATGATCCCGGCTCGGGCCCACACCAGGCCAACGCCTATCACCACCGGGAGACCAGGCCAGACAGCTTCTCAGCGCCTGGCGCAGCCCGCCGCAGTCTTCTCCGAAATGCTGCTGCCTGGCTATTTATTAGACAGCCAGGTGCGTCCGCTGATAGGCGAGGCGGCTGTAACCCCCGTGCAACGGCACGAGTTGGTCGATCTCATACGCCTGTAGTGCATAATGATGAGGCTCTCCTCGATCGGTGCAAGATTGGGAACGGCCAATAACGCATTAGCTGGTGTAGACGAACGTGCACTTGGTAGTAAACAACGAGAGTGCACAGATAAGACTGGAGTGTACATGGCATGCCGACCCAGATGCCAGTCAATCCATGATGTGGCAACGGCGACGGCGACGGCGACTGCGACTGCGACTGCGACTGCGACTGCGACTGCGACGGTGACAGCGACGGCGACGGCGACTGCGACGGTGACTGCGGCGGTGACAGGGACAGCGACGGTGACATTGACGGTGACTGCGACGGTGACAGCCACGACGAAAGTGACGTTGACGGCGACTGCGACGGTGCCAGCCACGGCAACGGCGGCAGCGACTGCGACGGTGACAGCCACGGCAACGGCGACAGCGACTGCGACGGTGACAGCCACGGCGACTGCGACGGTGACCGCGACGGTGACGGCCACGGACTGGCCACACCGCCGTCGCCGCAGTCGCTGCCGCTCTGTTGCCGTCGCCGCCGCATGATACAACAGAAATTAGGGGTAAGTCAAATTTCCTCGGGACGCTTATATTCGCAACGGGCTTTTGCGCCCACCCAAAATCGTACTTTTACTCCAAACAGTCATTCGCAAGAACGAATATGCAAAACCCATTATGAATGCAGATTTAATCAGGAAAATGAACAGCGATAAAAATACGCTGAATAGCAAAATCACACTTGGCAAGGAGGTGGGCAGAAATTATTGACTGATCCACGAGTTTTGACCGGGGACACCCTCCCCTAAGCGGATGGGGTCCTCACGAACTGTGAAGCTCATTATGAAATTTGGTCAATAATTTTTAATGAAATCGTTGAAGATAATGTATACACAAGTGTCTAATGAATTCGCACAAAAGCGATCATCATAACACATATTGCAAGCTCAGCCTAACGTGAGTGACGTGTCGTGTTGGCTCCCATGGGGGCGGGGGAGGGGGGGGGGGGGGGTCCCAGCTTAGGACTCCGGGAGTCATCTATTCTTCAGGACATTCTCCTTCAGGGCATTCATAACTCCGTCAAATAGTGTTCATGGCGACGGCGAACAATCGTGGCGTGATATAGGAGACATCAATGCCCGCTAAAAAAGCAGTGTCCATCAAGAAAAGTAGAATTTTTTATACACGAATCACCACATACACTACTGAGATAGGGATGGAGTTCCCGGTAACCGAGGTACACAACCTTACTGACCCAATTAACGTTTGTTTAGCTTGATAGCAGTGGCATACCTAGCCCCGCTCTCACTGTCGTAAAAAAGGTAAATAGTCCTGAACAACCGGCTCATTCTCAACTCTCGACCGTTGTCACAAATAGCTCCTAGTACCTAGCAATCACAATGGCTGACAGCGATAACCCCCGCACACCAGCACAACACCAGCGTCCGCCAATGATAACCCTGCACACCAGCACAATCCCAGCGTCTACCACCGGTAGCCTCCGCACACCAGCACAATCCCAGCGTCTGCCAATGATAACCCCGCACACAGCACAATCCCAGCGTCTACCACCGGTAACCTCCACACACCAGCACAATCAAAACGTCTGCCAATGATAACCCCGCACACCAGCACAATCCCAGTGTCTACCACCGGTAGCCTTCGCACACCAGCACAATCCCAGCGTCTGCCAATGATAACTCCGCACACCAGCACAATCCCGGCGTCTACCACCGGTAACCCCCGCACACCAGCACAATCCCAGCGTCCACCACCGGTAGCCTCCGCACACCAGCACAATCCCAGCGTCTGCCACCGGTAACCCCGCACACCAGCGCAATCCCAGCGTCTGCCACCGGTAACCTCCGCACGCCAGCACAATCAAAACGTCTGCCATCGGTAACCCCTGCACACTAGCACCAGCACGGCGTCTGCCACCGATGACCCCCTCACACCAGCACAATCCCAGTGTCTGCCACCGGTAAACCCCGCACATCAGCACAATCTCAGCATCTGCCGCCGGTAACCTCCGCACACCAGCACAATCCCAGCGTCTGCCGCCGGTAACGTCCGCACACCAGCGCAATCCCAGCGTCTGCCACCGATAAGCCCCGCACACCAGCACAATCCCAGCGCCTGCCGCCGGTAACCCCCGCACACCAGCACCATCACGACGTCTACCGCCGAGAGATCATCCGGCACGGTGCACTGACCAGGTCGGCGACGTTGACGTCAGCGCCGAACTCAACCAGGGCGTGGATGAAGGCCGGGTGGCCCTTCTCCGCCGCCACCATCATGGCTGTCGTGCCATTCTGCCGGAGGCCAGGTCCAGGTGACATGATTCTAGCTAGAAAACACGCAATGACAACTTCGTAGGGATATCTTAAACTTGATTTTAGCTTGTGACAATGGCGAATATTATTCTTACTCATTACGCTTGTGAAAGGCTGTTTTTCGGCTAGTCGAGCTTTGATGGGCCAGAATTCTCGGGCCGCTTTGTAGCTTGGCGATATTCTTCGCCAGATATTGCGGAGTTTTCGCACTTTCTGGCGAAAATATCGACAAGCTGCAAAGCGGCCTGAGAGTCCTGACCCATCAAAGCTGGGGTAGCTGAAAATTAACCAAGGATAGCAAACATCAACAACCCATCAACCCATCAACTGGGGTAGCAAACATCACTGTATCCAGATATAAAAACGCAAACATCACGTAGTGTGCTTGTAGCCAAAAAAAGACGCAATGCAACCAATCACGTTCAGAAATTATGCACCTCACAAGCTCGAATATGCTTTAAACCAAACGTTTGTTTCCATGAACATAAAATACCCAGATAGCATAAAACTTCTTGAAACCGAACACACAAATCAAGAACTGTCCTGGACTTCCAATATTGTGATAATTACGCAACTCCTCCTACAGAAAATGTTCATTTCCATAAAGCCCGATAAATTTACTGAACGCTTCAAAGCCAATGTTCCCTGATACCTCTAGAAAACCCTGGGAGGCCGCGGAGAGCGGAAGGGTGGACGACAAGTGGAGAGGGAGGGGGAGCGGTTGGGGGGGGGGGGGTGTCAAGACCCGGCGCGCCACGTGACGAGATGTGACGCGCCGACTCGCCCGGAATGAGTACAAGGCAAGCGGCCGCCGGAGGACGGCTCACTCCGCCGGGCCGGCCCCGCGCGGGGACACCGGGGCCAGGGAGGGGGAGGGGGAAGGGAGGAAGGACGCCTCCTAGCAGGGGGCCAAAGAAGTCGTCGACTCGTTCACTCGAGAACAGTACAGAACAACAGCACAAGTCAGCTCAAAGTCTGTGATGGTCTCCGTTCTACTCGGTCTACCTTGGGGTCCTGAAACGTTGCTCTTGGCATACTGTCCTCATGAGCTGAGTGACCACCTCGATACAGACAACAGGTGGTCAGCATAACGTGATGTAATGGCGTGGTAGGCAAGCTCGCGGCCATCCGGGTTCATGCCCATTGAATCATGCATCAGGCACCTCTCGATGCCATCAGCACTGTTTCGACAAACATTCGCCAAAGTGTGACTCAAATTGGCACGACCACTCGTACATAACAATAGCACCTGAGTAAACAGCACAAGTTTTGAATTTTTTGTGATAGCTTTTTCCTGTCAAACTGGTGAGTTCCGTGATCGGTCCACCGAGTGCTGATCTCTGTGCGCGTGCTGTCGGGCTCCCTGCGATGACACGGCAGCTACGTGATACACACGCCACGCATCACTGTTTCGGTACACTCACGACCCTTTCCCCAAGAACAAAATAAAAACAATCAGGCCGCTGCCGGGCGCTGCGCCGGATCCCTGGGGCGGGATCAGTGCGCGGTAGCTATCGATCACGTGCACCGACATATGCAAAGAACTTGTAACGCTGACGTCACGTGAGGCTGCAGTGGTGAGCGCCCGGGCGCGTGGCGCACGACCTGACGGTCTGTGCGACCACCTTAGCTCCGCATGAGTTTTGCCATGCATCGATGGGCTGAGGCAGTTTGCCGCTACCGCGCAGTTGGTCCTCAGTGCATGGCCCACTTTAACATCAGTCTTTAACTTGAGGCCGTGATAATGGAGTTAATCGGCGTCTTCCGGGGTTTACGACGCGCTCAGCCGCTGAGGCATCGCCTGCCTTTTACCCTGGGAGGAAGCGTAGGCAGCGTGGGCAATGGAACCCCGTCCCTGTGGTTTCTCGACAACGGAGTTCATCGCACCAATGCCGAGTTAAACAGGATCCATGTCATTAACGAATGGGCGCGGTTAATAGACGTTAAGGACAGAGTTTAGTGAGGTTCACTGCTGGAAGTACGCATGCAAAAAAGCCGTATGCATGTCCGTGGGTCTGCAAAGCTGTCTGTGGTTCTAGTTCCGCCACTGGAGGAGGTGTGGTCTCAGAGATAAGGTAGCTCCACCCATGACCGGTGGCGCAGCGCCTCCGCCTTCGCCGCCTCCTGGAAAGGCAGGCTGATGGCCTCGCTTCTCAAGCTCTATGGCCGGCGTCACACAATGACATGTAATAAATTCCTGGTGACGCAGGAGTGTTCGTACAACACTGGAAGCTTCAGCACCAATGATTCATTAACTAAATACAGGTTCGACGTAGGAAAGGCAAACATAGGATCCGTTTTCTGAATTTAGTCATGTTTACCGGGAAACAGGACCACTCACCTCATCCGAAAACTCCAATTTAGAAGAACACAATAGTTCGGTACTGAGAACGCCACAAGAGCACAATAGTTCGGTACTGAGAACACGACAAGAGCACAATAGTTCGGTACTGAGAACACAACGGCAATGTAGAGTTGCTCTCGCCATCCCAGCAGTCGCTCCCGGGGTAGAACCCATCGGTGACGGAGAACCGACAGAGCTGGGAGCCCAATGGGTCATCCCTCTGTGTTTACACAACGTCGTGAAGGACAAACAGACGCAAGCTAGTCTGGGTCCCAGTGGTACATAGCCACGAACAGGGCGACGAATGCCCCGCAATGCATAACAACGAAGGGCTTCTGCACTATCTTTCACGACCAAACTGCACTACGCTGCACGACCTATAGCAGTCGATGCGCCCCAGAAAAAACCCAAAACTGCGCTGCATTACCAAATGCACCAAATTGCATTTGATGACACAGAACTAATCATAGCACTGCAGACAGTACGATGTGGGACACCTAAACTAAAAAGCAGTGGAGAATTTCACCAATGCCAGCGGGCAGCTGACCTTCGTTCGTCTCGGTGGTTGGCAGGGCGAGTGGGACTACAGGTTGAACGTCCTCGGTCGGACATGGCCTTCAGTACCACTGACACACTGACAATGGCTATGGCAGCAGAACAAGGTGAGCCAGTAACGAGCTCAGCGCTTGTTTCAGCTCTGGCTATGCCCCGGCCCTAGTTTCAAGCCTGGTTACGTAACCGGCCCAACTCTCAATCCTGGTTACATACCCGGCCCCAGTCTCAGCCCTGTTAACGAAACCGGCCCCAGTCTCAATCCTGCTAACGTAACCGGTCCCACTCTCAATCCTGGTTACGTACGCGGCCCCAGTCTCAACCCTGGTTGCGTGCTCGGCCCCAATGTCAGCAGGACGATGCTGGTGCTGACGGAGACGCTGCCTCGTCCCCGCACGGTCAGCTGTCTGGGAGCGTTTCGAACGCGCGGTACAACAGTTAACGCAGCGGTGAGCGTTGCTAAAAAGAAGTGCGGGACGGACAGGCACGTTTTGTTCGACAAGATCAGTTCGTTCGGTTCTTCACAGCGTTTGTGGTTGTCGCATTACCTGTTTCAACACTCCGGTCCAGGTGGGCCACAATGAGCTCGTGCTCGTGTCGACCCGTAAGTCGAAAAACGACCAGGTGGGCCACAACGAGCTCATGCCCGTGTCGGCCCGTAAGTCGAAAAACGACCAGGTGGGCCACAACGAGCTCACGCTCGTGTCGGCCCGTAAGTCGAGAAACGACTCATGGCGCCACTTCAAGCTAAGCAATTTTCGTCTGTTCCAGTTGCGGTGCACCATTTGTGTAATTACTGGTAGGCACAATTACAGCCACAATAAAGCATCCTCGCGCTTCAGTGCGCCTCATTTCTCAGAGGCAAATCCTAGAACCTAGGCTGTAGCGCCTCGCATCGTCGCTGTGCGAGGCAGTCCTGCTCCAGGCGCATGCCCTGGTCAGCAGACAGGACAGACGGGGTGGAGCGACTGGTGGCCGACCCATTCGTTCGACGGTGTGGAAGTGGAGCTTGACCGGAATCGAAGTGAGTGGAGGGGCTGCTGTGTGACTGGTTCTGCTCGCGTACCAGGCGAGTGGGTGGCAGGCATGCATCGCCATTTGGCCTTCAGTTCGACAATATATATACGACATAAAAACAAAGAACTTGGCGACGGCATTTAATTTTTAAAGAAATATATTTGGTCCTAGCCTTTTCGATTGGAAAAAATTATGGTGTCAGCGCCCACGCTCAGTGGTGCTTGTTGTCTCTTGTTACCCTGGCACCACCGTCCGTGCTTGTTGTCTTTGTTACCCCGGCACCACCATCTGTGCTTGTTGTCTCTTGTTACCATGGCACCACCATCTGTGCTTGTTGTCTCTTGTTACCCTGACACCATCATCCGTGCTTGTTGTCTCTTGTTACCCTGGCACCACCAGTGCTTGTTGTCTCTTGTTACCCTGACACCATCATCCGTGCTTGTTGTCTCTTGTTACCCTGGCACCACCAGTGCTTGTTGTCTCTTGTTACCCTGGCACCACCAGTGCTTATTGTCTCTTGTTACCCTGGCACCACCATCCGTTCGCAAAATTCCAGGTCACCGGTAGAACTTTATGGCGTAAGCTTGACGTGCACAATGCTTGGTGCCCCTACCGTGGGGAGAGGACCCCTGACGTCCCCTGACCTTCACTGAACCCGCTCCTACCGACAGCAGTCGATTGCAGCCCGGACCAACTGAGCGATATAACAAAACGACATCTTAAAAATATCAACAAAACAAAACAAACTAGAATATTAGCACCCTTTATGTTGATAATGGCGCCTGACTTTCATAAAGGAAGCACAATTAGGCCGACGCGCAAATATTTTTGAATATATTGGACCAAGTTTAGCGCTGCGCGTTGCCTCAGTTAGGGAGAGTGGGCCTAAATTAAGGTATAGAAAAACATCACTGACGTACTCAGGAGTCCAGATACGAATCTAGATACGAGATACAAGCGATATCGCCCGCCGAATGCACAAGTGTGCGGCCGCCTTTACAGCTAAAAGGTCCCATTTTTACCAACGCTTGCACATATTGTCATGCAACTTGCACGCAATTTATGGTTTTAGCAAGGAATTGCAAGCAGTCAGTTCTTAACTACAAAAAACGTTGTACGTTAACATGTAAATACGTGGAGATGAAACCATGTCAACGTCTATTTGACCTGTGTTAGCAAGTAGCCTTATGCTCAGGGTTCACACAAATAACGAAGGGCAATTTTTTCATTATTCATCACGTTCCATGAACCCAGAAAATGGGGAAACTTGCTTACACAAGGTATATGCTGCTCATATCTGCGCTCTACCTTAGCATTTTATTCAGCATCTTTAGTGTCCCGCTCTTCGAATTCGTACTAATTCGAACTTCAAGTTCTTTAACTTTCCATTAAGAAAATGAAACAGGCGGACACCACACCAAGTCAAAAGGCGTCCCCACAGCCCAGTTACCATTCCGGTTTATGGGCGGGTTCCCGTTTCGCATGCTCGCGACACCACGTTTCATTCCCAAGCTTTTTAAAGTAGCACTTCAGACCAGCCACCAGCCAAACACGGCCCCAGCGCGGCGAGCGGCAGCCGCCGCCTGACCGGTCGTCGACGGCCGTCTCGGGCCGGTGACCGCAGTCCAGGACATGCAGTCGCGGTGCAGTCGCGGTGCAGTCCCAGTTCGGCGTCCGGCACTCACCTCGTCGCGGTCATCGAGGGCCACGTTTCTGTTGTTGAGGAAGGAGGTGAAGGCCGGCAGATCCTCCCGGTTGATCAGCGTCGTCAGCGAGCTGAAGCTCAGCGACACCATGGTCCTGCGCCTGCGGGCGGTGGTGCGCTCGTCAGCCGCCGCATCACAGGTTCCAGCCGTCCCGGCACACAGCGGCGTGTGGACCCGCACCGACACTGTAGCCGAGGTCTGGGCCTTGGGGACACGGCTGGCCGGGTGTGACGGCAGGACGCACTGACACTGTAGCCGAGGTCTGGGCCTTAGGGACACGGCTGGCGGGGCGTGACGGCAGGACCGCACCGACACGGTAGCCGAGGTCTGAGCCTTGGGGACACGGCTGGCTGGGTGTGACGGCAGGACCACACCGACACTGTAGCCGAGGTCTGGGCCTTGGGGACACGGCTGGCTGGGTGTGACGGCAGGACCACACCGACACTGTAGCCGAGGTCTGGGCTTTGGGGACACGGCTGGCTGGGTGTGACGGCACGGGGCGATTGAACATTGCGATTAAGATGCGCAGGGTTGACGGTGGCCTGTGGTTTAATGAATTTCATGTGCACTGCGTCGTTCCTGGTTAAACACATGGTGATGAACAGATTTGTGGAAAAGCGGGCGCGATGGAAACTCGGCGCCACTGAGTAGAGCAGAAGTTGCGATTCGGCTTATAGGCATCAGAACCAAACATC
>NW_023596225.1:14643963-14674070 GCF_011947565.3 Pollicipes pollicipes
TATATATCTCTCTCTCTCTCTCTCTCCTCTCTCTCCTCTCTCCCTCCTCTCCCCTCTCTCTCTCTCTCTCTCCTCTCTCTCTTCTCTACTCTCTCTAGGTCGAAATTAAGATCACTGATATATTTTACATCACTTCCTACAGCACTGCAGAGGGTACAGGACCTAAACTATAGAGACGGCAACGTGCTAGCTTGACATGTAAACTTGATGGCATGCGTCTGCCTAATGGTACAAGAGCCTACAAATGAGCTGGTGCCATTCTTCACCGAGGATTTACTCGGAATTCTGGTCATTACCAGTGCATCATCAGAAACGATGAACAGCTTTACAAATGCAGCGACAAAATAGTTGACGTCATAAATATAGCGGCAGCTCGCTCTCTCCTGTCTGTGGATGCTTGCGTATTAATTTATCGGGGAAACGTTCGTATGCGATCGTGGCGAGAGGAATAACTTCAATGGTGTATTTCTCAATTGCTCAACTCTGGCCGTTTCTCAGGTTTCTTCAAAGCATAAAAGGGGTGCTTGAGCAACAAGCGTTCGTCATGCCTCCGGGAAAGGACGTGAGACTTACTCGGTAAATCACGATGCCTAAAAAAGCAACTGAGTGAAATGCGTTGCCTTCGGGCAAGTGACGAAATGGATGAGCAGCGATGGCAATACGTTGCTTTGCACTATGTGAACCAATTATAGAGGCTTGCGCAGCGTTGTGCAAAGCCTTTAAGGGCACCTGAACATTGATGACCTGTACGGAACCAGCCAACTACGAAGAATCGCGCATTGACACGTCCCAGAGGAAATGCGCCGCCTCGCGTCAACTGAGGGAAAATGACGTGAGGCCTGCTCAGTGTTCAACTAAGCCTAAAAGGAGCACCTGAGCGACAGTGCGCTGGGCGTGTATTCCCCTGCTGCCATCCAAAACAGCAGCGGGGCGTTTCTCAACTTTGGTTCCGCTCCTGTATCTGCTCATGGCCAGTGTTCAGGTTTTGGTACATTAAGTTGCCATCGTTGGAGAAGCAGTTGCGATGTTATATGCAACCTGCCCTTCTGCAAACGGCAGACATCGCTATTTTGTGTCATGTAACAGTAAAGTTGCGGTGGCGCAAATGGGTTCAAATTTTATAACTCGCTTATCGGTAGCTTCTTGGTAACTCGCTTATCCGCAGTATCCATCACTGTATGACCTTAACGTCATCCTGTCATCCGCGCTTACTCGTCGAACGTCAGTCATCCTGGGATATTTGTGACCGGAAGTCATAAAGGTATCCTTTTTCCGCTGGATTTGGTATGAGTTATGATAGGAAACAAATCAATCGCAGCTAACAGAAGGATTCCATATCATGAGCGAAAACAGAGAGGAACAAAACACTGCTCAACGGGAAGCGTAATGTTACAACAAGCACAGACATGTGGCGGGCATGAGAGAAAGCTGGAATCGCTAAGACATCTGCGCCATTTGGAATAATTGTAATGGCAACACTGGGGTTGCAGTTGGGTGTTTGTTTTGTCATTGGTAGTTTAACGTATTCAATCGATTGAGATTCGATGCGCCTCGAACCAGTGTCATATGATCCCCAACCTAGTAGTCGCTTTCTACTTGCTATTTTCGATGCGTTTTCTGTCGCAACGTTGTAGCTAATCCCCGCCGTTGCCAATGGTGTGAGGAGTTTTCCAGCCTCCATTAGGGCGCTGAATCGTCAACGACGACGCTGTCTGCTCGGTGGTTTTGATAAAAGGAACCATCCCGCGTTTTTTGTAGTTTGCATTTATGGTAACATCAGACGCGTACGATTTGATAAGTTACACCAGTTATTCTCGAATTCTGAAAAGCTGAGAATTTCTGTTTGAAACAGCAGACCCTGCGGGGAATCACATTTTGACTCCCTACAAAGCGTTGATAGCATCATTTGCAGTCTGAAATAATCAAATTTGGTATCCTTATGATGTCTTGGTGCTGCAGTGCCGCCACGCAGTGCTGTTACTAGACATAACTAGTCCTGAGGTTCTCAAGTATATTTTTGAAAAATGCCTTCAAGGTGGGACGCTCCCTTTCATCTTGATCACAATGATGTATATTTTTCAGGGAGGAGAGCGGCGTTGGCGACCCGATGCCTCCCCAGGCTCCAGTCGCTCCCGCTCACCGCACCGATGGGGCGGCAGGGGCAGGGAGAGGGGGCGGGACAGGGCCTGGGCAGGGAGGGGCCTCGCATGGGAGCCGCCGAACATCAGTTGTAGTGTCGTTTGACCACCGCATCCTGATGTGTGGGGACTCCCATGTGAGGATTCAAAAGTTTAATCGTGGGAAGGATTTACGAACTCAGTGGGGGGGGGGGGGGGGATTGTCTGTCGGTATAAAACCATTCGAAGGTTCCGGCAGAGTGAGGGGGGCTGACCCGCGTCGTGGAGGCCAGTGTGAAGTGGCTGTGAAGGAGGAGGTGATGTAGGCTGTGAGAGTGCTTGAGTGTATGTGTATCCGGTTAGGTGTGATAGTGGTATGCGAGTAGCTGACTGGGTGTTCCGGCTGATGTTTTAGATGTTTGTGATTGTTTGATCGAGATGTGTGATGAGTGGTGGGATGTTTGACCCAAAGAAGAAATACAGAATGACGTTTTTTAGATGCGTTTGGTTTTCGTATTTGGAAGTGCCGTTTTCCCGTGGTAAGAGGCGGAGGAAGATTGGTCGAGTTCGACAGGATATATCGGCGTTACAAAGTCTGCAGTGATATAAACCCCGTTCCCTGAAATATCGCGTCGACAGCGAGCCGCATACCTCTAAAGAGGGTAGCCCGGCGTTTTTAAAAAAGCGCCAGCTTGTACGCATGTAACAGCTTAGTTAGCTTAGTGGTGTGCGTGTGTCTCTGTGTCCGGATATATTGGCGAGACGCACAGCGCAACTGATCGCGGTGACATTTGTGCACGCCATGAGTGCAACCTTTGTGACATTCCACGACACTTTTTCACGCCGCTCCGACGTAGATGACGGCCGTAGCGTATGCGATAAGGGAGCATTTTCGCGGGTTTCGTTACGATGAAACCTAACGTGGATGGGGAGAAAGACAGAGCAAGAACTGAGGATTGAAAAAACGTCACTGTCGGCTTCGAGCTGGAACAAGCTGTGTGGCCCCCGCTTTGGCCGCTCGTATGCACTAGACACAAGCTGTAGAGGCATTTAAATGTTACATTCCACCCATCCTTCGAATGTCAATACTTAACACGTTGCAATGCAACCCATGGCAACGACGATTAGTGCATTAATCATGAGTCATAAACATCACGGCCGGGACTACTGCGCGCTTCACTTGCGCGGTACCGACCGGTGCTACTTTAAACCTTATCCGCGGCTCTTCCGGTGGCTTCTTTGGTAACGCTTCACCTTGACTATGTTGTGGACGTAGCGGACTGTGCCGACACCGGAACGTGTTGTTAAAGAGCTACCTACCATTGACAACAGTCCAAATTTCATGACATCCTGTGCGGCGATGTCAGTCACTACCCCCAGATGTGCATGTTTGTATTTGTGACCGTGGTGGCCAGTGTGCCGTGTCCAAAGAGGAGTAGCCGGCGTCTGTAACTGCCGCTTTGCCGCCGTGTATGATCCGCGGAACGTCCTATTCCAAAAGACTCCCGTGCTCCCGACGTGCGTCATGTGGTGGCGCTCGCTGCCGGAGTTGCTGGAACCGACGTACCTGTGCCATGCTGGCCACCTCCGCGCGAGAAACACGGGATTCCTGCCGTCAATGCCACCGGTTGCCGTACTCGATGCCTTTGTTCCGTCGAGCAACGCGCCGGACCGGGTGCGTTGATATGTAGGTGCCAACACGTCGGGTGAACTGACTGCGTGGTGTGGGCATGATAGACCTTGTCCGCTACGTCGTTTTTTTGTAGGGTCATGATAGGAGCAATCATGATGCTAAAATACAACTGAATGTAAGCGATCTTTGGTTGGAGGCACCAGCGAATTAGCATCATCTGGAGATGGCGTCATCCTTTTGCTGCCTTCCATGTAAGAAACTCAGTGGCTCTGTACATTTACCCCTTCTCCGCTTGTGAGTGAAGTTGATCATACGTTAATGTTCAACGGACAGCATTGCGATGAAATCAAATACACTTATGAAGACATCAATGTGGAGCAATCGAGTAAATGCCAAAACGAGTGGATGTGTTGCTGGCCTCTTCACTTCTCATCTCATATCCAATTGCATACGTAGTTACGCTTCATACGATCCGTGTGCTCCAAATGGTGCATCTCAACTGGAGCAAAGGCCGGTGCAGATTCACCGGCACGTGCCATATTTTGGTAAGATAAGGTTTTATATTTTGCAACCCTAGAACGTCAGCTATATGTAAACAAATGGGGTGCCGTGTTCACTTGGCCCTCCATCGTCCCAGGTTAGTACATCGCACACAATGCACCTGTTGTCAGGGGCGTAATTTCGCAACACCATTTGAAGGGAAACAGATAAATGTCAAAACTGTCCGGAGATGCACGACATCTTATGGTTCCCTGAGAGTTTCCCAGTTTCCCCGTGGAGATGGGCAGGTGAGGGGACTACCTCCCACACAAGCCTCATACCCTTTGGGTTTGGGGATGAAGGGTGGAAAATAAGGCCCACTCCCTGCCTGATGCACCACCAAGGATAACCATGGCGCTATGGTAAGGATGATGTTTTGCTGATAACTCTAGTGATGCAAAGCATTTTCATCGGCGTAGGTAGCTTGGCTTGCAAGCTTAACATGTCAGTTTTTCGTGTCAAACTGCCTATCACGTACATGAGCACTGGACCTGGATTTAAGAGACAGTTCCGTATACTCAAGCCGTCCCCAATGCAATGAATTTTAAACAGTCTCATAACTTGAAAAGAACAATGTAGATTACTCGTGCGTGGAGCACAGTGGGGTTCAAAACCATAGCGTGTGTGAAAATATTATCATTTTCATTTAGACGCAAGATTGGGGACATAACCCATGGAGGAATACTTCTATAGTGTCAATTCGAAAAGCCCCAGGAAAATTACCCGGCTGGTGCCGGATAACCAGCCGTGTCTAAAAACCCTGTAAATCGTGCCGAGGCGTGGCGTGCGGAAATAGTGGTGCCTGCTCCACTCAATGCGATTCATTGGCATGATAGGTGTGCTGTTGTGCCATGCATTCACCGAAGGGTGCACCATTCTTTATTTATCCCAGCTTGCTCAGGGTGGACAATATTGGTAGGGGAGTCAAGCGCAGACTCCGCGTGCATAGGCGAGCTTGTGGCACTACCGGGATGTGGATGGGATTAGCGTGGCGCCCTCACTCACAAGAAGTGCTCTGTTCCATTGAAATGCAAAATTGCACGCTGACACAATTTTTTGACAAAAAAAAACACTGGGAAAATGTTGACCCATTAAAGGCAGTGCGTAATGTACTCCAATCAAGGCCCATTGTGTAGACATTCATTCCATATTAGACAGACCTCTGCTTGCGGGCAAGTTTGTACTCAGACCGCGAACATTTTTGTACCCCGCCACCAACAAAACAAGCTAAATTGTCCACCCTGTAATTAACACACACCGATTCTTTTGATCTGGAAAAACATACCTTACAGTTTCACACACACACACCAAATTATGCCACAAAAGTCGTCCAGTTTTTTACATCAGATGGCCTACTCTAATACTGCAGGCTTTGGTTGAATGTCATAATAGGTGCGTGCGCAACATGGCATCATACCAAACATTTCCATCATCTTCAAGTACCATTTATTTCTTAATAAGTGCATCTAATACAATCACACAGCTGTGCTGAATTGGCATAATTGTTGGTTGGCCCATTTCATGTGTGGTAACACCTCTGTGAGTAATAGTTATCACTGCATATGCTGTGTATTAATATGCCAATCAGAGAACAATCCCAGTATCCATATATTTGAAACAGACAAGATCCTTAGCTCCAACAAATATACCCGAGAACACATGACCAGTCACTTCGCATGCAACGCTCCACAGCCGGTACCCTATGTCATAATATTCGTAACTGACTCACTGTGCAGTAATTGGATCTTTAAATGATCACTTTCGATGCAGAATGTTTAAAATGAGACACAATATGTAAAAAGAGAAATAATGTGACTTGGAAAAGAACAACACACATCAGATTAACCTAGAGGCACCTGAAAGTACTCGAACACATTGTGATCCTCCAACCACCATCCTCAGTACCTCACCGCAGTTCAAACGTGAAACGACTTAGAAACGTGATTACACTTAATCTCCACAAACAAACCAAGATGCCGCTAGCACAGCACTGCCAACTTTTGGTACAAGATACTTAATCTGTATTAATTCCGATTCTGGTATACCTTACGGTATGTATCGATGCCTGCTAGTCAAAACTTTGGAGTCCCCGGTGTTCTATTGCCCTGTTCCCGCCAGTTCTTCGTACCTAACGGCGATTTAATCACGGAGTCCATGACAAGATCGGTTAAGATTGAATCATTGTCGCCTAGCAACGTTTGGAGGGTGTGGGGGAGGAGGCGTGTTAACAAGCAACTTGTGACATAGCGACGTTGCCGGGTAAGAGCCGAGCATCCAACCAATACGCGCTCAACTGTAAGCCGGACATTACAAGTCTAGCAGAGGTAGTGCAAAGCGACTGACTGCGGGTGAGACAAGTGTGGCCACATCTCAAACACACCAAAACCGCTTCTTTTCGCCTGTTCTCCTGATGACACGTGGCCAATGGTTGGAGTGTGGTTTGATTCGATGCACGAGGTTAGCGTGTGGAACATCCCACCGATTCGGCAAATTACCAAGCGAAACGGACTTAGTTAATTAGAGAACATCACCTAGTACCAGAGACACTTGCAGGGGCATATGTAGACGGACACTTTCGTTCTCAAGGGTGTTGGCGAGGACATTCCCCGCGATGCCACAATGCCCCGGTATCCACAGAAAGGTCAACATGTTGGTCGGTAGGTAGTGAAAGCACTATATTATGGATGTCGTACATTCCCGGATGGCTGAAATCATCGAGTCGCTGAAGGGCCTGGAGCGATGCCTTGGAGTCTGTGCAAATTGTAAAATGAGGAATACGCAAGACTGATATGTAACAGCACCCGTTTTATAGCGTATATTTCGGCAGAGAACACCGTGCTGAAGTCTGGAGGACGTCCCGTGAATCGAAAGTCAGGACAGATGGCTGCTGCACCAGCCTGGTCACCATGAGCAGATCCGCCGGTGTAAAAGAAAACGAATTCGACGTGCGTATTCCGGTATCCCAGGAAGGCAGATTGTACCTCAACAGGAGACAATTCCGATTTTCTTTTATCTAAATAGATACTCTATTGATAAATCATTGTAAAACCAGAAAGGCATCAATGGAGGGTTACAAGCAACACGTACGCATGGGACGTCAAGAGTTCGTCGCGTCTGAATATCCTGAATGGCAGTGGTGTAGGCAGGGCAGGGGCACCGGGGGTTCGTCCCCAGCTTCCTGGCTAGGTTCCAAGGTGCCCTTCAGGCCCCTCGCGAGGGTCGTATTCATGGGCCCCGGACCGCAGGGCTGGGCACCCCAACGCCCGTCAGAGGGCCCTGCACGCTAATCAGAGGCCCCCTGTGTCAATAAGGGGCTTCGGCTCCGTGTCGGCATGAGCTTGAGGGCCATTTCCCCAAAACGGACAAAGCTGGGGAAAGAATTTACGTTGGCTAGGGCCCCAGCGTCTTTCGGGGCCCCACAGTGCAAATAAGGGGCCCTGTGTTGGTGTGGGGTTTTAACTGGGTGAGCACTTGCCATCTCTACCGTTGTGTGGGATGAGGGAATTATATCGCCTGATTTGCAGCATTTTGCTAGCCTTTTTAAGCTTGGTTTCCTGAGCTTTGAAATCTTGACAGGCCGAGAATGGCGTTATTTTAACTGGCCGGTTAGTACCGAAGCATTCACACCCTCAAGCATTTGATTATTATAGTTTTAAATTGAGTCATCATTGCTGAGGAGTAGAGCAGAGGTTGAAACAAGGATATAACGGCATTCGGACGGCTTCGTGTGAGGGGGGGGGGCGGTCTCCACGTGCTACCATTGTCCCCCCAGGGGGCGGGATGTGACGCGCCCTGCAGAGCATCGCACCTATCATTTTCGTCATTATGCCTTACGCTTCAATCATTATCTGACTGGACTTTTAATTTACTTTCGTCAATTTCTTACCCATGCTGAACCTCTGTTGCTCCCACTATCCCTTACAAATAGCTGACTGCCATTTCAATCCACACCTTCGCTTTTCATTCTGACAATATGCTGCATTTATTCGTTATATCTCTAAGAAAATTTGGCACCACAATTCCACCCTATGGTCTCCTCCAGTGGCACACAAGGTCGGAGTGAAGTACTGATGTTTATCATTCTGCCAATAGGGATAATTAAGAGCCTGATCTACATGCTTCCTATTGCTTTCCTTCCTTGACAGTAAAAACGTCATTGCATTGTAATCCAGTGTGGTTTCTCATCCTTGTGTCGTCCAGGCTGCGCCCTTACTCCTGTAGAAGGCTGCTTGGTTTCTAATGTCAACCGCTCAGGGGTTCAGTAGGCCGAGATCCTTATTCCGGTTTCACCGAGCACGACATCTTTCGTCAACGTCTTAACGAGCAGCATGTGACGACTTTGCATCTAAGCGTATCCTGTACGTCCTGTGGGCACCGTTCTCGTTTTATGAGAGTCAACTGGACTGTTGAGGCAACCTTCACGTGCCACGTTCCGTTCTAACTATATTTGTCGGTCTTTATCGCCCATACCTTGTAGCAGATTTATAACTACTTTGTGTGGTAGACAAGTGGCGAAATCGCGCATACCAGTCCCTCTCGTGAGGCAGCCAAGATAAATCTTGTTCGTCTATAGCTTCAATTTGCCAGTAATTTACACTCACCAACACTCACTCCACACCACAATGTCCACGTGCACAACCAAGAGTAGCCAAGCGCAACTCAAAGATATGGATGAACAGCTAAACATCCATGGTAACAAACGTCTCGCTTATCTACTGACTCGAATCGGAAACGAGTCGTGCTCACGTGCTACGGAAATGATGTGTTTTTGAACCATTGATAACCGGGTACGACATCGCACGATGGGCAGCTTAACCAATCACAGAGTGTGGCCTGTGGATGCGCTTTGCGATCCTGCAGCTAGCTAACGCAAGGGACGGCTGGTGAGGCGCCGAGGGCGACTTTTTAAAGGAAGCATCGAATGCATCACGGATGACATGCGGAGTTTGCTCCCTCGAAACAAATGGCATGTGGTGGGCGATCTGTTTGCCTGGAGGGTGAGATGCTTGCGAGTAACTTTCTGGTACTAGAGACTTCTAAGGCTCTAGGGGCTGTGCGTCTGAAGACATCCGTTTTTTGTGATTTGAGATGTTACCGCCATAAAATAGATTGTTGCATCACAGCGTGGGTCCTTTCGATGACATTTGGAATAAATATTCGACATTTTCGTTGCCTTTATGGTCCAGGTGGACATAATATGAGTCGCAATGCACGCCGACAACACATACTGACAACTACGCAGGCGATACATGTCCATACAGGCATGAGTGTCGACTTCTCAAGATAAATGGCGGGGGGGGGGGGCAGAGTCGTGCAAGTCGCCGTAATGGCTACGTGCGGAAAACTTCTGGGGTTTTCCATATCTATACCCACACACACACACACACAGCATATATATATACATATATATATATATATATATATATATATATATATATATATATATATATATATATATATATGTATATGTGTGTGTGTGTGTGTGTGTGTGTGTGTGTGTGTGTGTGTGTGTGTGTGTGTGTGTGTGTGTGTGTGTGTGTGTGTGTGTGTGTGTGTGTGTGTGTGTGTGTGTGTGTGTGTGTGTGTGTGTGTGTGTGTGTGTGTGTGTGTGTGTGTGTGTGTGTGTGTGTGTGTGTGTGTGTGTGGTGTGTGTGTGTGTGTGTGTGTGTGTGTGTGTGTGTGTGTGTGTGTGTGTGTGTGTGTGTGTGTGTGTGTGTGCATATTATATACACACCTCACATTTCATGATTTGCGCATCATTTTGCATACTCACGGCAACCATGTGTGGAAGCCTGGCAGGTTGCACCATCTTCTCATAAAGGCACCGTTTGGTGAAGCTGAAAGGGTGCAGTTGCAGCTCTCGCTAGCATACTGAAAAGTGAAATCTCCACATAATTTACCGCTATGTTTTAAGATAATATTTGTGTTCTACTTATGGATGCATTCACAAGGATAGAGCGTCAGTAATGTATGTGGCTATCACGTCCCGCTTACACGCAGGTTCTCGATACACCAAACATGAGTATTTTAGTTAACACGCGCTCGGGTGGAGTCAATTTGACCCCCCGAAGGTTTTCCCAGAATGGTTTCCGAACTACGTGGCGCAACTGCGCCAAACTTTGCATAGCTGTAGACAATTGAATAGCAGATCCTTTGACATAAGAAACTGAGATGTTTCTTGTAAGTTCGCTGACCTATGACAGGTCAAATTTAGGCCATGGTTTCAGCGATGACAATTTCTAGGGAATCCTTCAATCTGATCCAACAACGGAGTGTTAGACGAAGCCATACATCTTTGAGATGCTTTCCTAGGCAACACAACAGTTGAATTATCCAATTACATTGGCTTAAGGTCAGGTATGAAGGTCACACCTAGGTCAAAACTAACCTGTTTTGTTACTCTAGGGCTTGCTGTATGGAAGTAGTTTTTGGTGCTCATTTCGAATTTATTAATAGCTGGAACCACATTATGCATTATTCATGGACTTCTTAGAGGTTAGAATAGGTCATTGACCTAAAATGGCTCAGGTAAACATTTGCTTTAGGAGCATACCGCCTTGCATAATCTTTGTCCCTTCAGTCAAATGCAAAACTTAAGACAATCTCGTATGATTTTGGTCACTGACCTTCAAAAGGCCAACAAAGGTCACTGACCTTAACTGAGCATGGCGAACTTTTGTTTAGAAACGGTCATCTAGGTTCTGGGGACACTTTAGGAGACCCACCTGGAACTTGACCTTTTTTGACCTTTTTTACTCGAAGGTCATAACCTAAGAACCTGAAACTTTGACCTAAGTGATTTCACGTACAGGTCAGCACACTCTGTAAATGTGGTGTCTCTAGCTCTCTTAGTTCCCGAGATTTCAAAGGGGTCAAATTGACCCCCACCCGAGCGAAGAGTATCTAGCCGGCCACCCGGGTGCGTGTTAATGTCAAACAAAATATTAGTACTCCTCCGCGTGTCACTTCAGAAGATGGCCCTCAGCCTTTCCCCAAATACGCGTAGGCAGATGTCTTACTGCTGAGAACGCCCCTTCCCCTCGTTAAAAAAAACTCATGCCAACCTGCTACACTTCTGGAGGACAGTGATCCAAGTTACAGTGCCTCTCTAGGAAAAGCGAGCACCCACCCGCTTCAGCTCGAGCGTGTGGCAAGTAAGACTGCCGTCGTGGCGATGCCGTACGCTACGCAGGCTGGTTGTCACAGCGTTGCTAGTCTAGCGGGCTCTTCAATAATCATGCGGTTATGGTTATGCACACATACTCGATGTTCAATGAGCTCGCCCACGCAGTAGCGCAGCCATCCATGCAAAAGCCATCCTCCCCTTAAAAAGTGCTAAGCCGCCAGATATGACCCACTTGATTTTGAGGGGCACGATTTTATTTGCTGTCTTTCAGTATTTATCTTTTATTGATATAGACACCATAAGCCAACGAAAATTACAGCTCTGTTTGTATTTTGAGGTCGATGAACGGAACGGACCATGCCTTAAATGATTGCCCAGCATAAGCCGCTGGCGCTTCTCAATTGGCAGTGGTTTAGTGGACGTTTTATAAGCCGAGAGCAGCCAGGGGCTGTGGCAACATGTTTCTGATGTGTACAGAGCTTCGTGAACGTAGATGATGGTGAACATAGATTGTAGATCGAAATGAGATCATGCATTTTTATTGACATGGCCAGCCCATGTTCGGCTGGGAAGGCTCAACTTTTCACAACAGCTTTGATTATGTGCGTTCACAAGTCGTGGAACAAAATCCCGACGCCCGGCGTCGCAGCCCTCCGTAGGCCGCGCGGCGCTGTACTGCAGCTAACACTAGACGGCGACCAGTGAGTGGACGAATGCGATAACGTTTTTGGAAGAAGTACTTTCATACGCCGTAACGTGTCGATTCACACGTTTAGGTGGTAGTCCGGGGTATGACTCATCAGTGTTTTTTTTATTATACGAGGAACGGATTAGCATCCACTGCGCCGCGAACCGGTGTTGGACTTCATTGGTGGAACTTGACAAGTAAAGGTAGAAACTCTATTTTCGTGTTGCTGTCGCTGTTATCTGCTCAGAGGAAAATCTCAAAGCCACACAGGTGTAGCATACGCCTCGCCAAATTTTAGAACCGTTCGAATCGATTTTGAAGCAAATTTCGGAACCTTTATTTCACGACGGCTGTTCTCGCACGTCAGCTGCCCCTTCCTGGTGTCAGCTGCAGCAGCCAATGTCATTCGGTCTGATATTGCAACAGGACCGTCGGTGTTCTTGTTCTCAAAATTGTAAGCACGCATGCTCAAAACTTTTTTATGCAAGCCGTTTTTATCTTGAGCCAATTTGATCCGCCCTGTTGGGCAGAGGAACCACCCTACCTTTTCCGGGCAAGAGGCCCGGTGGAAAGAACACTAGGGGCACATTCTATTTTCCGGTCAGAGACTACAGGGCCATTCTGCTACAGCGCGGGTGTCTGCCGGCTGCCATGCTGGCGACACAGAGGCGGGGAAACTGATCGACACGGAAGCCCTTGAAGGGACCAATCGTACCTTGATCGCCTGCCTGACGCTGGATGTTCCCTGACCTTAGCGTTAAGCCCCGGATCGGCGCCAGTAAGACATCTCATCGCCGCAGATGATCCAATAACTGGCACAGGGAACCGTGTCAACGGTCCCTTGGCTGGAACTGGGCTGGAGGGCTCTCCGTTCCGTACTGCGGGCGATGACTGGCACAGGGCCTTTCCACGGTGTCATTGTTGGCTGTAATAATAGGTTATTATATCTCCTTTCATTGTCAGAGAGCCCCAACCAACGTATGAGACCCTCCGGCATACGGTATTCTGTCCATGTCCCGGTTCAGCAAATGTTCACCTGACCAACCCTTGCTGACACAGACACAGTTAGGCCCTGTTGGCCCCTGATCGGCACATCGCCCGCATTGTCCCCGGATGTTCTCATCCGGTGCAAGAGGCCCTTTGAATGACTTTTGGAGGCCCATCCCTGCGGGCCGGGGTCCTTAATGTGACCTACAGACATCCCTGTATGTGCCCTCTAATCGGGCATTTGATCACCGGTCCCGAGGTGCCATTCGGTCCCTCTGCGGCCTCGCGAACACCGCCAGGCCGAATGTTAGTTCCTTATCAGGCAGTGTGGTTCCGTGGCCGACGCAGAGGGTCCCTCATTGGTCCAGGGGCTCCGACCAATGTAAATCGCGGGCCCCAGCCTAATCCCCGTAAGGAAATTGACCTCCAGTACCAGGCCTGACGCTGGAGTAATCTGGTGACGAATCTGACGCGTGTCGCGATCGTTAAAGGGGGTGCTCCATATTTGTACGGGTGTTTAAACTAAAACAGCCATCTTGAACATCATTCGGTGCAGTTCACAGCCCTGCTCTTCTAAAGACCTAAACCGCCCTAGTTTTTCAGCTACACGCCCGCGAAGGCGTGCAGACTATTTCGGGGAGACCACTTTAAGGTCACCAAGGCATCTATGACGCCATGATAATGTCATTAAACTTCTGCCATTGGCGATGCGACGATCATGGCCAGGATAAATCAAGTTGTCGAGTGGCTCATATCGGACGTTCATGAGCACAATTTCCAGATAAACGGCCGTCAATTGGCTCTCCATCAGTGCCATGCAAGGTGCTATGATGCAATCAAACAATGAAGTATTGAGGAGAATATTTACTGAATAGAGAAATTATGCCGTCTAGAACAGTCTTCTCCACTTCAAAGTGTACCAATAGTCATAAGTGCGCTTTTTTGTCACAGCTGATGCTTGCTTCAGTAGTCAAATCGCGAATCGAGAGCATTCCCCTAAAGCTTCCACCACAAGGGTGTAGTTTCACAAAATAGGATTGCGGGTGGGGTTGTGGCAGAGGGCTGAGCGGGAAAACCGTGCGTCATATACAACTAAAACAGACTTCCCTCTCAGATTTGACCCACTTTTCTCTCTTTGTTATTGGGTTGAACCCCCCCCCCCCCGCCCCTTCCCCAACAGCATTCTCTACTTCAAGGTATACCAGTAGTTATAAGTAGGCATTTTCTCACAGCTGATGCCTGCTTCAGTAGTATCAAATGGGGAATATTCCCTTTAAGCCTCCACCACAAAGATGTAGTTTAACAAAATTGGATAATTCCCCTAATAATTCCTGCTCAGATTTGACCCACTTTCCTATCTTTGTCATCGAGTTGAAACCTCCGTCCCCAACAGCCTTCTCCATTTCGAAGTATACCAATAGTTATAAGTGACCTTTTTTATCACAGCTGATGCTTACTTCAAGAGCACCAAATAGGGAACATTCCCTTCAATCTTCCACCACAAGGGTGAAGTTTCGCAAAAATAGGATTGCGGGTGGTGTTGAGGCGGACGGCTGAACGGAAAAACCGTACCCCATATACAACTAAAACAGATGTCCCCTCAGATTTCACCCACTTTCCTCTCGTTGTTATCGAGTTGACCCCCCCCCCCCCCAACTAAATGGGAAACTACAGCCTCCTTTAAGACATCCCAACTCTTTCGTCGGAAGATGCTGAGGTTGGGTATGATTGTAGTTTCGTTTGGCGTCGATTGTCGATACCAGACTTCGGTTATCAACGTAGGGTCGATGCCATCTTGCTTCAGACGTTGGATATGCACGGGTTCGGGAGTAAAGAGTGTGACTTGATGTGCGCGACAATTAAAGGCCGCCATGGAAATCTCCGGATGGTAGTTGCAAGGCGGGGCGGATGCTATTACGCGGCATTCGCGTTAGGCATGTTCGACAGGGCTAGCGTTGATTCGGTGGTCATTGTCGGACGATTACTGCGATCGGTGCTGTCGGCTGGTGTCGATCGTCAGGTCTTCTTGACTGCTCCATCGCATATTCATGTCGAAGTGTATGTCATTACATTTCAAAGGTTCTTCAGAAGGCGGACGATCAATAACTTGATTACGTTTTCGGGTGCTAATATACGACAGGCTAGTTTTTCATTTCCGGGAAGACGGCATGCTGAAATAATGGAACTTGCTGCGATCTGTAGAATATGAATAGCACTTACTGCTGACAACTCACTCAAGCAATTGTGCAAAACTAGTCCAGAGCCAAAAGACATTCTAATCGAGCAATTGTGTTTTCATCGAGCAATCAGCACTAAAAGCGTGACTTTCTCAGTTAGCTCCACTTAGCTGCACACGGAATCGCATTCTATATTTTTGTTGTTCCTTTTACCTGTGGAACAATGAGTAGAAACGCTCTTTAGGGTTTTTATTTTGAGTTCACACTTAAGATGTCCTGCCCTTACTTGAGCTCCAGGAGGTTCGAGGCGCCAAACTCACCGCTGGAGGGCCAAATTGTACATCGGGAGAGGGAGAAGGGGGGGGGGGGGGCAGTGGCCCATCCAAAAGAATGTAAATCGGCACCCGTGCATATAGGTCATGCAATACTCTACAGAGTACCATTTGATTAAAAAAGGCTGCATCACAGCATTATTAAGATGTAAAACTCGCTCTAGCTTCATTCGCGGCAAAACTTCGTAGGCATACAGCGCCGCTTGTCGCGCTTGATAACAGGCTGTGGTGAGCGTAAGCCGATTGACACCGTGGAGTCAGTTGGTTGGCGTATCAATGTAAAGCGTTAAGAACTTATATCTCCTGTCATCCGTGAGCGTAGGCCGATTGACACCGTGGGGTCAGTTGGTTGGCGTATCAATGTAAAGCGTTAAGAACTTATATCCCCTGTCATCCATTGACCAAAACCATGAATGTAATAATAAACCTGCTTAACGGGACATATAATTAGACGCATCCGCTAATAATGTAATTGTTACACTGAGTGCTTCACTGTACTAACTGGACATACTTTAATAATAGTTCATAGTACAATAATAGTACATACTATTATCGTACTATTATATATATATATATATATATATATATATATATATATATATATATATATATAATTGTACTATTATTATGCTATATTGTACTATTATATTACATATACTGTTGTCCAATAGTCATACATAAATACAATAATAGTACAACAATAGTACAAAGTAATAGCACATGCTTTTTACCGAAGGGTTTGCAACCGCGATTGTCTCAGTGCAGACCGAGTGTCAATATACGGCCTGAGTTGCAGGGCTGTGCCCTAGCGCACGCTCTCTATTGACGAAAGCCCAGCGTGGTTCACTGGGTGCGCGGCGGGCCGGTGAGGAATGCTGGAGCGTGCCATTATTTCTTCCAATATCGGGAAGTTATGAGAGCTCGCTCACTGGCTGTACGGCTAAACCACTGACGCGACGATCGCTTGGGTGAGTTCATTTTACGCATGTGGGGACTTTTGGGGGCGGTGTCTCGCCGTCTTTCGGTCGGCCCTTTGAGGTCTCTCTTCGTCGGAGGGGAGCCACTGACGGTGTTTTCATTTGGATTCGGGATCTTAAGGCTCTCAGCGCGCTCCGTCTCAAAAACAGCTCGCCCATTCCATGACGTGCAATCAAATGCCCTCGGCTATCACGTGACTGTGTAATTTTGCAATCTATCAACATTTCGGGCAAAATCGGTCATGCAAAGATTGATGAATAATATCGGTTTGGCGACATGACACTCCCCGAACTTTTTAACATATCCGCAATGAAAGCCTGTGCGGGTGTTCCAAGCCTCGGTGCGCCAACGCTCGTGTTCTGCATGTTCCATGGTCCATGTTCTGCCGATAGTGATTGCATCAGACCCACCTCGAATGGTGCGATTTAATTCACGATGGTATTCGCAAGCCCACGCTTTTGGCGGGATTTTTACATGCATGCATGCACGTACGCCAACGAGCGAGTTCTCACAGCTTCCTAGCACTGAAAAACAAAATAATGACGCTCCCGGCGGCTGCAGGCAGATGAAGGCTGATGCAGGGTAGGTGCGGGGCTCATCTAGATACGGTTGGTACTAGTTTTAGGGCCTGGGATCAAATTGGGTTGGTGTCCGTTTCTCTGTGGGTAAGTTTGCGATTTACGTAGCGTTCTTGGGACGAGTTTCTCTGAATATGCTCGGCCAGGGCAACGAATGGGACTTGAGACCCCCTCGTCAGGACGGAGCGCAGCTTTTTCGACACGACGCCTCGAATATCATTCGGACTCATGCCACGCCTGGTGTATTAGTGCTCTCCTGCCGCCGTCAGATGTTATGGAGCCCCGATCAGGAACGGATGGTGTTTGGCTTTGAAGGGACTGTTTGTTGTAATACGACCCTGTGAGGTCACTGACCTATGGCAAGTCAAAGTCAAACCATGGCTGTCAGTAAAGGCGATTGATAAGGAATCGTTCAGTCTGATGTTCAGTTTAGTTCAGACAACGGACTGATAGACAAACCAGTGCTTTTTTAATAGTTTCTTAGACGATACAACAGCTGCATTTAAAACAACAGCAAACTCCATTGACCTAAGGTCAGAGATGAAGACAGACACAGATCAAAACCAATCTGCTTTACGCTCGAGATTTTGCTGTATGGGGTAGTTTCTGTTGTTCATTTTTAACTTATTAATAAACGGGCGGCATCAAACCCCTCCCTTGGATTTCTTTAAGGGAAGAGCAGGTCGCTGACCTAGGATGATTCAGGCCGACATTTTTGTTTTAGGAACATACCACCAACCGTAATCCTTGATGCTTATCACAATGCAGCAATGAAAACACTCCGGCAGCATTTTGGTCATCATGACCTTCTTAGGGTCAAACCAAGACACCGGTCTTGAATGAACACCAGTGACCTTTTGCTAAGAAGATGTATCTACGTCCAAGGCGGTGGCCTTAGGTCCAAGTGCACTTTGGATATTAATCTTGAGTTTGACATGGTTGAGTTTTTTGTCAACTAAAGGCTATGAGCAACAACCCTGAAATTTTGACTCAAGTGAGTTTACATACCGACCAACCCACTCTGTGAATTTGGTGTTTCCAGCTCTTTTAGTATTTGAGATCTCCAGGGGTCAAACCGACTTCAGCCCGGGCGAGTGGCTTCAACCATCTACCCGGGCGCGTGTTAATCAATGCTTAAGAACTTGCTTTGTAGTCATTATCAATGGCGCATGGATACTCATTCAACCACAGCCAATGCGTGATGTATCCGCAAGTTAAGGTCATGTGATATCGTGAACAAAAGGCATCGATATCTTTTTTTGAAAAAATAGTCAATACATTTTGACTGGGCAGGTTTCTGGGACCAGAGTTCATGCAAGCCAGTGCCTGTTGTGTGAACCCTGGGTCCACTATCCGATGGTGAAGTTTCACTTGAACGATGTAACTTACTGGCAAAAGCTTAATGTGCGATATTGCTCCGCAAACTCCCCCGCCCTTTAACCTAATTCGACCTTGAGCGGTCGCTGTCACCGGTCGCGGCTGGACGCACAAGTACCGAAAAGCAAACACAACATGGCGGATAGCAAATCTCGGGTACGCGCTCGGCGACTCTTTGTGAAGATGGCATGTCCACTTTAAAGGTGTCATCCTCAATATTGCGTGGTTCGTTTTGCGCTCTTCAAAAGTTCCCGGATGCTGGGGAAATCACCAGGAGACTTACGGGAGCCAGGCTATTGACAATGCGCTCCATGCGATTCCTTCCTAGGGCGTCAATTGCATGACGTCCCACATAGAGGTCGTCGTAACATTTGGAGACCCTGAGATGACCCTCTCCTCAGGTGCCAGGCACAAATCGGACTCTTGCATTTGTTCGCGTTCAAACATAGACGCCTTGTTTCGTGGCACATGACACTTTTTTCAGTGGCACATGACACTCTTTTCAGTGGCACATGACACTCTTTTCAGTGGCACATGACACTGAAGGGTACCTTATTAGAAATCATGAAATGAGTGAGCCTGTTTTTGTTTGAGGCAGGGCACGCTGAGAGTCTTAGGATCCCCGACGAAAAATGAAAACGCCGTGAATTGCTTCCCACCAGCGACGAGACATCAAAGAGCCGGCGGAAAACCGGCGAGATATCGCCTCCAAATTTTTCCCTTATTTAAAAAGTGGACTCGTCCAAACTATCATGACAGCGGTCGAGCCGTAGAGCCAATGAGCGAGCTCTCAAAGATTCTTGGTGTTGGGAAAATACTAACGCGCGCGGCGCGGCGCGGCACGGCGGCCGGGCGCCGCTGCCAGGCACGTCGACCGGCACTGATTAAAAGGAGTATTCGTCTTGACAGGGCCTTTAGCTAGCTAAAACTGGTCTCGGTCTAATTTGCAGAGCCCTATACAAATCTACCCTCTCTGTACCTCTCATAATCTTGAATGCGTTTATCTGCTCTCCTCTACCTCCACGATATTTCAGTGAATACAACCCCAAGGCTCTAAACCTTATATTCCAAATTGCCCATTCTATTTATGATCCACGCAGTTTTTTGCTGTGTTCCCTCCAGCCTACCCATATTTTTTGAGAGCGTGGGGACCAAGCCTTCACGCAATACTCTAGATGTGGTCTGACATAATCTAAGTACAACTTTTGGATACCATTCTTACTCTTGCAGTGAACTATCAGATCTCTCCATGAGGTCCCCTATCGGATAACGTTAATCAAATCCTGCTATTCCGTTGGTCATGCGGCGTTCAAGGTCAATACAAAAATAATGATTGAATAACTCATATTTGACGTTCGTGAGCACGATTTCCAAATGCAACGACCGTCAGTTTATTCTCAACCAATGTTTCACAAGTTATGCAAGATCCTGACTAGTATTACATTGCGTGATATAAATACAAGAAGTTGTACATTATTCCTAGTTATTATGGCATTACACCTTCCCACCGACTCATTCAAGAATAGCGCCATAACCGAGTATGTGAATACAAGTAGGCGCCTTAAACTCACAAATAAATATGCGTGAATGCCACGAGGAGGGGCCAAAACGCGAGAGCCTAACGATGTTCGGTTCAGCACACATCCAGCACCGCAGCGGGTCGCCTCTCGGGTACGTGAAGAACTGCAAGGGAGTGTTGTGGAACATTTCCTTGAAACAGAGTGCACCGTTTTTGTATAAGATTATCTTAGAATATCATTGGCAAACATCTGAAACTGAGTGAAAACTTTCTGGTGGTATGCAGTTCCTCCTGTATTGATCACGAATTTGACATCTAAGCTTGACCTTGACACCTTCGTTCTAAAACTAGCTGTAAAAACATGTCCTTGTTGTAGTTTGTATATATATATATATATATATATATATATATTTATATTTATATATATATACATATACGTATATATATACATATATATATATATATATATATATATATATAGGATGGAAAACCAGAACATAAGCAGAGGAGTTCCAGGAATTTTTTCTACCTGTCCCCTTATGGCGACTTCCACAACTTTGCCCCACCAATCATTTTGAGAAATTGACACCCATGGGCTCATAATAAGGATCTGCGGCCAGATGCTCGTCAGTAACAAACGCCAAGCACAACTGGTGGATATCATTCATGGTGCAGTTTGTAGGATTAGATAAATTGCATAGCTTAAAATGCAAAGCGCTTCTGACGCTTAAAAATCCGAGGATAGCTAGTAACTTAACGTTCCTAAAGTTGAGCGAACTATTCACTTATTAGCAACGAGTTCCGGTTTCAGTTAAATGCATCAAATAGTGAGTGACTGCATAAAAACATGGTATCTGACCACTACTTTTTAATATCACCTGATCTCCAACGTGAGATTCAAGGTAAACTCACCGAGAACTCATACCACCCTAAAGTTGCAGGCCATTTTTTTATTTTAAAGCATCAGAATCTTCTCCATCGCAGGAAATTTTGACTGCTAAAAGTCTAGACCTCTAAAGGTTACCCCTTAAGGTAGAATTGAAATTCAAGTGATGGGGGGCCTGCCTTCACCCAGACCGAGCTCCGATCTTCTTCAGCGCATAAACCAGCGACAAAAGCCAAAAAATCCAAACCTCTCAAGGTAAATTTTCGAAGTGAAAATCAAAGTCAAGTGAGAGTATCCGACACTCGAAACTTTTCCAGAGCACAAACAAACTGCATGCTGACAAAATGTAGAGCCCTTAAGGTCAAGCTTACAAATCAAATGTATGGTCATTCCACGAGTAGCCCCTTACCACCATGAAGCTTCCACTTAATTTCAGATATTTATGAATGATAGTTATTCTCAGCAAACAATCTGCGTCCATGGAACCAAACTGGAAGTGTAGAAATGTTGCTAATTTTTAAGCAGCTTGTTCAATGACACCTATTTTCCGGTGTTGTTCCTATAGTGATGAATGATGTAATGATCGGTGAACAGCCACCTGCCACCGAGTGTGGCAACTGTGTTCTGATTCTCTCCGTGCAGCCCTCAAACAGATCAATAGGTACGCACGTCATGCTCGCTGCGGGCTGACAGCGCGCTCGTGCCTCGAGAGCAGTTCGCTCGATCAGGCGCGCGCCCGTCGATGTCAGGCGGCACGCGGAGCCCGCTGGCGCACGCCGCTGCGCCGTGGCGTCCCATCGCGGCGCGGCGACAGCAGAGCCGCCGCGCCGTGGCGTCCCATTGCGGCGGGGTGATAGCAGAGCCGTCGCGCCGTGGCGTCCGTTGCGGCGGGGCGACAGCAGAGTCGCCGCACCGTGGCGTCCCATCGCGGCGGGGCGACAGCAGAGCCGCCGCACCGTGGCGTCCCATCGCGGCGGGGCGACAGCAGAGTCGGCGCGCCGTGGCGTCCCATCGCGGCGGGGCGACAGCAGAGCCGCCGCGCCGTGGCGTCCCATCGCGGCGGGGCGACAGCAGAGCCGCCGCGCCGTGGCGTCCCATCGCGGCGGGGCGACAGCAGAGTCGGCGCGCCGGGCCAGCCGCGGCCGCCAGTGACGCCGCCGGCGGGCCGGCGCTGGCCCGCCGCCCGCGCTGGCCCGCCCGCGGCGCGACATGTCATCGGCCTGGCGCCGGCCGAGACCTGGCTCAGATCGGCCCGCGACTCGGCGCCGGGCTCAGCGCACACGCAACACTATCCGCCTGCATGCTCGCTGACCTGACGCTGCTGGCGCAAATAACGGAGTACATGTAGCTCTAAACTTCGCCTTCGCCGCGTCGCATGCTGCGAGAGCGACCGGCTTGGCTTATTATTGTTTTGGCTTGGCCTACTATTTGGCTTAAATATTCCTGGCTTGGCTTGAATGAATCCAGGTGAATAGCTCCTTCGAACGCTCAATAACACTTGCGTTTCGACGGAAATGGGCTCCGGGTGAGACGTCGCCAGCTTCAATCTAAGCTTATACAACGCACATGCGGCAGGAGCGGATCCAGGAATTCGTTAAGGTGGAAACCACTTACCTTTGAAGGACCGCGCAATAAAATGGGGTTGTCCGAGGTCCCATGGACCTCCTACCCCTTGTTGTGCTATCTCCTCGGATCATATCGGAAGTTCGTGCATGTTAGAAAACACACTGGGTCATTTCTATAGGTTTGGGGCACACTCGAGCTCTTGTAGAAATACCTCAACCACGACTTCGTATGAACAGGAGGACGTACTTGGCCGCGTAAATCTGACCCTGAGATTCACATAATCTCACTGAATCAAGCAGCAGGTTCAGCGACGATGTTTGACAAAGGTATAATCCCGCCCCCCCACCCCCCACCCCACCCCCTCCCGTCCCACCACCACCACACAAAAATACCATCATACTTTACCGGAAAACGTCGATAACCAAAACTTCGCCAATTCATACGTCCGCCGCTCGCGGCGAGTCGAGTGTGGGGCTGATGCCTTCTTGGTCATATTTGGGCCAAGGGCTGATGCCTTCTTGGTCATATTTGGGCCAAGGGCTGATGCCCCAGGGACCTCTTTGGTGCGCGGAGTAGCCTACCGTCAACATCGCCCCGAGCCGGCGCCCCGACGCTGGCGTGTGACCGCGCCCGTGCTCTCGCAAGAAACTGAGACGGACGCCGGCTCGGGCCGCGGACCGACTACTTGCCCGGTGCGGACGGAAATAGCCGCCGCAGCACCGCGCTGACGGCTGTCGCATCGATGGACGACGTGGTCGATGAGCAGTCGGTGCGCGAGCACTCCGAGGACCAGAGCGCGTCCGCCGAGTGGCGGGGTAGACCGGGCGCAGCGCGGCCGGAGCACGTGACGCTGGCCGAACAGCGCACGCCGTCAGCAGTGGCAGGGCTGGCATCGGCCAACGATGACGACGTTTGAGCATTGTCGCTGGCGTTGGGCTGCTTCAGCAGTGGCTCGCTGCTCACGTCTGAGCCGCGCCGCCGCCTGACCGCCGCGACAGACAGCATCGTCATCATCCTCGCCAGCCGGCGGAGCGGGATGGAGTCGTCCTGTGACGCGGCCGGAGCGACACGGCCAGCACCAGAGCAGGGCGCTGCCGGTCGGCCCGACTCCACGGCTGTGCCATCCAGCGGCGCAGAGCCGCCGTCCGAGGCGCCGCAGCTGCCCATCGTCACCATCACCTCCGACAGGAACGTCGTGCGGCGCGTCAACTCCTTCTCCCGCTTTACCGTGCAGGCGGTGCCGAGCCTGGCGGCGCGGGCGATGTGTCCGCCCCCCGGGGCCGGGGCCGGCGCTGGGGCTGGTCCCAGCCCCAGCCTCGTTTCCATCCTCGGTCTGGGCTGCTGCTCCGTCCACGTCTCCGACTCCGGCTCCGGTCCCGACCTCGGCTCCGGTCCCGGGCCCGGTCACGGCTCCGGCTCCAGAGTCGGCCCCGCCCCTGGCCCAGGCTCGGGCTCGGGCTCCGGGCCCGGCCCCGGCTCTGGCCCCGGCTCCGGCCCCGACTCTAGCGCCGACCCCGGCTCCGGCTCCGGCTCCGGCCCTGGCTCTGGTGACGAGCCGGTGCTGCGCGTTCCGCTCGGGCACGCTGCCGGAAGGTCGGACGCCGCGGCCCGGCTCCGAGGACGGCCTGCTGAGCGGGCGCCGGCTGCCGCCGCGGCTTGGCCGTGCCGGCCGTGCCTCGGCGCGCGTCCGCCTCGGCCCTGCAAGACCTCACACAAGGCAGCTTCTCCTCGCGCCGTCGCAGCTTCAACAATTGGCTGCACCAGACCATGCACCATGACAGGTAAGTGTGCGCGGAGGATGTGTGGTCTGCGTGGTGTGCTGTCTTGGTCCGCTGTCGTCGGCGCGGCTGCTGTCTGGTTCTCCGGGAACAGTCGGCAGATGGCGTTACTGAATAGTCGTGACTGATCTCGGGCCCAGGAACAATTCCGGACATATTCTTCTGGAACCCTTAGCCACGCTCTATCCGTACACTGTGTACGTGTGCATGATCCAGGGGGGGGGGGGGCGCTGGTCCATAGTCCGCCTTGGGCCCCGAAGGGTTCCCTAGCCGGCCGAACAAACGCAGTTTTTTAGGCGCAAAACGCAATAAAATGGGACACCTTTGTTTTCAGGCAACCAAGAACAATCACAAGCAAAGGTGAAGGGCCCACGACTATACCAAAGAAATGATTTACTGATTGAGGGATGGTGATTGGGAGATTTTAAATATCATTACGCTGTTCAGAGTCACTGTGCGTTTCCGGGGACTTATACGTCCACTTAAAGGGTCAATCCGATCGTTAAGGAATATTCTACGTTCCCGTGATTTTTTGCTTTTTTCGGAGGGCATTAGGCTGCTGCTGGGGCTCCGTAGGTCCTGCTCCTTGCTGGGGCTTGGGCTCCTGCCAGCGTGCCCGGACACTCTTGTCAACCAGGGGACTTCAACGGATTCTTTCCATTCGCCCGAAAGGCTCTATACGCCATAGTCTGGCGCCTCACACGTTAACCTGCCGGGCTATTCTCTCGGCTGCTCAGGGACCCTTTACGTTGGTCTCGGTTGACCTCTCTAAGTCTCGGTTTCTCGGACTCTTCCAATTTCCTGCCACTTGCTTAGGACCATACGCTCCTGTCAGGCCCATCCGTTTACATGATTGAGAGCATTCGGCTGTTCGGGGGGCGCTTCAAATTGGACCTAGGGTACTTCCTCCTTGAATAGAGGGCTCTACAAACTTGTCCGGGGCCCGATCTGTTGGCTTGTTCGGGCACACTGGATTGTTCAGGGGCCCTAAGTGAGTTTGGGCTTCGGCATTTGAATGTAGGTCCTCGCGCTCTTGTCGGGGGCCATCTGATAACCTGCTCGGGTCTTGAGTACTTCCTATTTCAATGGAGGGCGCTGTGCTCTTGTCGGAGGCCCTAAGTGTTAGCCTACTCTGGCACGCTCGGCCGTTCGGGGGCTCTTTACATTGTGTAGTGGATATTTGTTATTTGAATGGCGGGTCTTACGCTTTTGTCGGGGCCTCCATCCGTCAGTCTGCTCGAGCACACTCGATCATTCCGGGACCCTTCATATTGTGTCTTGGGTACTTACGATTTGAATGGATGGCCTTATGTTCTTGTCAGTGCCCCATCTATCAGGCTGCTCGGGGCAATGGCGGATTCAGAGGGGAGGGGGCACGGGACCATGCCCCCTTGCGCCCTCAGGGGACCCATATGCTCCGAAGTGGCACATAACTGTCCAAACAAACAGACACAATTTTCTTACACAAAACGCAACAAAATTAAATATCTTTCGGCTCCCAGACGACTACGAGCAGTTGCAAGTGAAAGTCAAAAGCCCGAGAGCAGACAAAGTTAGTTCTTCGCTGAATGAAAGAAAAGTGATTGGGGAAATTTTTGAGGCATTGTTTCTGAGGTGTTGCCCAGAGGCGTTACGCTGTTGCCGGGCCCTATAGGTTCAATGGCCGGGTCAATCCGATCGCTGAGGGCTTTCCACTTTTTGAAGATTTGATCCGGACCTTTTGTATGAATGCATTTCTGGGATTAGAGATAACGCTAAGCCGTGCTTGTTGAGTAAGCCCAGATCACCACCATCCGATCACGCAATTTCAGCTCAAGGGAAGAATTTGCTGGCGAAAGCTTAACTTGCCGCACTGTTCGGCACGGTCCGTCCTGCCCTCTGACGTCATCTGACCTTTACCGCGGCACGCTGCCACCGGCCGCAGGCCATACCCGTCAACGGCAACCAGCGAGCGCCTAAAGCGACTCTAAATCACCGTAATGCTCAGTACGGTCCTTCCTGCCCTCTGACGTCATCTGACCTTTATCGCGGCCGCTGCCACCGGCTGCAGGCTGCACCTGTCAAGGACAAATAGCGAGCGCCTAAAGCGAATCTAGCTCACTCCGCCGCGGGTGGGTGAATCGGGAGGCAGGCGGCCTGACCAACTGAGCCACCGGGACTGACGCTGCCCTTGTTCTCTCTGCATTTTCGATACGCTCCTGTCGAGACACTATCCGCTAACATGCCTGGTCACTCTTCATTGGTCAGGGGTCCTCCATGAATTGTTCCAATCGCCCGAAAGGCTCTATACGCTTGTGTCGGGGACCGTATGCCGGGGTACACTCAATTGCTCATGGGCCCTTCAAATCGGTCCCCGGCTCTTTCAACTTGCTCGGAGGGCCTTGTGCTGTTACCGTGGCCCGTGTAATGCAAAGCACTGAGGCACCCGATGCTCAGGGGCTCTCTGCATCGATCTAGGGCTCTTTACCTTTGAGCTTATTAGCGGAGGACCCTTCACATCTATCAGGGCCATTCCTTTTAACCTGCCAGAACAATCTTGATCGCACAGCGGCATTAATCCATGTATACTTGTCTTGGGTAGTTTCCATTTGCACAGAGGGCCCTGTGCTTTAACATTGCTCTAGCCTAGTTCAGTCGGCCTGCCGGTGTGCTCCCGATCGTTCGCGGGCCCACCATGTTGCCATTGGTGCCTTAGCCTTAGACCAGCAGTCTGATATGCGCTGGTGAATATTTACGCGCCATTTGTCTAACATACTTTGGCGTGCGGCCGAAGTTTTATTGTGGCATTTCCGTTGGCTGTTGAATGTGTGACACCTATTGTGCTTGTGCCTTCCGTTCGGGAAGGAAGTGCTGAACATTTGTATAGGGTTTTGCACTGGAAACCCATCTTGAAGATCGTTCGCTGCAATTGACAGCCCTGTCTTTTTGAAGGCTTAAATAAACCCTCTAGTTTCTGAGCTATACGCCAACGAAGATGTGCAGACTTTTTCGGGGTGACGATTTCAAGACCACCCAGGCGTGTGTGTGTGTGTGTGTGTGTGTGTCATTGGGGTTTTACGACGCACTCAGCTGCTGATGCTATATGGCGTCACCTGCCTCTCAGCCTGGCAGGAATGGTGGGCACCGTGGGGAATCGAACCCCGTACCTCTGGTTTCCCAGACGCACAGTCGTTAACGCAAACGCGTTAACCACTGCACTGCCCCCACCCCCAAGGCCACCCAAACATCCATGGCACCATAACGACGTCATCGAAATCCAACTGTTCTATCAGTCTGCGGTGATTAAGACTAAGAAACTTGTAATTGACGAGTCGTTCATATTTGGCGTTCGTAGCTACGATTTCCAGATACAACGGCCGCCAATTAGCTCTCAATCAACGTTATGCAAGGTCCAATGACGTAATCAAACAATGACGTACTGAGGAGCATACTAACGAGACAGAGATATTGTGTTGGCTATAACAGTCTTTCCCACCCAAAAGTACACCAACGTTTATAAAGGAGTTTATTTCGTTACATCTGATGCTTGCCTCAATATCTTAAAATGTGGGCAATTACCTTTAACACATTTTAAGTCCTAGGAGATTTTGTACTCCTTCATAACAAACAAAACATTAACTTTGCATTAGTCATCAGCCATCACCTGATCATATTACCAGCCGGCCAGCCGTGAATAAGCTAGGAATCAAGTAAGTGCGTGATTTTGATTGTATTTAGCGGTTTTCTTTTATCTGTTTTGCCATGGTTTTTCGTAATATTCGGCATCAAAATGACAGAATTCACCATGATCTGAAAAAAGTGAAACCCATGCGTGCTCATACATTGCAAGCCTGATTTTTTAGGGCTGCGCACAGCGAGATGGGTTCATCCCGTATAAAAATAGCATACTAAGAATCTTTAAATTCAGCAGCCGGAATGCGAAGATCGCTTGGTGGGGCCCCAAACTCTAGGGGAGGGAGCTCACACTATTGCGAGGCCCGTCTTGCCAAAATCTTGGATCCGCCCCTGAACACGACCAATAAACTGATGACGTACGCATGATTGCCAGAATGATGATCGATGCACATCATCACTGAGCTGATGATCCTGTGAATAGGACACTGAAAGGATCATTGGTGCTTGGACTAGACCTTACTATACCTTTTTAACCACACCCGGCATGACCGCACGCATGAAAGAATCAGCGCATAAATGTAGAATTAGCGCAATCGGCGTGTGATTGCGTCAGGTAGAACAAACGCAACAAAATGCAGCGACAGGACTCAAAGCCTCGGCACCTGGGCAGGGATCGGCAGAAAGCGTATGCCTGGGCACCTGGGCAGAGATCGGTAGAAACGTAAGCTCTTTCCGCGCATTTAGATATTTGTAACATTTATAAGCAATATCTGGATATTTGCAACAGAGCGCCAAGCTAGTTTCGGCATTTACGCCCTCGCTTGGGAATTGTATTGAACTGGTAAGAAAGAACGCTGTCAGTTTCGACGAGTTGCAAGAATTTCAGCAGCCAATCATCAGTATGGTTGCAATGATAGGATGTTAGATATATATATATATATATATATATATATATATATATATATATATATGCATATATGATATAGATATATTTTATATAAATATAAATATAAATATAAATATATATATATATAAATATATATATATACTATATATCTATATATATATATATATAATATATATATATATATATATGATTTGACATTTTCCACGACAAGATGACCTAAATCACACTCATCACACAGCACAATATTACGGTAACATGAATCGCGTTTTGCAGTTAACCCACAAACATACAGGATACAATAATAGCATCCATGCCGTAGTTTTCAGGCGAAATATAGATCGCCAGCATAGTTATTTGCATTTTTCATTTTTTTACAAACATCCGGTATGTGCTAAGCATCTACAGGAAGGTGCTTTCAAGCAAACATCGCTGAAATTTATTTCCAACAGGTAACTACTCCTCACGCCCCGCTGGGTTTTTTTTTGGTCCTAGGCGTCTTCGGGTAATAGGTGTTATCTGTGAGCCTGTTGCAAGACCTTAAAGGGCTTAAGTTCCCAGCGAGTTTACTCGGCAGTTTATTACTAATTACTCGGCAGTCGATAGATGGGTCCATATCGCTTGTGTATAAACAATGAGCACAGGACATTCTCCCCTAGAGTACTGGACAATTAGAGTACCGGACATTTTCCCCGAGAGCACCAGGCTTCCAGAGGATTGGGGTATCCCAAACCGAATGCGCAGTATTCACCCGGCTGATTATCACGCTCTTTTTGCCCTCCTCCGACACCTGGACCTTGAGTGCATACCCCGCCGCCTTTCTGTTCCATGTACAGTCTATTAGCAGGTCGGCCCTGATGGTTCTTTCCCCTTGCCTTTTTTCCCCTCCCTCCCTCTATTCATCTCTGGGGAAGACGTGGCGATCATTGTCCTGCGTTTTTTACGGCCCAACTGCACACTTTCTGTTGGAGCTACCTAAGGAAGTGCCAGCTTAATTGTTAAGGGTAACAAGTACTTACGGGCTTAAACTAGTTCGGAGAAGGCTCAAACTACCGAAGCCAGAGGCACGAGAAATACTTACTCGTAGATAGATGAATTGAACGATGGAATCTTGCCCAGCAAACCGCAAAAGATCCGCAACATGGACACATTTACGGTAGTGGAAAAGATGTGGACAACTGGCGAATTGCTTATTGGACACTAGATAATTTGACGAGATTGCAGGATCCATTGATAGATTTGGCAAGAACATTTCATCACAATGAAATCTTCTGTGATGCTCGTTTTCACTTTGCTTAAAAACACT
>NW_023596225.1:14675070-14730070 GCF_011947565.3 Pollicipes pollicipes
CAGAAATACACACAGCCCTCCCATAAGCCTGAAGACCCGCAAAGGCTACGAGGCAACCGCCTGCAATTATGAGGGTCCTTTTCAGTCCGTGGGGCTCCACTCATACATCACGACTGTGAATATTCTGGAATGATTGAAAAACGGTGTTTTAGCTAGAGTCGTCGGGTTTGTACCGTGTAGTGCTGAGCGAAGCCATGTGAGGAGCACGCAAGGACCCTTAAATTTTCACAGACCGGTTAGGTCTTCCGTAGAAGACCTAACCCATGACCTCAAGGCACGACTGAACGCTGGCGCTTGTCGTTCTTTACGGCATTAGAAACGTGTATTTCCACGGCCAGTGGGTTCAGAGTTGGACGGGTTCTTGGTTCTGCATGTTCTTGCCCTGTCTAGTGTTTAAGCTTTTGAATGTTTTCCCACAAAACCTTTCCGTTAAGGCATGTGTATAAGTAAGTTATACATACTCGTAATCAATACTTATTCACAATAAATACATTATATATATATGCATATATATATATATATATATATATATATATATATATATATATATATATATATATACCATCATAGTAATGGCAAGCTGTTTGATGCAGTTTCTTTTCGCACTGACGTGACTATGAGCCTTTCCTCAATACGCAAGTGATTTTGAAGTCGAGCTGAGAGCCGGGAGCACATATCTCGCAGTTCTCAATACATGTGTCTGGTCATTCACTAAAAACCGCGGCATGGAAACCGCGAGCTCGTCACGCTCCCGAGTCGAAGCGCTGTTCCGGCTTCATCATGGCACGTGACCAGAGAAAAACCGGTCTTCTGAGGCTGATATGACAGCAGCTGACGGAGTGATCCGCGCGTTTGTCTCCGTGCCTGTTGTTGGACCCCGAGCGGGCTGCATACTCAGCAGGAAAGGGTGCCTCGATGCGACCAGCACCTTTCATCGCCTAAGCGTTTTTCGCGCGGTAAAAACGGGAAAAGCATGCACCGGCGGGGAGAGCGGGCAGAAGCATCGCGCGACGCTCACACAGAGCTGCCAGACAAACAAGCCTTTAAAAGAAAACTAGCGTCGATGCTGAACCATGAACCTGTTGCCTGCCGCCGCTCACTCCATTTGACACTTGACGATACCCAGAAAGTGATGCAACACAAGCTACAGGTTCGGCAGCGCCAGCGAACCCCGCCCTAAGCATGGCGGGGACAGGGACAACATGGCATGACATGACATGACAGACAACATCGACAGGGCCATAAGAAATTGTTCGTGAATGATGCAGCAATGTTTGACGTCACGGAGCTGCCGTCTCCGTGCTTATGAACTCCGTTTAAACTACATCCCGCAGTCACGAATGAATAACGAGACGTGAAGTGCGCTGGCTCCTTGGCATCACACCCAAAAATACGTAGGGCAGATGCAGCACCCTGGCAGCATCCGTCCATTTATCATAGTCGCACACGGCAGATATCAGTCTCCGACATCCCATGCTTCGTCGCACCGAAGCATGATGGGGCAGGTAACCGAGCACATCCGCACATCGACACAGACACCAGCCGACACCAGTCCCGCCAAAAATCGGTGGCGTTCCTGGTCCACAACACGACACGAACGGCCTTATCGGTAGCTGGCTGACGGGTAACACAGCATCAAACGATGTCAAAGGATGGGGGAGGTCAGGAGAATCCCCTCCCCAAAAAGAGGTACTCCCCCTGCCCAAAGGAGAGGGAGAGCTCGAACTAACCCTGAACACTGCCCCCTGCAAACGCATGAGCAACACAGTTCAGCGAACTCCTTAGCTCCTTGCAAGCTCTCGAGCAAGCGTGACCACGCATCACACGTCCGCCGCCTGCCAACACAGCGAGGTTTAGGGATGCCGGGCAATGACTTCAGAGACTGTTCTATGACAGCTATCGACCTTCAGTATACCGGAAAGTACTGGGTAAACGACGTTATCAAGCAAACAGTGGTCAGATTTCCAATGCTCGTACTCAATACTAGACAGTTCAAGCTGTGCTTATGATCGCGCCGAGTATTGAGAATGCAAGTAATGCTTACTTAATAGGGTCGTTCAACCATCATCTCCTGGTATAATGGAGGTACTGTCCAGACAGAAACCGTGAACTCACCATGTCAAAAAACCAGGAGCTCAAGGCCTTTCTTGCTTGTCATAAATGCCGGATAAATTAACTAACAATGAACTGTGCCGCAGCATGTTTCCCCCCCAATGAATGCCTTCAATCACGCAGACAAAGAAGCCTCCATAACGTACCAATTGGACCAAAGTTCACGATACAAAGCCAAGGTGCGGGAGCGTATCAACAACATCTCGGAAACACCTGCGGTTTCCAAATTGTTAGATAACGAACGCCTGCGCACATACAAGTGAACCCGGCACGCAGGGCCGCCCGGCCGATCGGTCGGCGCTCAAGGCTGGCTGCCTGCCTGGCCGGTGCCGGCAGCGGACCAGGCAGGACAGGCAGGACAGGTTCGGCGCGGACCGGACACGCCCTGGAGGCCGTGCGCGGACACCGGCGGACACCAGGACCGCCAGACAGCAGGCCAGGTGGCTAGCTGCCCCGACAGGGCCCACCCCCGTCCCGGCCAGTGTCTGGCGCTCCTCGGCATGGTTCGCGGTCATTGGACGGCAAACAATATTGTAGCGTCTGAGGCTCAATAGAGAAGAAATGCGCCGGTGGTGGATGAGCGTTGTTTGTGGATCTTGCGTGGGGCGGTATTTGGCATTATATTTGGTATTTGGTATTATATTTGGTATTAGGGCGGTATTAGGTACACAATGCGGCATTAGCTGCCGCATTATGTTGCCTGCCCTGGATCACCGCTTATTTGTGGTTCACCCGCTGTTTGCGTAGACGCAGCAGGCGCGTACGCCTGCCCTTCCCAGGAAAGAAGCATGCCCACGTGCGTGGCTGATCTTGCCTGTCTCTCCAAACCTCTTCTACGTAACTATACTGGCTCACCTTCGCCACCAGCCATTGACAAAGAGCTCATCAGAAAATACTTCAGAGTGCCGATCTAGCCCAGTCGCTGACTGCTCTCAGAGGCTCCTAGGACCTCGAACCTGCAGATGAGACTTCTTAATCTGCGAAAACGGACCTCGTCGGTTGCCAATGCTGAGTTGAGACAATGTCTCATCTACCTCTGGGGGGTAAATGTCTGTTGGTCTGTGTCTCATGTTTGTGTCTGAAAGTGGGAAAACGAGTTCTCGGCACCCGTATTTCTCTTTATTACTATTGGGGCTCTGGCACGGTGAACCTATATAGCCACGCATTGCCCGATTTTTGCAGCCTGAGATACATAATAATAACTAGCAAGCCTTTCTACAGCACAAGTTATCTAACATCTGTCATGGTATCGTAACGTAACTAAGCCAGGGCAAACGCTAGCATATGCAAACGAGCAGCAGGGCCCTAGAGGGAATATTAATAACATGGGGCAGGCAGCAAGCGGATCAGACGATCCGACAAAACACTTATGTGGACATCCACATCAGCACTGAGAGCACGTCTGGAAAACATCTTAAAGGCCCGACTCGTTAGACCAAACCGCGGACGACCGCCCCATACATTGGCTGATGAAGATACTCGAAGGAACAGGCCGCGGAGCCCAAACCAGGAAGAGATCCGACGGAAAACAGGTTATATGGGATCAGGTTCAAAGGCCACGAAAAGAACGCCACTTCTGAATGCTGGACAGACACAGGGCGCCAGGTACGGGAAGAAAAACGCATCAGCGAGGGTCGGGGAGGGCCAACTCCCCGCAACAGGCGCGAGCCAACAGTGCATGGACATGACAGACGACTACCACTCAAGACTGATGATGCTCCAGCCCAGCCGGGCCGCGTGCACGCCAAACGTCTCCCTGAACGTGCTCATCTCGTCTCACGCAGTGTGACTGGCACCTGCGCCCGGCCCGGTTCGCGCGCGCGCCACCGCCGCGGCCCGCCGTCTCACCGTGGGCCACAGGTGGTGGGCGGGGCGCAGCCGAGGCGCCGGTGGGGCAGCACCGGCGCCGGCGGCGGCGCTGGGCCGGGTCCGGCCGGGGCGCGCGCCACGCCCGGCTCCAGCACCATGGCCAGCCGCTGTCGCCGCACTGACCGCCGCCGCGGCCGCGTGGCTGGCCGCCGCCAGGTCCGTCGGCCCGAAAACGCAGGGACTTCCCCGCCGACCCGGCGCGCGTCGCAAAAAGAGGACCCGTGACAGCGGCGCTTTTTTGGGGACGAGTAAAGGGCGACCCCTCGTGTGGGCGTGGGAGAAGAACGCTAACGCACGAGACCAGCCGGCTAGGTTTGGAGTCGGATCCTATCGCCGCTGCTGAGTTAATTTTGAGCTGTGACAGCTGCCTGCGGGGAGGGGTTAACTTGATCAAAATAGCCTGATGATGGGGAGCTGGTCAAGTCGTAGGAAGTGGAAGAAGTTTGGCAACTGGGTGCCTGGAGACTACTTCTTCTGGCCTTCTGAGCGGGAACTTAAAACGCGATCACCAAGCGGTCCTGGACCTTAGGGCGTCGTCGCTGAGCAAAACGTACCTACATACGGAGCCAAAAAACAACAAAAGTTTCAGAGACCATAACATCCGAGCGGCTAAATAACAGCTGTTAAAAACTCAAAGGTTCTGGACCTACCAAAAAGTGTTCGAAATTATTACCCCAGAACGACCAGAATATTCCAACACTTTAAGGCATATGTGTTAGCTACACAAATTAATATATATCCAGAGAAAGTGTTCATTTTGCACTTTGCATCCGGCCGTATTTTGATATGTTGCATCATGATGCTGCCATCATGGGAAACAAAAAGTTTATGTGGCACTCCGCGTTATGTGATACCCGCCTTCTATTGAGAAGGCAAGTATCGTACCGAGACTCTGGCCTGTCTGGTTGATCGTCACACGACGATCTTCCACTGTTATAGGCTCCACACGGGTCCTGTGAGCGGAGTCAGTCCGCACAGCGGGTCTCTCGAAGCGAGGCACGTCCCGCACGCGCCCCATACCCCCTCCTCCCTCGAACTCCCGCGTCCACTTGCGCACCTTTGAACAGCCATAAATATTTAAAAAAGCTTTTTGTAAATTCCACGTGCTTTTTCCTCCAGCAGTATCATGAATGTGATGACCGAACACAGCTGTTCTCTGGTGACGCCCATCATTTGCAAAAGAAGTGCCACCTCCTCCCCCCTCCCCCCACCCAAATACCGGGAAGCATGCAAAATACCCCTCCAAAACAGCGCTGCAAAGTTGAGCCAGGGATGATGTACCGCTGAGACTACGCGCTGGCCATCTCCTCAGCAGTCGCGCTGGCCATCTCCTCAGCAGTCGCGCTGGCCATCTCCTCAGCAGTCGCGCTGGCCATCTCCTCAGCAGTCGCTGCTGGCCATCTCCTCAGCAGCCATAGGGCCATTTATTCCTCTGACATCAACTCCCGTCCAATCAGACGCTCCTGCGAACCTTGTTACGCGGCCCCCTAGCCAACATTACGGGGAAACGATGGCGTCGTGGGTTACGTGACTTAGCGGCCAACTTGCCGGAAGACCGCACCTGGAGTACAGGGCCTTTGCTGAGATCTATTGCGTGCAAGGAAAACAGACTGAATTTTAGTCACGTGGATCTTTCACAACAGCTAAACGGATCTAATTCGGAATGCCCCTTTATGCTCCCTATTTCTGTCATGCAGGCCCATGCCATACAATGCAAGACAACGACTCGAAATGGAAAACTGCTTATACAGAGAGATGAAGTCATTGCTTCACTCGTTATCAACGCACTATCGCCATGATTACCACAAATTAAACTGAAAAATGTAAACAAAGCGGGCAACTTTTAAAAGCTGTGCATCGTTTGCCAACGATGTAACAATATTTTCAGTGGTCTGTGATCATCTCACCTCACCTCATGACCATCTCAGTTTACGTTCGCGAACCTGGCGACGTAAGCTTGTACCTTTAATGCCGCCCTATGATAAGATCATTTGCAAGAATTCGTATACACGTGAAACAATACGGTTCTTCGATTCTTCATAAGAGCGAAGAGTGCAATGAAGGATGGTGCACTTCGTCCCAAAATCGCCGACTACTGGTGCCACCATGCAGCTATATCTCACCGCAGACCAGAAGCCAGGGTCCGGTGTTTGCCAAGCAACTAACTGGATCCAGAAACCAGGGGCAGGTGTTTATGGAAAAAAAAACTGGCGGAACCAGGACCCCGGGTTTTGTTGTCATGAGGGGAGTTGGGAGTCAGTGAATCGAGGCACATGCCTCCTGAATACTGACCAGATGGGGTGGCTAGACATCGGAGTGTCGAAGTACATTTGGACGTTGGAACACTCGGCATTTGTTGCCGGCTTTATTGCGTGCCAGTCGTCACCTGGACCCCGGGCCAGGAGTGCCGACGCGGACGACTCCGCCCAGCTTGGTGCCAACCACCTGGCTCTGGACGGTCAGCCAAGTTGGGCTCTTGATGCCCTCACGGTACCATGCCGTCGATGGTTTTGAGGCGACCTTTAACAAATGTGATGAACCGTCTGGCAGACCGACAGCCAAGCATAGCTGGCCACCCGACGGAGCTGCGCGTGGAGAAGCAGACCGGCTTAAGATACGGCACTGACCGCCCGCCCGCTGGCCACCCAGCTGCGTCCCCGGCTCCGGCTCAGGCAGCGCAACCAAGCGCGGGCGGAGGCCGCGGCGGCGCGGCCACGCGAGAAAAACAGCATCGGCACTACGTGTGAAACTCGAAGTAAATGAGAAAAACCTGGCCGCCGCCTAGTCGGTCAGGACTGGCGTGGGAGTGTGCTGGTGAAAGGCTTCGGCGTTATCAACAAACCTTCGACCCCAGAGCTGTTCCTGCGCAGAGACCTTGACGCCACCGGCACCCCGGATTTGCTTTCTTCAGACCCCCTGCGGCCGGTGCCAGCCGTGTGGATGCGCAGCAGAGCCCCGAAAAGTTCGGGCCATTTTGGCATCTCAATATCACGTCAATGTCGCAGCGCCATGCCTTGAGAGTGGTGAGGCTCATTGGCTCCACTACGCTCCTGCTCCTGATAACCCAGTAGGTAGATGAGTGACATGAGTGGACTGATGAGAGGCAAACGTGTGATACTTGACGCCACCCCACGCCGGGTATGAGAAGCTGTGCACCCAATGCGTCTTTGGCGTATTTTCGCAATTCATTCGCATTTGTGTCATATTCATACTTCAACCACATATCATGCGACGATAAGACAGTAGTATTAGCCTTATTCCTCGGAAAAACCAGGATAATGGAGATACAGCTTGGTTGATATGTCGGCAACATGCCTTTATCGAAACAAAAGCAGAAGTGTATTCGACATTGCCTGCCCATGATCCAACTCGATTATTCAGGTCATTTTTTGAAGCACAAAGCCACAGTTTTTACAGGACACCAACATTCAGGGAATTAAACAAAGAACAATTGTCGGCCATTACTAAGATACAATGCCTACCAAAGAATTAGAATGCGCGAACATACGTGTACATGCGAACGAATTCAAACAAAAAGGCTTTACGCATCACGCTTCGTTCAAACATGGAAGCGGGTTGAAGTAAACAAGCATCACACATCGCGCATCAATTTTACATGCAAACGATTTCAATTCAACAGGCATCGCACACCATGCGTCAGGCATCACTTACACATATGAACAGCTTTAAGCTAGCACACATCACGCATAGGAACACACATCACGTTCGCATAATTGGCGATGATGAGCCCTGTATGTTAAGATTTGGTCGCCGACTTTTTATAAGAATGCATTCACTTATTTTCCTGTCTGGGTGGTCCTGTGCTCTAAAAGGGCTCAAAGGAGGGCATAGTCTATAGGGCTGGAGGGACATATTCTATGTCGGAGGAGTCCATGCGCCCTATACGTTTGAGATATAATGAATACCTGCGAGATGCTAAAAACAAAACAGGAAATATCCCCTTCCATGACCATTTTTTGAGGCAAAACACGCTCAAGCTGAAATCAAGGGAATTATGGACCCTATGCCCCTTTTAGAGTTCAGTCATCTACAGAGCACAGGACCACCTAGACAGGAAAATATGTAGATCTATTCTTATAAAAAGTCGACGACCAAATCTTAAAGGGAATGCTCCACATTTGAAGATATTGAGGTAGGCACCAGATATGATGGGGAAATCTTACTTGTAACTATTGGTAAGCATTCAAGGTTCAAAAACGACGCCAAGTAGCACGATTTCAAAGTTTGTAAAAATGCGCCCCGTTACGTCATTGTTTGATGGCGTCATGGAACGGTTCTGTGACGATAGCAACACCTGGCAGCATCTGCCAGCCAGACCTAAAGAATATCTCGAAACACACGAAAGCTGACGCCAACTGACCATTCCCGTCGCGGGGGCTGTGTCGAGTGCCGGATTAGTGAGTGGTTTGTTTGTGGATTTTTGTCTTGTGCTGGTCGTAAGAAAGGCCTTGGTGGACTGTTTGGCATACGCAAAGGAGCGATCGCCAGCTTTTATGGCAGATTTTGTATATCAAAACACGATATGCTGTGCTGCAGCTGTTGCTGCTATGCTCTTGATGATTTTTTTCAATACTCTATTGTCGGCTCATCGTTGCCCGCAGTGTTGTAGTCCTGACATTGATATCATGTGATGTGCACATTAGTTACTTTCCTTATTGTTTGTACATGGAAATGCAGTGCCATGCGAAGATTTATAAATTTGTAACGTTGCTATGAATTGATTGTCAAAGCATTGCTATTGCTATGGTAAGGATGGCAAGGTTGGGTTACCAAAATTTTTGGGGGGCTTATAATTAGTCATGCAATTAGTAATTAATCCTGATATAACCATTGTGGTGCAATGGCATTTTTGCTGTTGATAGTCCTTTGGCATTGTTCAATCAGTTGTTACCAGTCATTCATAAATTATAAGCTGCTGTTTCACAGGCTTGCACAGAGAAGTCCATCAATGTGGTACATTGTGCTATGACACGGGTCAACAGCTGTGGCACAACGTCAGTGCTGTACTGTGGCATGACATAATAAAAAATGATATGGTTTTTGTACTACAATCCATGCTGCTTTCATAATACATTTCATCATGAAAAGATGGGTCAAGTGTCCTCTCTTCTACTGACTCCCCATCTGACATATGACTGACCAAAAACACATGATATAATATACAAATCCCTTTCAGCAAAGCAAACAACCAATAAGTGGCATCACTCGCTCAGCCTGTTCTGCGAATACACAAAACATAGGTGAGAAAGATGCTAACATATCTCCCACTTCCACAGCCATGCAACATGCTGCAACCATCAGGCTGCTTTACTAAAAAATAACAGGAAATTTTTACGTGTGGTGAAATGACACTGCAATATGCTGACCTTGCACAGGGCTGGAAACATGACAAGTGCATGTAATTATGGTTGGATGGGCAAAATGCAAGGACGTCATGAAGCTGCCAGTGCACACAAGGCTCATGATAAAATATTCTCAAGTGCCATCCAAGAGCCCAACAGCAGTACTTGTCCACCTTTCTCAGCACCCAGCATCTCACGCAGTCTGCAGTGGCTATGACATTGATTACTCACTTGCCTGCATACAACATTTGTGAACACAGTACAATGTGCATCAGTAATAATACAGCTCTATATTTTCAGAATTCTTTGGGGACAGACAACTTTGCAAAGTCATATAATGTGAGCCTATACTGAGCATGTGCATTAGTGAGCTGTACGCACCAGCCCCTACTGCCCAAATGAATTGCTGATAGAATGACATGCAAGGGGTTAACTGCATACTGTAATACCTCAGTAGGTTCAAAATGTTGCCAAGAGCATCATGAAGTACCAGCTTGCCTTTGTGAATCCTGCAACATAAGTGCTAGTGCTTCTCTTAGTTTGCCAGCGTTCCTTCGTCATGTTCAAACACAAATATATAGGTAGAGGCAGGTATCAATATACTACATTTTATTGGGAGTCAGTAGACATGGCGTTCTTTCCTTACAACACTGACCTGCAGCCTAGAAACAAGGAAAAATGACACGTTCACGACGAGTGCCGCACAGCCCGAAAGTGCTCACGCTTACGTTCGCGACACGCATTCAGCAGCGAAATATTGCTAACAGTCAACCATGTTCTGCGTATTGTATCATACGTGCCGCATCATCGCTTTTGCGAATGTACCAGCGGCTATGCTGTTTTGACCATAAGCAGAAAACACCCTGTAGTATGGCCGCGATCGCATGACGTTTTTATGACGTCATTAATGCCGCGGCAACTTTGAAATAGGCCCCATATAAACTTTTTCGCACTTTTGCGCGCATGTAGCTCAGGAACCAGATCGTTTTGGGTCTTAAAAAGGACACGGCCGTGAACTGCATCAAAAAGTCCTCAAGATGGCTATTTCAGTTCAAAACGCCATACAAATGTGGAACATTCCCTTTAACGCACAGGGCTCATCATGGCCGATCATCCAAACGTGATGTGTGCCTCTATGTGTCATGTGTGCTAGCTTAAAATCGTTTACATATGTAAGTGATGCCCTGACGCGTGATGTGCAATGCCTGTTCAATTGAAATCGCTTTGCACGCGTAATTGATGCGCGATGTGTGATGCCTGTTTACTTCAACTCGCTTGCATGTTTGAATGAAGTGTGATGCGTGATGCCTATTTAATTGAATTCGTTTGCAAATAGGCATCCACACGTATGTCCGTGCATTCTAATTCTTAGATGGACACTGTATCTAGGTAATGGCTGGCAACTGCTCTTTGTTTAATCCCCTGAATGTTGGTGTTCTGCAAAAACTGTGGCTTGATGTTAAAAAAATAACCTGAAAAATCGAGTTGGATCGCCGGCAGGCAATTTTGAAGTTACTCCTGCTTTGGTTTTGATAAAGGTATGTTGCCGAAATATCAACCAAACTATATCCCCATTCTCCTGGTTGTTCCGAGGAGTAATGGTAATATTACTGTCTTATCTATGTGAATAATGTTCGTCGCTAATGCACTGAACAACTTACATAATGCCACGGATAAAGCTAGGCACGAAAATGGGTTGCCTAGGGTCGTAGCAGGCTTGAAAGGAATCGCAAATGTAAGAGGAATTAAAATGATAAGCCTGCCGGACGTTGAGCCATCAGTGACTCATGTCGTGTGTCCCTGTTACTCTCCCTTGTTTAACCCATGTTCGAACTAACACCCGGTAGATTCTACAGGGTAACAAGCAAACGTCTATTAAAAATAAGAGGGCTTAGGATGCACCGCATGTGACCATTCCATACGAAATGAATTCCTCTGTGCGAAATAAACGTGTATGGGGACAAATACTTTGAGTTCAGAAATCTTCCGCCGAAAGTGATCGACATTCAATGCATCAACAGCTACTGGTTACAGAATGTAATCAGGCAAACCTTGTTTGTGTTGTCAATAATCATTATAACATTTATTTGACAATATAAACAATGTTGCTTGACAACGCCGTTCACTCAGTACCTCCAGGAATGCCGAACATCGATAACTGTTAACGCCAGTACCCTGAGCTCACGGGGTCTGTTCTTGTCGCTCCTCCAAAAAAAAGAAGAATACTTTGGAGGAGGTCGGAGAAGTACTGAATCTGCGTTAAAACTTTTGCTACGTGAACGATTTTTGGAAGACTATCAGCTGTCCGTGTGCGACTGAAGAAGACAGTTTTGGCGCACTGACGCAGAACAACACTGAGCGTTGAGGCTAATGAAAAAGGTACCTTTAAAATTGTAGACAAATATAAGTATGAAAACTATCTTTATTTACATGCAAGTATTTACATGTAGCATATAACCACCTATATCAAAAACACGTAGAAAATTAACTATAGTGATATATACCTTTCCCAATTTACGCACCCGTCCACTGTTTTTGCTCCGCAACAAATGGAGCAAAGCAGCATATGAATTAATTGCAGCACTAATGTCTACAACAGCCTCCTCCAAACTCGCCCAAAGACCACCTTTCATTTCGGAGGAGGTTGGAAGACGATGGAGGCAGGCTTTAAGACGCTTGGAAGAGGTTCGATGAGCCAAGGAAACGATCAAATTAGTTTCGAGGAGCTTTGAAGAGATAAGAGAGGCGGCGGGAACAGACCTTTAATGCCGAAACACCAAGAGCTTCGGGCCTTGCTTGCATCAGGTGGGTAAAAAAACATGCTGTTACAAAAGTGCCGAAAAAAGCTCGAGATGTCTGGGCGGGTCAATGCCGTTGTTATCACGGTTGCTGGTTCTATAGCTTAGGTGAGACTGGCAATCAGTGACGTATTCGCGGGGGACTAGATCTTCCTCTGAATACGATGTCTTATCGGCTAGATTACTAGGCTAATGCAGCTCTCCTCGGTAATACGGCTTCTTGTGAAAAAATAATGTAATACAATCCAAAAACTTCGCTTGTGCTGTAAGACCTTGATTGACTTGTGCTATTTAGATATATCGCAAAGGAAGACCAGAGCAATTTAGTGGATATCTCAGCTGTATGCCAAACATTTCAGAATTGCTAAATTTGATACCTCTACAAAATGTATAGTTGTCGTTGTCATGGTTACGGGCTCGGTTCTCCACAATCGCAAAGCATGGTGTAAGTTTGCGGAATAATGTTTAAGGCGTTAAAAGTACTATTTTTAGCTGATTCATGTCGATAAACGTATCCTGTGCAGAATCGTGCCGCGGTGCACCATGATCGAGAATACGACGGCGGCCGCCGCCTCGTCCTTATTTCTCCATGAAATCATCTCAAGACGCGCAGCGCGGCGTGGTTTTGTGCTTGTCTACAAAAGCGCGTGTCCAAGATTTAAAAACCGGGATTCGTTCGAAGCATTTTATTGCAAAAGGGTTCTGGACGCGTTTGAAGCTCCAACTTCTCTATCTTGCAACGGACCATAAACGGAGGCCCAACGTGAACAACTCCAAAAGGAAACACTTCTAGTGGTGGTGCCAGCCCGTTGGGGCAGCATAGGCCCTGACACGGGAGCTAGTCCTGTCGATGAGGTGGAGAATGCCGTCGAGCCCCCCCCCCCCCCCCCCCCCTCCTGAAGGTTTTTGAGAATATCTTTCCGGCATGTTGTAGAATCGTGTCCAAGTTTTCCGCAATATTTGGAGCACCCACTGCGCGTGTTCAGGCACAAAAATGTGGCCATAGGATCTGGCTTCTGAAAGTGACCTTTTCAGGAATACTGCATAGCAATGTTCCGCCCGCGCGGACGGCGGGCGGCAACCAACAAAGCCGTTGTCCGAGACGACGGGGACGCCAAATTCTACAGTAACAGAGCCCAACATTATACATATCTGTTCAAAATACACAAGACTAGATGTCACGTGCTCAGAATAAAACAGTTAACACGTCGGTGTAACTTCCACGGCGGGGTGGGTTGCGTCGAGCCCCCCCCCCCCTCCCCATCAGTTTGTGTGGTGAAAAACAGCGAGTGAGGGCGAGGGTTGAGCTCTCAATGGGTGTCCAGACATGACTGGCATGCCTTGCTCACTCGTATAGACATCAAAAATATTGACAAGCGCCAATTTCAAGAGCGGGTAATATTGCCAAATAACTAGGCCCAAAATGTCGATACGTGGACAAGACGTTGGCGGAGTCCTGGCCCTATTAAAGCCCCAAAACTACACCTGTCAAGCTAGCAGCTTATCTGCATCAAACCGTCAATCGATGTTCCAGGCTGCCACAATTTAGCCAAAAATTATCAGGCTAAGAAAGGCTTGGCCCATACAAATTGCGAAAAGCTACGTTGGGCACACAAATCATCGCAATATTATTTGCCCAAACGCAACGTTTTTAAAAGATTGGGCGCTGGTCTACGAGTACCCATCAGCCTAAAATGTTTCAGGCAGTTGTGAATGTCCCCCTTACCTTTCCAGGTTTTGGAACGCATGCGTTTAACGTTGTTAACCCAGCAACTTTTAGCCAGGTCGTGGGAGTCCTGAATATCGATGAGCCACTTCATATAAAACTGCTGCTAGTTTAACAGGCGTCCCAAAACTTGGCTAAGGCGGCGTCAAGCACACCATAGCGCCCCAGTTCTTGGCGCGCTGCCAAACCACGCTTCTAATAGGGCTAATCAAAGTAAAATGCGACCGAACTATTATTGTGGACGTGCATGCTATCATACAAATGCAGCGCCAATTCCAACGGTTTCATGGGTGGTTATAGGTAAAGATTAGTGCAGATAACATCCGTTTAAATTGTACGTAAGAAACGATGCTTGATCACCATCTGAAATAATGAATCTCTTTTGAAAAGATATTGCAATGGGCTCTTAAGTCTGATTAGGTGGTGCTCACAGTGCCTGAAAAAGTGCCGCCACTGATTAATTAATGTGTACCCACTTGACCAGCAGTGGCAGTTTCGGGCCGACCGAACTAGCTCCTCACTGTTCCGCTGGTTCGATGGAGGGGGGGGGGGGGGGAGGGGAGGCTGATCAGGTTCCACGTCCCGGCACGCTTCCCGAAGCTGGTGAGTATGTGTCTGGGACGTGTGGTTTTGGCGCGTAAAATGCAGGTGACGCCTTCTCGGCTACATCGTGCTATTATCAGCTGGCCTGGACGCAAAACGCCCTGGTGCATCTCCGAATGTCTCGATGCATACAGCACGACGCTCTGCTTGTCAACTGTTACGACCCTTTGCTATTATTGCTGCTTCCTCCGCCTCCGGTATTTTGTAAATATATCATTACCTGGCATCGTGCTGTATGTCTGTGTCATATTTCCATTTTGCATGTGCTTTTACTACCGGCATACAACATATGCACTTAAATCATTAGTTGCTCCTGGTTGTTATTTTTCTGCATATGGCCTGCATCTCACAGATGGGCAGAACCGTCGTTTTTCGGCGGCGGGATATTCTTCCACCAACCTGCTCACCTGATGTTGGTGGCGGGTTCGAAATGTCGCATAATGATGTCACAGGTTAAATATCTAACCAACTTAAGAGGGTTAAGATCGTCAGTCATGCCAAGACAACGTCAAATATTTAAATTAAACGTAAATTCAACTTAGCAAGTTCACAATATAGGTGACCAACACAGTGGCTGAGCATCACGTGACGTTTAACCTAGAATGGCAGGCAATAGAGCGGCGAATATGCCTTGCTGACCGAACAAAATAAAGGTGGGCATTTGCAAGGAAGATATTTCATATTCGGTAAGAACAGCTTGCGCTCCAACACACAGAGCGTCTCGAGAAGCACAATGTAAGTATCTAGGGAAAACTGGATGAGTATCATAAGCCCAAGAACAACACTAGCGCTATGTATAAACCAGGTGTTGGTACCAGTGGCGCCACCTGAGTTAGCGCTGCGACGCCTGTACAAAATGACTTGCAGGTCAAGCTTAGGCGCTGAGCTGCAGAAGCACGCCTGGTGTAAGAGAAAACACACGTGTTGACTACGACTGAAAGCGTTTCAGCCGTCTGTACCTTCTCAATCTGCCCAAAGGCTGCCATTGAAAAAGACCCTTTCCTACGGGCTTACAATGCTGTGGCCTGTCCAGGCGCCCCGCGTTGACGGTTGTTACCCTGGCCCTGGCCCGTGTTGACGGTTGTTACCCTGGCCCTGGCCCGCGCTGACGGTTGTTACCCTGGCCCTGGCCCACGTTGACGGTTGTTACCCTGGCCCTGGTTGCTATGACGTTGACGGTTGTTACCCTGGCCCTGGCTGCTATGACGTATAAGCGGAATTTTTGCCGAAATCACGGGACGGCTTTACCTTACTTATACGGCCTTGCCCAAGCCTATGACTTGCCTTTCGTGATTGAAGTAAGCCCAGTGCCTTTAGTGTGCTGCAGATGTGAAAGAGCCTTACTTTCATGACTATCAAACACTTCTTTATTCTTAATCAAGATACAGCCAATGAAACCCGAGTGCCAAACATGTCTTTAGTATTTAAACGTTGATCTTTTTCTATTTATTGAAGTAATTTTGCATGCCTACGTTCGGTCATCAGAAGATTCGATGAGCAATGCTGTGTCCAAGGGGCTTTCATGTCCATGAAAGCATCAAAATGGTTTTCAGAAAAGTCGTCTATAGGATGAAGTGGACTGCCCGCCTGCACCATTATACAAGTTTTTTCCGATTTTCACTCTACTAGCTGATCGCTTACTGGAAATATCCTGGCGCATTATTGCATTCAAAAGCGGAACAAAGTTACACTATCCAGCTGCTTTTGTTCCATCATAATGCACCCCGCTGTTATCTGAGGACTATTCAGAGTAGTCACCTTGGTGGGATTTCCCTTCAGGGTGTCAAAAGTATCACGCCATGAACAAGGCTGCATCGCAATAAATAATACGGCGCCAGCAGTGTCAAGACATCACGGTTTGTGAAAATCTGGAGTTTGATCCTGTGTGGCAGCCTGCAAGACATGACCAACCGTACCTGGTCCGTACGCCATTTCGAGATCCATTAACTTTAAAACGCATGTTCCTTGCATTGCGTGCCTCGATATTGTCGAGGCCTCTGGTACTTAAGAAGCATGCTAAGTTTGTTTCCTGATCGCCTTTAAGCTCTCGGGTCTACCGACCCCAGCTCATTCCACCTAATCTACGGTGCTTGGCCATCGACAAGCATTACCACAAGACTTCGCGACACGGAGCAGTTCCTGACGACCTTCCCAGCTCCGATGTATCTGCCGGGATCCCATGTCCGTTTATAGGTCCCAGACTGGCTCGAGCCAAAGACTTCTTGTTCCTTTCTCTCCGAAAAAAGTTCGTGAATAAAAGCAATACACGCCATCAAAACGCGCACCCGGCCCGGCACGCAGCCATAGCTATCACAAGGTCTCTGAACGCACCAGGCGCTTCTAGTCAACTGCTCGCCTAGGGGAGACCTAACGGGGCTAAAGCACCTCCCCGACCCCGCTTAGCCAGTGGGGCTCAACCCATCAGCGGACATCTGAACTCGCGGAAGGCACAGAGGGCCACCAATTTGGACCGAAAGCGGTCTCCGCGCGATGTTAGGAGATGCCTTTCAGATAATACACTCAAGTACTCGACCACACTTAATTAATAATGACCACGAAAAACACTTCGCTGAAGGGTGGTGCCATGGGTTTTGAATTGGGGGAATACTTTCCCGGCAGCCTCCTACACCTAATGGGAACTCCGAACAAATCAAAGGAAACATTCAAGTGTGATAGCGTGAAACGGAAAAGGTTAAAGACGGATAGAGGTAAAATGTATGAGACTCAAAAGCTGATGAGTTGAAAGGCCAAACAAATAAATGTCGAAAAGATGAAGTGAAAAAGACAAAGAAAAGGGAAGAAAGACAGGGAAGCCCTCCCGGCGATACTTTCCAAAGAGCATCCTGAGAATAGTATCACACCTCTAGTAGAGGATGTTGCACCTCTAGACAGATAGTTGCACCTCTCCCGCCCATCCTGAGCCGGGAGAGGTGCGGGAGAGGTGCAAGTAGACTCACTCACTGGAGGCGGGAGAGGTGCAAGTAGACGCACAGAGCAACCTGTTCCCACTCCTCAAAACCGTATCTACCGTATCGCCCGAACTTTTAGTAAATGAAGCTCGCGCTTTTCAGAGCGCTCTTGCAGCCAGAGACGGTAAAGGAAATCGCATTTTCGGGTCACGGAAGACAATGGGAACGCACCAGGAAAACAAATATGGGGCGAGTGATATCTGTTAACATTAAGTGTCGCATTCTAAGGCAGTCGCTTTGTGTTAACTGAGCATGTCTAAGTCATGAAAACTAATGGAGTTGTTTGTTAAATGTGACTCAATGGTTACTGACCAGCTAGACATCTGACACCTTTTGACAGATATATGTGCTTGAAATTAGTTTCGTGCTTTCATGGATTATGTACGCAAACACGAGGCCTTACTTCTCTTTCTACGCAAGGACCTGGGTGCTTCGGCCGTTTGGTCCGCGCCGGTCTTGTCTCTTGAAGAGTGACGATCCCACTGATGCGCGGGCTCATTCATTTCCGCGGGCGCGGGCGTGCATATCCGTCTGGCGTGCATTATGTAAACCAAAACAAATAAGCGGCGATAAAAACAATATGGCCGTTCCTGGCGCACAAAAACAAACACGCTGCTTACAGGACAGACTTCCAGGGAAAAAAACCTTCACATTGGTCCGTCTGGCATCCTAGGATCCAAACTCAAATGCTTCGCTTAAAGCATGTGTGGTGTATCAGGTTGCCCAAATCTTTCACTAATAGCCTTCAACCCTTCTTGGAGTCCGTTTGCGGCTAATCATAGGAAAAACACGCTGACTACGACTCATTTAGGTGTAAGAGACACGAAATATACCAAAGGAACGCCACTTTACTTCGGGTTACAATCAGTCGTCAGGCGACTGTCGCCCGACGAATGATTGTAATCCGAAGGTTAAAGGCGCTTCGTCTCTTCCTCAACCAGTGGCGTCAATACCACCCTGCTTATCAAGGCTTTGATATATCTCGTGTTTCTTGTGTCCATATGAATTGTAACTGACCACATAACAAATAAACTGACCACACATACACAAAACACGTAACTCGGCGTGTTTTGTGTATATGCGGTGATCATTTGTGTAACTTAGCAAGGAATTCGTAAAAGGAGAGAAACTTGTGCATCACTGTGCAGGTAAAACTAACAGTCACGGCAGGGCACAGGCCATACCAAAGGTGAAACGGGCACCAGCTCTTTACAGAATTAAAAGCATTACCAGTACTAGCGAGAGACTCCTTATCCCGCAAAAGGCATTCTGGTACGGGGCAGGGCCCTACCAACACACAAAGGGCCTCCTGCTTGCCAAATATGGACTTTGTGATCTTTGAGAAATGCCTCTTAATCTAGAAACAGAGCCTCCGGCTCATAACGCACATATCGAGCAGGCAAATCACCTTCCACAGAGGGTGTGGGAATATGGAGGAAAAAAGGGAAGCATGCTCTTGCTCCACCCCTGCCGACGGACAGGGGCAACTGACCCCCTCCTGTTTCCTCCAACTGCACCACTCCTTATTAGGACTTCAGTAAAAGGGCCCCTTTCATTTGAATTGCTTGTAGGAATGAACCTGGTTGACATGTTAACGGCGCCAGCCTGAAGGCAAATGGGACGAACAGATCTCGTGGCCTCGCGGAGGGTGCGGAGTGCCCTAGCTTTGGTCCGGTAGGGCCCCGCATGGTCGGCGAAGGGTTCTTTTGATTTATTGGTTGCAATACCTCTAATACCCTATTGTCTCTCATAACATTAACTTTTGTATTTTTCTCTGCATGAAAAACTTTTCTATTTCTCTCTGCATTTGTATTTTTCTCTTGTATTTTCTATGCATTTCTCTGGTTCGGAGTTGGGTCTGGGTTGAGTCTTTTGGATCATTGCTCCTTTATTTGTATTCGCCCGGTTTGTATCCCTTTTTAGTTATTGTGCCAATGTATGTTTAATGTTTTGTCGCCTTTGTCTTTTTCACCTTCATCTTATCGACCTTTATCTTTTCCATTTTCAACTCACCAACTTTGGAAGCTCATACACTTGACTTTCATTTGTTTTAACTTTCCCATTTCACGTTATCACACTTGAATTTTTCCTTTCATTTGTCCGGTCTTCACTTATTTGTCCGGCTATCTTATACCCATACCTCCATGATCCCATTATCACCCCGAATATTTTGCTTATTAGAGGCTCTTTGCAATTTGGGCGGTTCAACATGTCCCTTTTTCTGTTCTTTTAGGGAGACGTGACGTAGGTCATCACGACCCTTTATGAAGCGTCAGCGACGGCCATATTAGCGCTCAGGGGCCATGGCGCAACCTATATTCGAATCTGCTTTGAGACCAGCACGAATAGGGGGAATTTTCTGTTTCGAGGCCTTTTCACTGTCAGACGTGCGTCAAAAGTAGATGATATCATGAGAGAAAGATTGGCGAACCATATATGTTCACGAGTGTTAAAACAGGCATCGAGGACGGCCGGCCCATCACAATGAGCGTCACACCTGAGGTGCCATTGTCCTCTTAAATCATCTTTAAAAATCGAGTCTTCAAGAAATCGACAATCGATAAATAACCGCCAACCGTCTTCAAATGTGATAGATAAGCATCGGCTGTGTGATAACATTCAAACATGCGCCCAACATTTCTTGGGCTCCTCTTCTCTAAAAGACTGCAAAATGACTGCGGGAAGTGGAGAAGAAAACATACCCTCAGCGCAGCGGTCATAGCTGTTGGAAAGTTTGGCACATTCAGTAGAAGTATAATGCCAATAGATGCGCGGTTTATATCTTGCATTTTTGTAGCTGGCTTCACATGTTTAAACGAGAATGTCATGCTGCTGGAAAAGCAAGCATTAGCAGCAGCATATCTCCCTCGAACGGCACGCGAGCCAAAATGATTTTAAGAAGTGATACTCGCGGGTCCTGGCCTTCCCGCGGTCCCAGCCTCACGACCACGGATCCATGTCCATCGCAACAACTTTTATAGCGGTTCTCCGTCGCTGACCGGCTATGCCAGTCCCGTTGATGGGTTTGACTCATCAACGACGCAGCCCAGCCCACATGCTTGTCCAGGCTGTTGCTAGTGACGTCATGGCGGTCCGTTTGAGCGCCAGCCAAGTCGCAGCGCTGGTCGTCACGCGGGCAGTTACGCCCCCCCCCCCTCCCCCCCCCAACACACACACACACACAAACAACCCGCGGCCTGGCATCGCCGGGAGCCGTGCGTCTGGCAGGCGGCCCATGTCCCGACGCCCGGCGGAGTCCGCCTGCGAGCCGGCGCGCCCAGGCGGCCCGCCGGACACCCCTGACCCCGTCACGGGGCCGACGCTGAGCCAGCTGGTGCGCCCTAGCACGCCGCGCGGCCCGCACACAACCGGGAGCCAACCGTCACGTGCTGTGTTTTATAAGCTACATGGACGCTGTACAGGAAAATCAACGGTTGCAAATCGCTACATTCATAATTCAAAGTGCAACTGCAAACACAGACCACGTATGTAGATGTGGAAATATTCTGAAAGCGTACGAGCAGCATAATGGCATCGAAATGTAAGCAGAATTTGCACCTCCCGGCGCTGAGGTATTCCACCCAACGCCATGTTTTTGGGTTTCACAGAGACGTGCTTGGCTCAACCCATACCCATAAAACAGTATGTATACATGGCCTCTTGCCGCCTGGCCAAAGATGTCCCGCCTGGATCGAGGCCTTTCTAGAACGATGATCATGACAGCAGATGTCCAGCCTGGCACGGAAACGATCCCACTGCGAACCCGTCTCACGAGAAGCCGGAGGCGGATCTCAGGTGAGACCAAGCGGCATCAGCGAGAATATTCCAAGGAGACATGTTGAACGATCGGCGCCTGGGTCCGGCCCCAGCTTCGCTTTGCCACCCATCCCCATGTTTTTACTATGAGCACTAGACCAACATGCGCATGAACAACACTACTGGAACAACACGGGTATGGCGGAAACGGTCAGTTTAATTGTAACACACTGGCATCGATTGCTTTATATTATTACCCAATTGTGCACGCGTGGATTTTGAAACCAGTTCCTAGCCTAGTAATTGCTGCCCACTTTGTGGTAACCGTTCGTATGTTTCCATTTCTCCTGCTAACCCTATTTTCACAAGGAGGCCGATTCAGAATATTTTGTTTTTTGTTTCAATTCCCATCAGGAAATCGTCCAAGACAGTGATGAAGCTTGGCAAACTTGCCTGCTCATCAATCATATACATCTTGCCAATTCATTTCATCCTTTTTAAACTCCGGGCGTTCCAGACATGATTTGTAGGAGAAGAGATTTGTGAAACCCTGACAGAGGCAGGTGAAAACAAATCGCACTCGTTTCAGGAATATGCATTGGCAAACTACTAATCCCTATGGCAAGCTGACCTTTGACAGGAAATAAACAATCACACCATCAGATAAAACTGTAAAACGGTTTAACATGTCTTTAAAACTTAGCTTACCACAGGCAGCTAAAGCGGACATGAAAGACATATTAAGCTGTTGCCAACCGACTGTAGCTTAGTTGCCACATTTAATGAATGTTTGTTCATATGGCAGCTACTGACTTAATGTCGGCCACGTATCACAATAATAATGGAGAGGCGAAATCAGGAGGGGAGAAGAGCAGACGCACGCATACATTTCAAAAGGACGATGGCTGAGATCGCGATATGGGCAATGTCCAGGAGTTGAGTATCTAGTAACCATGTGGCCACGAGGCCATGAGAGCAGACGCACGCATACATTTCAAAAGGACGATGGCTGAGATCGCGATATGGGCAATGTCCAGGAGTTGTGTATCTAGTAACCATGTGGCCATGAGGCCATGAGAGCAGGCGCACGCATACATTTCAAAAGGACGATGGCTGAGATCGCGATATGGGCAATGTCCAGGAGTTGTGTATCTAGTAACCATGTGGCCATGAGGCCATGTGGTAATGAATGGCCATGACACGCCAGACAGCAGACCTCAGATGGTGTATGGATGGAGACGTCACGTGGCTGAGACAGGTGCTAACATGTGGGAAGAACAGCAATAGTGCTCCTGATTCGCACGCATCTCAACGTCGGCAGATTTCAGATGGTGGTGTATGGATAGAGACGTCACGTCCCTGGGGCTGGGACAGGTGCTCACATATGGGCAGAGGAGCAGCAGTGCTTCTGATTCGCACACACCTCAATGTCGGCAGACTTCAGATGGTGTATGGATCGAGACGTCACGTCCCTGGGGCTGGGACAGGTGCTAACATACGGGGAGAAGAGCAACAGTGCTTCTGATTCGCACATATCTCAACGCCGCATCAACGATGCGCTTGGACTCTTAAGCTTGAAGTGTCAAACATCTCCCACTTATCTAAGGCGTTGCCATGGGCGAATACAAGTATTGCAATATAGATGCAAGGTTTAAATGCCACTAGTTGCATTGCACCACTTTGCTCAAGTAGGGAAAAATGTGTTCTACATGTTTTGCTACACCTTTGTAGCTCGCAATGTGTAAGATCGCAGTAAGTTTAAGTGTTTTAGCCAGATACCCTAAAACTGCACGTGCCCAAGTTGTCCCCTGCAGCGCAAGCCTGACAGTTCAAATTTGTGTTTCCATAAAATAGCTTGGCTCCAAACTTTGTTTGAGTACTCCTGCTAAAACCTGTCCAATTGGCTCCGAGATCTGTTGTTGTTGTTGATCGGAGTTTTAGGGCGCGTCGACAACTGTGGTCATTTTGCGCCCTCGGCTCCGAGATCTCACAGACCTCACATTTTACCAGTTCTTATCACCCCCTGCCTGGTCGTTCAATATGACACCCTCAGGCTTGGGGGGCAGGGCAATTTGACTCATTATCAAAAACTTAGAGAGATGGATACTCCAAATTAACAGGGCAGGTAGCACTTTGTGTGAATGCATGTGAATCAAATTTTGGGCTTCTTATTAATGTCATCGAGATGAAATAAGGCCAACCAAGGTTAAACTTAAGATTAGTTTCAGAAGTGCCCCTCCCAGACCTCCTCACACAACCAGCCACAACCCGGGTACCTTGGCACCCTGATATGACCCAAAGCAACTGGTTGTTTGAGGCCATATGAAGCCAGTGACATTATTTCACCTCCAGAATATGGGCATAACCAAATTCTTTATCAACATTTTGATATTTGTATTTTAAATTAGCACCAAAAACTGCCCTAGGAACCATGGTTCACAACATAAAATGTTGATTGAAGTCATTTAGGTTATTGACTTTCTCTGACCTTCATGAAATCAAATAGGAGGACTGCTGCTGTCATGTGTCTGTAGAACTTGGTGTGGGTTAATGTCCACCTCCTGGCCCTACATGTTTTTATCCACCTTCTTCTTTTGTTCCTCAGTCTGGAAACCATGACAGCACCACTGCCTGCAATTGTTGACTGCTTGGTTTATGGGACATCCTGCACATGATGTCTTCTTTTTCATGGTCTGTGTTGTTCAATTTGCCTGGTAAGTGATTTGCTACCATCTATTCATGCACCCAAGTTAAATTCTGGCCCATGGCCAGATCTATGCAACATAAGCAGGGAAAACAACTGTCAGTAAGTGCTTGATGGTTTGACCTAGCAAAGAGTTACAATTGGGTTGAAGTTTGTGTTGTGATCTTTAAAGCTTTTACATGTGGCACCATAATGCATACAATTTTTTTCTGATTTAAAGAGCATGTTCAATTTTGGAATCACCTGTTCATCAACATATACACATAGTAGACATGCACAAGTCACAAGGCTCGCCACAATCAACACTTTGTGGAAGGGGATATGATACACCATAGTAGAACCATTATTATGATGTGTAATAGAACCAGGCATTAGGGTTTGATAATTTAACATTCAGGTATCTTCCAGCCAAAAGAAGCATCATGCAAACATGCAGGAGGAACATATGTACTACTTCTAGCAAATGTGATGACCCAGGAGAAAGAAAACGGGATCCCAAAAGGCTACTTAACACTGTCTGCCGGGGCCATAGTTATGCAGCATGAGTTTTGTGGGCTGAGCAGTCAAGCCACTCAAACTACATGCAACTTATGCTAGCAACAGGAGTTTTTGCCAGATTTGAGCCACATTCTTGTCATAGGTGTGAAGCTGTATCCCCAAATGTGGGCTGAAGACCCCTAACTGAATAAGGCACTATACCCCTGCTACCCACAATCTTGCACCAAAATGTAGCATCAGGAAGCACAAGAGGACAAACATTGCAGCCATCTCAGTGCCCCAGCTGTTCAGATAGTCTTTAGCTGTTGTTCTGACAATGCTTTTGAAGATTTTGGCACCCTCCCTGGGAAGAAAAAAACTGTCTGCATGTGTTTCTAGTTCTTCCCACCCAAGTGCAGCAAATAGGGACATTTTCACTTACCCAAGTTCCAAGCTGGGATGCTTCACTTCCTTTCAACACGGTACATGTATGATTTATTTTGCTATTCTGTATTGGGGAGATTATCACATCAGACCAGGCGCATGGCTGGCTATGCTCCGAGTTTTCTAGATTATAGACGAGTAATCGGGGAACGCGGAGCCTCGCGAGAAGCCAGTAAGCTTACGCCAGTTCGATTCTTATTTGAGCCAGTTCTCCCCTTGCTACATGCTGATTTCATCTGAGCCTAGATTAGTAAAAATACCACGACTTTCTATCAACCAGTTACCGCATTCGGTACCACCATTGCCTGGTAACAGGCCCTTTGTGTGGCGATGCTGCAACCGGGGCTGCGCACGCATGTGCATTTTACACTTGTCAGGAAAACGTAAACAATCTGTTCAAATAGTGATGGTATCTGAGGCTATTTTGAGATACAGTACATGCCTGCTCCGTATTTTTTTAAGAATAAAAGATCAACGTATCGATAAAAAGCCTCCATTTAGGAAAACATTATTTGATTTAATCTAGAGGCCATCATTCGCAATAAAAACGCTATTTCGTTCGGCCACATCGCGCTGTCAGTCAAGCTGCAAACCTAGAGCACCAACGACGGCAATCTGTCTTTTTCTTATGCTGTGGGACCTTGTTCACTCGCGACATCAGTGCAACTGTGTGACTGTTTAGACCATAACCCTAACTTACCAAAAGGGCACATGGGTGTCATCGGGGCGTAGTTTCACAAAATGGGTTGGGATGCTGGTGAGAGAAAAATGACTCAAGCCACCCCAAAATATGCTAACAAACAGGTTTATCCGCAGCTTTGGCCCTTTTTTCCGAAGTTGGGGAGTGTAGGACTGGAGCCAAAGTTCAGGAGGGGGAGGGCTGAATCCAATTGAATCCAAAAAATGCAAGATAAAAAATTACAAAAATTACCCCTGGCGTCACCACTCATTGTTTAGGGGAGGAAGAACTCTGGTAAAAAGTTAGCACAGCCTCCTGTCCCGTTTTTTTTGTAGTCGTTGACATATATTTACGTATACATATTCGTGCACATATATTTGATGACGGGGGTCATGTGTACCCAGGATCTCGATTCCCTTGTGCACACGCGCATATTGCTTAGACTGATCAAGACGCCCACTATACCCCACCCCACACACACACATCTACTGTATTGAAACGATCCTTGTGTGCCTGACAAGGTACCGTGTGTGGACGCGGTTAACCCACAGACCAAATTTGACCACATGTGGCACTTGCATTGATAACAGCGGGAGTTAAGTTGGCCTCCCAGTTATGTACCTCCCAAAAAATTAAAGGTTCCACAAGAGCGAGGAGGGCTATCAATCATGCCTGAAAGCCTTGCCCGCCTCCTAAAACATTCCTCCTGTTCAGAAAGGCTCTTTCGCCGCCACGCATTATGACGGAAGAATATAATTGTCTACGTGTAGACCCATCTCAATCGTCCTTCGACTTCCTCACCTTCAGTCATTTCATAGTTTTGCTTTATGCCGAACAGCTACATCAACTAGTTACATTTCCCGCCATGACTCGATAACTGACAGCCAGGTGAGCGCCCATAGCCCCGTTTCAGCCAACCGAATAACAAGTGGTTATCAGTGTAATGTCTGTGCACATTTGTGTAGTGTTGGCATCGAGTGGTGTTGGGAATCGGTCTTCTGCGTGAATCTACGTCTCTCCTGAACGCAAAGAATTTTCATTTGTGCACCTGTATGTAACGTCATAAAAACTAATAACGATGTCGGCCCGCCGCGCGCGTTCCGCGGCGTCGTCAGTTGCCGTCCGCCGGTCCGCTCAGGTCGCAGATCCCCATGCAGTATTCCTTAAAAACGGCCGCTACTCCGACACCAGCAAGGCAAGAAAAATATTTTTGGTGTCAAAACATGTGCAATACATGTCCCAGGCGATTGAAGCTTTGGGAGCGATTGCACAACATACCAGGAAGATGTCCTCAAAACATCGTAAGGAGGTCGCATCACTCTACCGCTCTATTATAGCGTGAGTTAATGTTTCCGTTTACAAAATCGAGCTAGTTCCTCACAGAATGCCTTAGCAAGATAAGTCAGTTGGAGTTTTTTCCACAAACTTGAAAGCGTTCTTCCATAAATTACGTTGCTCATGGAGGGAGAGAAGGGCATTTTTGTGGTGCACAACGGAATCGTAACAAGCGAGTGAGGGGGATGGACAGCCTATCAAAACACCCAAACATGGCTACAAATCATGCTCTAATCATACCTTAAAGCCGCGTGCTATTGGCTTGCTTTCAGTGCAAGGAGCAAGCTGGTTGTTTATTTCGCATCTTTAGGGGCCAAACTGACGTTACTTTTTCGGGACGCTACGCTCGATACAGCGTTACCACGGAGGATGAAGGGGTCACTCGGCGTACCCATTCCGTCACCAGAGGGATAGAGGGATAAACAGGCAAAAAATGCGCAACTGATTTTAAGGACCACACATCACAAGTACCTGCTATTTTGACCATTTTCACTGGAGCATTATGCATAACCATGGATATTATTTTGTGCCAAATCTTAAATGCATGAAAACAGGATAAATACGGGTCAGACCCGTTGAAAGTCGTCAGATTTGTCAAAACAGCCTGTACATTTTATTCAAAAAACGGTTCTATTTGGTCATCATGTACTCATTCGTTATCTCGTATGCAGTACTTAATTATTTGGTCCCATCCCCCATAGGACAGCACTCGCAAACGTAAAATAACGAAAAGGCACACGATGACAAAATACAAACGTGCCCCTAATAAAATCTGCCCTTTTTCGACAGACTTGACGGCAAACGATGAGTGAAGCTTCCGTTTATATCAGTTTTCCTGTATTTGAGGTTTGATACTCAGTAAGGTACCTACCAGTAAAATAATGATACAAGGCTTTTGTTTTCTTTCATGTAAATGTCGTCTTTTTAGTGGGATCAAGACAACACTTCGGTTTAATATACACTGGCTGCCTTGCGGATTGCACTGTCCATATCCCCAGGGAAGTAATGACGTGTATAAGTATAGTCTGCATAGGTTTTTGCGGTAAAAGTGATACCGCGTATAACTAGTGTCGTAGTACTCTTGTCGCTAGAGTTTTGCGATACCACTGACGTGACACCGGATATCAGCCGCTGCCGCGGAGGATCCTGATCTTGATGATAACGGTCCTGGTTCTTACGCTTCCAGCATTTTGTCATCTGAGCAGTCTGGCGACTGCCTTAAGGTGTGTTTTTAAGCAAAGTGAAAACGAGCATCACAGAAGATTTCATTGTGATGAAATGTTCTTGCCAAATCTATCAATGGATCCTGCAATCTCGTCAAATTATCTAGTGTCCAATAAGCAATTCGCCAATTGTCCACATCTTTTCCACGACCGTAAATGTGTCCATGTTGCGGATCTTTTACGGTTTGCTGGGCATGATTCCATCGTTCAATTCATCTATCTACGAGTAAGTATTTCTCGTGCCTCTGGCTTCGGTAGTTTGAGCCTTCTCCGAACTAGTTTAAACCCGTAAGTACTTGTTATCCTTAACAATTAAGCTGGTACTTCCTTAGGTAGCTCCAACAGAAAGTGTGCAGTTGGGCCGTAAAAAACGCAGGACAATGATCGCCACGTCTTCCCCAGAGATGAATAGAGATAGGGAGGGGAAAAAAGGCAAGGGGAAAGAACCAACAGGGCGGACCTGCTAATAGACTGTACATGGAACAGAAAGGCGGCGGGGTATGCACTCAAGGTCCAGGTGTCGGAGGAGGGCAAAAAGAGCGTGATAATCAGCCGGGTGAATACTGCGCATTCGGTTTGGGATACCCCAATCCTCTGGAAGCCTGGTGCTCTCGGGGAAAATGTCCGGTACTCTAATTGTCCAGTACTCTAGGGGAGAATGTCCTGTGCTCATTGTTTATACATAAGCGATATGGACCCATCTATCGACTGCCGAGTCAACTCGCTGGGAACTTAAGCCCTTTAAGGTCTTGCAACAGGCTCACAGATAACACCTATTACCCGAAGACGCCTAGGACCAAAAAAAAACCCAGCGGGGCGTGAGGAGTAGTTACCTGTTGGAAATAAATTTCAGCGATTTTTGCTTGAAAGCACCTTCCTGTAGATGCTTAGCACATACCGGATGTTTGTAAAAAAATGAAAAATGCAAATAACTATGCTGGCGATCTATATTTCGCCTGAAAACTACGGCATGGATGCTATTATTGTATCCTGTATGTTTGTGGGTTAACTGCAAAACGCGATTCATGTTACCTAATATTGTGCTGTGTGATGAGTGTGATTTAGGTCATCTTTGTCGTGGAAATGTCAAATCATATATATATATATATATATATATATATATATATATATATATATATATATATATATATATATATATATATATATATATTATATTATATTATATTTATATAAAATATATCTATATCATATATGCATATATATATATATATATATATATATATATATATATATATCTAACATCCTATCATTGCAACCATACTGATGATTGGCTGCTGAAATTCTTGCAACTCGTCGAAACTGACAGCGTTCTTTCTTACCAGTTCAATACAATTCCCAAGCGAGGGCGTAAATGCCGAACTAGCTTGGCGCTCTGTTGCAAATATCCAGATATTGCTTATAAATGTTACAAATATCTAAATGCGCGGAAAGAGCTTACGTTTCTACCGATCTCTGCCCAGGTGCCCAGGCATACGCTTCTGCCGATCCCTGCCCAGGTGCCGAGGCTTTGAGTCCTGTCGCTGCATTTTGTTGCGTTTGTTCTACCTGACGCAATCACACGCCGATTGCGCTAATTCTACATTTATGCGCTGATTCTTTCATGCGTGCGGTCATGCCGGGTGTGGTTAAAAAAGGTATAGTAAGGTCTAGTCCAAGCACCAATGATCCTTTCAGTGTCCTATTCACAGGATCATCAGCTCAGTGATGATGTGCATCGATCATCATTCTGGCAATCATGCGTACGTCATCAGTTTATTGGTCGTGTTCAGGGGCGGATCCAAGATTTTGGCAAGACGGGCCTCGCAATAGTGTGAGCTCCCTCCCCTAGAGTTTGGGGCCCCACCAAGCAATCTTCGCATTCCGGCTGCTGAATTTAAAGATTCTTAGAATGTTATTTTTATACGGGATGAACCCATCTCGCTGTGCGCAGCCCTAAAAAATCAGGCTTGCAATGTATGAGCACGCATGGGTTTCACTTTGTCAGATCATGGTGAATCCTGTCATTTTGATGCCGAATATTGCGAAAAACCATGGCAAAACAGATAAAAGATAACCGCTAAATACAATCAAAATCACGCACTTACTTGATTCCTAGCTTATTCACGGCTAGCCGGCTGGTCAATATGATCAGGTGATGGCTGATGACTAATGCAAAGTTAATGTTTTGTTTGTTATGAAGGAATACAAAATCTCCTAGGACTTAAAATGTGTTGAAGGTAATTATCCACATTTTAAGATAATGAGGCAAGCATCAGATGTAACGAAATAAACTCCTTTATAAACGTTGGTATACTTTTGGGTGGGAAAGACTGTTATAGCCAACACAACATCTCTGTCTCGTTAGTATGCTCCTCAGTACGTCATTGTTTGATTACGTCATTGGACCTTGCACAACGTTGATTGAGAGCTAATTGGCAGCCGTTGTATCTGGAAATCGTAGCTACGAACGCCAGATATGAACGACTCGACAATTGCAAGTTTCTTAGTCTTAATCACCGCAGACTGATAGAACGGTTGGAATTCGATGACGTTGTTATGGCGCGATAAATGTTTGGGTGGCCTCGGGGGTGGGGGCAGTGTAGTGGTTAACGCGGCTGCGTTAACGACTGTGCGACTGGGAAACCAGAGGTACGGGGTTCGATTCCCCACGGTGCCCACCATTCCTGCCAGGCTGAGAGGCAGGCGACGCCATATAGCCTCAGCAGCTGAGTGCATCGTAAAACCCCAATGACACACACACACACACACACACGCCTGGGTGGTCTTAAAATTGTCACCCCGAAAAAGTCTGCACATCTTCGTTGGCGTATAGCTCAGAAACTAGAGGGTTTATTTAAGTCTTCAAAAAGACAGGGCTGTCAATTGCAGCGAACGATCTTCAAGATGGGTTTTCAGTGCAAAACCCTATACAAATGTTCAGCACTTCCTTTCCGAACGGAGGGCACAAGCACAATAGGTGTCACACATTCAACAGCCAACGGAAATGCCACAATAAAACTTCGGCGGCACGCCAAAGTATGTTAGACAAATGGCGCGTAAATATTCACCAGCGCATATCAGACTGCTGGTCTAAGGCTAAGGCACCAATGGCAACATGGTGGGCCCGCGAACGATCGGGAGCACACCGGCAGGCCGACTGAACTAGGCTAGAGCATATGTTAAAGCACAGCGGCCTCTGTGCAAATGGAAACTACCCAAGACAAGTATACATGGATTAATGCCGCTGTGCGATCAAGATTGTTCTGACAGGTTAAAAGGAATGACCCTGATAGATGTGAAGGGTCCTCCCCTAATAAGCTCAAAGGTAAAGAGCCCTAGATCGATGCAGAGAGCCCCTGAGCATCGGGTGCCTCAGTGCTTTGCATTATACGGGCCACAGTAACAGCACAAGGTCCTGCGAGCAAGTTGAAAGAGCCCGGGACCGATTTGAAGGGCCCATGAGCAATTGAGTGTACCCCGGCATACGGTCCCCGACACAAGCGTATAGAGCCTTTCGGGCGATTGGAACAATTCATGGAGGACCCCTGACCAATGAGGAGTGACCAGGCATGCTAGCGGATAGTGTCTCGACAGGAGCGTATCGAAAATGCAGAGAGAGCAAGGGCAGCGTCAGTCCCGGTGGCTCAGTTGGTCAGGCCGCCTGCCTCCCGATTCACCCACCCGCGGCGGAGTGAGCTAGATTCGCTTTAGGCGCTCGCTATTTGTCCTTGACAGGTGCAGCCTGCAGCCGGTGGCAGCGGCCGCGATAAAGGTCAGATGACGTCAGAGGGCAGGAAGGACCGTACTGAGCATTACGGTGATTTAGAGTCGCTTTAGGTGCTCGCTGGTTGTCGTTGACGGGTATGGCCTGCGGCCGGTGGCAGCGTGCCGCGGTAAAGGTCAGATGACGTCAGAGGGCAGGACGGACCGTGCCGAACAGTGCGGCAAGTTAAGCTTTCGCCAGCAAATTCTTCCGTTGAGCTGAAATTGCGTGATCGGATGGTGGTGATCTGGGCTTACTCAACAAGCACGGCTTAGCGTTATCTCTAATCCCAGAAATGCATTCATACAAAAGGTCCGGATCAAATCTTCAAAAAGTGGAAAGCCCCTCAGCGATCGGATTGACCCGGCCATTGAACCTGTAGGGCCCGGCAACAGCGTAACGCCTCTGGGCAACACCTCAAAAACAATGCCTCAAAAATTTCCCCAATCACCTTTCTTTCATTCAGCGAAGAACTAACTTTGTCTGCTCTCGGGCTTTTGACTTTCACTTGCAACTGCTCGTAGTCGTCTGGGAGCCGAAAGATATTTAATTTTGTTGCGTTTTGTGTAAGAAAATTGTGTCTGTTTGTTTGGACAGTTATGTGCCACTTCGGAGCATATGGGTCCCCTGAGGGCGCAAGGGGGCATGGTCCCGTGCCCCCCTCCCCCTCTGAATCCGCCATTGCCCCGAGCAGCCTGATAGATGGGGCACTGACAAGAACATAAGGCCATCCATTCAAATCGTAAGTACCCAAGACACAATATGAAGGGTCCCGGAATGATCGAGTGTGCTCGAGCAGACTGACGGATGGAGGCCCCGACAAAAGCGTAAGACCCGCCATTCAAATAACAAATATCCACTACACAATGTAAAGAGCCCCCGAACGGCCGAGCGTGCCAGAGTAGGCTAACACTTAGGGCCTCCGACAAGAGCACAGCGCCCTCCATTGAAATAGGAAGTACTCAAGACCCGAGCAGGTTATCAGATGGCCCCCGACAAGAGCGCGAGGACCTACATTCAAATGCCGAAGCCCAAACTCACTTAGGGCCCCTGAACAATCCAGTGTGCCCGAACAAGCCAACAGATCGGGCCCCGGACAAGTTTGTAGAGCCCTCTATTCAAGGAGGAAGTACCCTAGGTCCAATTTGAAGCGCCCCCGAACAGCCGAATGCTCTCAATCATGTAAACGGATGGGCCTGACAGGAGCGTATGGTCCTAAGCAAGTGGCAGGAAATTGGAAGAGTCCGAGAAACCGAGACTTAGAGAGGTCAACCGAGACCAACGTAAAGGGTCCCTGAGCAGCCGAGAATAGCCCGGCAGGTTAACGTGTGAGGCGCCAGACTATGGCGTATAGAGCCTTTCGGGCGAATGGAAAGAATCCGTTGAAGTCCCCTGGTTGACAAGAGTGTCCGGGCACGCTGGCAGGAGCCCAAGCCCCAGCAAGGAGCAGGACCTACGGAGCCCCAGCAGCAGCCTAATGCCCTCCGAAAAAAGCAAAAAATCACGGGGAACGTAGAATATTCCTTAACGATCGGATTGACCCTTTAAGTGGACGTATAAGTCCCCGGAAACGCACAGTGACTCTGAACAGCGTAATGATATTTAAAATCTCCCAATCACCATCCCTCAATCAGTAAATCATTTCTTTGGTATAGTCGTGGGCCCTTCACCTTTGCTTGTGATTGTTCTTGGTTGCCTGAAAACAAAGGTGTCCCATTTTATTGCGTTTTGCGCCTAAAAAACTGCGTTTGTTCGGCCGGCTAGGGAACCCTTCGGGGCCCAAGGCGGACTATGGACCAGCGCCCCTCCCCCCCTGGATCATGCACACGTACACAGTGTACGGATAGAGCGTGGCTAAGGGTTCCAGAAGAATATGTCCGGAATTGTTCCTGGGCCCGAGATCAGTCACGACTATTCAGTAACGCCATCTGCCGACTGTTCCCGGAGAACCAGACAGCAGCCGCGCCGACGACAGCGGACCAAGACAGCACACCACGCAGACCACACATCCTCCGCGCACACTTAACCTGTCATGGTGCATGGTCTGGTGCAGCCAATTGTTGAAGCTGCGACGGCGCGAGGAGAAGCTGCCTTGTGTGAGGTCTTGCAGGGCCGAGGCGGACGCGCGCCGAGGCACGGCCGGCACGGCCAGCCGCGGCGGCAGCCGGCGCCCGCTCAGCAGGCCGTCCTCGGAGCCGGGCCGCGGCGTCCGACCTTCCGGCAGCGTGCCCGAGCGGACGCGCAGCACCGGCTCGTCACCAGAGCCAGGGCCGGAGCCGGAGCCGGAGCCGGGGTCGGCGCTAGAGTCGGGGCCGGAGCCGGGGCCAGAGCCGGGGCCGGGCCCGGAGCCCGAGCCCGAGCCTGGGCCAGGGGCGGGGCCGACTCTGGAGCCGGAGCCGTGACCGGGCCCGGGACCGGAGCCGAGGTCGGGACCGGAGCCGGAGTCGGAGACGTGGACGGAGCAGCAGCCCAGACCGAGGATGGAAACGAGGCTGGGGCTGGGACCAGCCCCAGCGCCGGCCCCGGCCCCGGGGGGCGGACACATCGCCCGCGCCGCCAGGCTCGGCACCGCCTGCACGGTAAAGCGGGAGAAGGAGTTGACGCGCCGCACGACGTTCCTGTCGGAGGTGATGGTGACGATGGGCAGCTGCGGCGCCTCGGACGGCGGCTCTGCGCCGCTGGATGGCACAGCCGTGGAGTCGGGCCGACCGGCAGCGCCCTGCTCTGATGCTGGCCGTGTCGCTCCGGCCGCGTCACAGGACGACTCCATCCCGCTCCGCCGGCTGGCGAGGATGATGACGATGCTGTCTGTCGCGGCGGTCAGGCGGCGGCGCGGCTCAGACGTGAGCAGCGAGCCACTGCTGAAGCAGCCCAACGCCAGCGACAATGCTCAAACGTCGTCATCGTTGGTCGATGCCAGCCCTGCCACTGCTGACGGCGTGCGCTGTTCGGCCAGCGTCACGTGCTCCGGCCGCGCTGCGCCCGGTCTACCCCGCCACTCGGCGGACGCGCCCTGGTCCTCGGAGTGCTCGCGCACCGACTGCTCATCGACCACGTCGTCCATCGATGCGACAGCCGTCAGCGCGGTGCAGCGGCGGCTATTTCCGTCCGCACCGGGCAAGGAGTCGGTCCGCGGCCCGAGCCGGCGTCCGTCTCAGTTTCTTGCGAGAGCACGGGCGCGGTCACACGCCAGCGTCGGGGCGCCGGCTCGAGGCGATGTTGACGGTAGGCTACTCCGCGCACCAAAGAGGTCCCTGGGGCATCAGCCCTTGGCCCAAATATGACCAAGAAGGCATCAGCCCTTGACCCAAATATGACCAAGAAGGCATCAGCCCCACACTCGACTCGCCGCGAGCGGCGGACGTATGAATTGGCGAAGTTTTGGTTATCGACGTTTTCCGGTAAAGTATGATGATATTTTTGTGTGGTGGTGGTGGGACGGGAGGGGGTGGGGTGGGGGGTGGGGGGGGGGGGGCGGGATTATACCTTTGTCAAACATCGTCGCTGAACCGTGCTGCTTGATTCAGTGAGATTATGTGAATCTCAGGGTCAGATTTACGCGGCCAAGTACGTCCTCCTGTTCATACGAAGTCGTGGTTGAGGTATTTCTACAAGAGCTCGAGTGTGCCCCAAACCTATAGAAATGACCCAGTGTGTTTCTAACATGCACGAACTTCCGATATGATCCGAGGAGATAGCACAACAAGGGGTAGGAGGTCCATGGGACCTCGGACAACCCCATTTTATTGCGCGGTCCTTCAAAGGTAAGTGGTTTCCACCTTAACGAATTCCTGGATCCGCTCCTGCCGCATGTGCGTTGTATAAGCTTAGATTGAAGCTGGCGACGTCTCACCCGGAGCCCATTTCCGTCGAAACGCAAGTGTTATTGAGCGTTCGAAGGAGCTATTCACCTGGATTCATTCAAGCCAAGCCAGGAATATTTAAGCCAAATAGTAGGCCAAGCCAAAACAATAATAAGCCAAGCCGGTCGCTCTCGCAGCATGCGACGCGGCGAAGGCGAAGTTTAGAGCTACATGTACTCCGTTATTTGCGCCAGCAGCGTCAGGTCAGCGAGCATGCAGGCGGATAGTGTTGCGTGTGCGCTGAGCCCGGCGCCGAGTCGCGGGCCGATCTGAGCCAGGTCTCGGCCGGCGCCAGGCCGATGACATGTCGCGCCGCGGGCGGGCCAGCGCGGGCGGCGGGCCAGCGCCGGCCCGCCGGCGGCGTCACTGGCGGCCGCGGCTGGCCCGGCGCGCCGACTCTGCTGTCGCCCCGCCGCGATGGGACGCCACGGCGCGGCGGCTCTGCTGTCGCCCCGCCGCGATGGGACGCCACGGTGCGGCGGCTCTGCTGTCGCCCCGCCGCGATGGGACGCCATGGCGCGCCGACTCTGCTGTTGCCCCGCCGCGATGGGACCCACGGTGCGGCGGCTCTGCTGTCGCCCCGCCGCGATGGGACGCCACGGTGCGGCGACTCTGCTGTCGTCCCGCCGCAACGGACGCCACGGCGCGACGGCTCTGCTATCACCTCACCGCCGCAATGGGACGCCACGGCGCGGCGGCCTCTGCTGTCGCCGCGCCGCGATGGGGACGCCACGGCGCAGCGGCGTGCGCCAGCGGGCTCCGCGTGCCGCCTGACATCGACGGGCGCGCGCCTGATCGAGCGAACTGCTCTCGAGGCACGAGCGCGCTGTCAGCCCGCAGCGAGCATGACGTGCGTACCTATTGATCTGTTTGAGGGCTGCACGGAGAGAATCAGAACACAGTTGCCACACTCGGTGGCAGGTGGCTGTTCACCGATCATTACATCATTCATCACTATAGGAACAACACCGAAAATAGGGTGTCATTGAACAAGCTGCTTAAAAATTAGCAACATTTCTACACTTCCAGTTTGGTTCCATGGACGCAGATTGTTTGCTGAGAATAACTATCATTCATAAATATCTGAAATTAAGTGGAAGCTTCATGGTGGTAAGGGGCTACTCGTGGAATGACCATACATTTGATCTGCAAGCTTGACCATTAAGAGCTCTACATTTTGTCAGCATGCAATTTGTTTGTGCTCTGGAAAAGTTTCGAATGTCGGATACTCTCACTTGACCTTGATTTTCACTTCGAAAATTGACCTTGAGAGGTTTGGATTTTTTGGCTTTTGTCGCTGGTTTATGCGCTGAAGAAGATCGGAGCTCGGTCTGGGTGAAGGCAGGCCCCCCATCACTTGAATTTCAATTCTACCTTAAGGGGTAACCTTTAGAGGTCTAGACTTTTAGCAGTCAAAATTTCTTGCGATGGAGAAGATTCTGATGCTTTAAAATAAAAAAATGGCCTGCAACTTTAGGGTGGTATGAGTTCTCGGTGAGTTTACCTTGAATCTCACGTTGGAGATCAGGTGATATTAAAAAGTAGTGGTCAGATACCATGTTTTTATGCAGTCACTCACTATTTGATGCATTTAACTGAAACCGGACCTCGTTGCTAATAAGTGAATAGTTCGCTCAACTTTAGGAACGTTAAGTTACTAGCTATCTTCGGATTTTTAAGCGTCAGAAGCGCCTTGCATTTTAAGCTATGCAATTTATCTAATCCTACAAACTGCACCATGAATGATATCCACCAGTGGTGCTTGGCGTTTGTTACTGACGAGCATCTGGCCGCAGATCCTTATTATGAGCCCATGGGTGTCAATTTCTCAAAATGATTGGTGGGGCAAAGTTGTGGAAGTCGCCATAAGGGGACAGGTAGAAAAAATTCCTGGAACTCCTCTGCTTATGTTCTGGTTTTCCATCCTATATATATAATATATATATATATATATATGTATATATATACGTATAGTATATATATAATATAAATATATATATATATATATATATATATATACAAACTACAACAAGGACATGTTTTTACAGCTAGTTTTAGAACGAAGGTGTCAAGGTCAAGCTTAGATGTCAAATTCGTGATCAATACAGGAGGAACTGCATACCACCAGAAAGTTTTCACTCAGTTTCAGATGTTTGCCAATGATATTCTAAGATAATCTTATACAAAAACGGTGCACTCTGTTTCAAGGAAATGTTCCACAACACTCCCTTGCAGTTCTTCACGTACCCGAGAGGCGACCCGCTGCGGTGCTGGATGTGTGCTGAACCGAACATCGTTAGGCTCTCGCGTTTTGGCCCCTCCTCGTGGCATTCACGCATATTTATTTGTGAGTTTAAGGCGCCTACTTGTATTCACATACTCGGTTATGGCGCTATTCTTGAATGAGTCGGTGGGAAGGTGTAATGCCATAATAACTAGGAATAATGTACAACTTCTTGTATTTATATCACGCAATGTAATACTAGTCAGGATCTTGCATAACTTGTGAAACATTGGTTGAGAATAAATTGACGGTCGTTGCATTTGGAAATCGTGCTCACGAACGTCAAATATGAGTTATTCAATCATTATTTTTGTATTGACCTTGAACGCCGCATGACCAGCGGAATAGCAGGATTTGATTAACGTTATCCGATAGGGGACCTCATGGAGAGATCTGATAGTTCACTGCAAGAGTAAGAATGGTATCCAAAAGTTGTACTTAGATTATGTCAGACCACATCTAGAGTACTTGCGTGAAGGCTTGGTCCCCACGCTCTCAAAAAATATGGATAGGCTGGAGGGAACACAGCAAAAAACTGCGTGGATCATAAATAGAATGGGCAATTTGGAATATAAGGTTTAGAGCCTTGGGGTTGTATTCACTGAAATATCGTGGAGGTAGAGGAGAGCAGATAAACGCATTCAAGATTATGAGAGGTACAGAGAGGGTAGATTTGTATAGGGCTCTGCAAATTAGACCGAGACCAGTTTTAGCTAGCTAAAGGCCCTGTCAAGACGAATACTCCTTTTAATCAGCGCCGGTCGACGTGCCTGGCAGCGGCGCCCGGCCGCCGTGCCGCGCCGCGCCGCGCGCGTTAGTATTTTCCCAACACCAAGAATCTTTGAGAGCTCGCTCATTGGCTCCACGGCTCGACCGCTGTCATGATAGTTTGGACGAGTCCATTTTTCAAATAAGGGAAAAATTTGGAGGCGATATCTCGCCGGTTTTCCGCCGGCTCTTTGATGTCTCGTCGCTGGTGGGAAGCAATTCACGGCGTTTTCATTTTTCGTCGGGGATCCTAAGACTCTCAGCGTGCCCTGCCTCAAACAAAAACAGGCTCACTCATTTCATGATTTCTAATAAGGTACCCTTCAGTGTCATGTGCCACTGAAAAGAGCGTCATGTGCCACCGAAAAGAGTGTCATGTGCCACTGAAAAAGTGTCATGTGCCACGAAACAAGGCGTCTATGTTTGAACGCGAACAAATGCAAGAGTCCGATTTGTGCCTGGCACCTGAGGAGAGGGTCATCTCAGGGTCTCCAAATGTTACGACGACCTCTATGTGGGACGTCATGCAATTGACGCCCTAGGAAGGAATCGCATGGAGCGCATTGTCAATAGCCTGGCTCCCGTAAGTCTCCTGGTGATTTCCCCAGCATCCGGGAACTTTTGAAGAGCACAAAACGAACCACGCAATATTGAGGATGACACCTTTAAAGTGGACATGCCATCTTCACAAGGAGTCGCCGAGCGCGTACCAGAGATTTGCCATCCGCCATGTTGTGTTTGCTTTTCGTTACTTGTGCGTCCAGCCGCGACCGGTGACAGCGACCGCTCAAGGTCGAATTAGGTTAAAGGGCGGGGGAGTTTGCGGAGCAAGTATCGCACATTAAGCTTTTGCCAGTAAGTTACATCGTTCAAGTGAAACTTCACCATCGGATAGTGGACCCAGGGTTCACACAACACGCACTGGCTTGCGTGAACTCTGGTCCCAGAAATCTGCCCAGTCAAAATGTATTGACTACTTTTTCAAAAAAAGATATCGATGCCTTTTGTTCACGATATCACATGACCTTAACTTGCGGATACATCACGCATTGGCTGTGGTTGAATGAGTATCCATGCGCCACTGATAATGACTACAAAGCAAGTTCTTAAGCATTGATTAACACGCGCCCGGGTAGATGGTTGAAGCCATTCGCCCGGGCTGAGGTCGGTTTGACCCTTGGAGATCTCAAATACTAAAAGAGCTGGAAACACCAAATTCACCGAGTGGGTTGGTCGGTATGTAAACTCACTTGAGTCAAAATTTCAGGGTTGTTGCTCATAGCCTTTAGTTGACAAAAAACTCAACCATGTCAAACTCAAGATTAATATCCAAAGTGCACTTGGACCTAATGCCACCGCCTTGGACGTAGATACATCTTCTTAGCAAAAGGTCCACTGGTGTTCATTCAAGACCGGTGTCTTGGTTTGACCCTAAGAAGGTCATGATGACCAAAATGCTGCCGGAGTGTTTTCATTGCTGCATTGTGATAAGCATCAAGGATTACGGTTGGTGGTATGTTCCTAAAACAAAAATGTCGGCCTGAATCATCCTAGGTCAGCGACCTGCTCTTCCCTTAAAGAAATCCAAGGGAGGGGTTTGATGCCGCCCGTTTATTAATAAGTTAAAAATGAACAACAGAAACTACCCCATACAGCAAAATCTCGAGCGTAAAGCAGATTGGTTTTGATCTGTGTCTGTCTTCATCTCTGACCTTAGGTCAATGGAGTTTGCTGTTGTTTTAAATGCAGATGTTGTATCGTCTAGGAAACTATTAAAAAAGCACTGGTTTGTCTATCAGTCCGTTGTCTGAACTGAACTGAACATCAGACTGAACGATTCCTTATCAATCGCCTTTACTGACAGCCATGGTTTGACTTTGACTTGCCATAGGTCAGTGACCTCACAGGGTCGTATTACAACAAACAGTCCCTTCAAAGCCAAACACCATCCGTTCCTGATCGGGGCTCCATAACATCTGACGGCGGCAGGAGAGCACTAATACACCAGGCGTGGCATGAGTCCGAATGATATTCGAGGCGTCGTGTCGAAAAAGCTGCGCTCCGTCCTGACGAGGGGGTCTCAAGTCCCATTCGTTGCCCTGGCCGAGCATATTCAGAGAAACTCGTCCCAAGAACGCTACGTAAATCGCAAACTTACCCACAGAGAAACGGACACCAACCCAATTTGATCCCAGGCCCTAAAACTAGTACCAACCGTATCTAGATGAGCCTTGCACCTACCCTGCATCAGCCTTCATCTACCTGCAGCCGCCGGGAGCGTCATTATTTTGTTTTTCAGTGCTAGGAAGTTGTGAGAACTCGCTCATTGGCGTACGTGCATGCATGCATGTAAAAATCCCGCCAAAAGCGTGGGCTTGCGAATACCATCGTGAATTAAATCGCACCATTCGAGGTGGGTCTGATGCAATCACTATCGGCAGAACATGGAGCATGGAACACGCAGAACACGAGCGTTGGCGCACCGAGGTTGGAACACCCGCCCGGGCTTTCATTGAGGATATGTTAAAAAGTTCGGGGAGTGTCATGTCGCCAAACCGATATTATTCATCAATCTTTGCATGACCGATTTTGCCCGAAATGTTGATAGATTGCAAAATTACACAGTCACGTGATAGCCGAGGGCATTTGATTGCACGTCATGGAATGGGCGAGCTGTTTTTGAGACGGAGCGCGCTGAGAGCCTTAAGATCCCGAATCCAAATGAAAACACCGTCAGTGGCTCCCCTCCGACGAAGAGAGACCTCAAAGGGCCGACCGAAAGACGGCGAGACACCGCCCCCAAAAGTCCCCACATGCGTAAAATGAACTCACCCAAGCGATCGTCGCGTCAGTGGTTTAGCCGTACAGCCAGTGAGCGAGCTCTCATAACTTCCCGATATTGGAAGAAATAATGGCACGCTCCAGCATTCCTCACCGGCCCGCCGCGCACCCAGTGAACCACGCTGGGCTTTCGTCAATAGAGAGCGTGCGCTAGGGCACAGCTCTGCAACTCAGGCCGTATATTGACACTCGGTCTGCACTGAGACAATCGCGGTTGCAAACCCTTCGGTGAAAAACATGTACTATTACTTTGTACTATTGTTGTACTATTATTGTATTTATGTATGACTACTGGACAACAGTATATGTAATATAATAGTACAATATAGTGTAATAATAGTACAATTATATATATATATATATATATATATATATATATATATATAATAGTACGATAATAGTATGTACTATTATTGTACTATGAACTATTATTAAAGTATGTCCAGTTAGTACAGTGAAGCACTCAATGTAACAATTACATTATTAGCGGATGCGTCTAATTATATGTCCCGTTAAGCAGGTTTATTATTATATTCATGGTTTTGGTCAATGGATGACAGGGGATATAAGTTCTTAGCGCTTTACATTGATACGCCAACCAACTGACCCCACGGTGTCAATCGGCCTACGCTCACGGATGACAGGAGATATAAGTTCTTAACGCTTTACATTGATACGCCAACCAACTGACTCCACGGTGTCAATCGGCTTACGCTCACCACAGCCTGTTATCAAGCGCGACAGGCGGCGCTGTATGCCTACGAAGTTTTGCCGCGAATGAAGCTAGAGCGAGTTTTACATCTTAATAATGCTGTGATGCAGCCTTTTTTAATCAAATGGTACTCTGTAGAGTATTGCATGACCTATATGCACGGGTGCCGATTTCCATTCTTTTGGATGGGCCACTGCCCCCCCCCCCCCCCTTCTCCCTCTCCCGATGTCCAATTTGGCCCTCCAGCGGTGAGTTTGGCGCCTCGAATCTCCTGGAGCTCAAGTAAGAGCAGGACATCTTAAGTGTGAACTCAAAATAAAAACCCTAAAGAGCGTTTCTACTCATTGTTCCACAGGTAAAAGGAACAACAAAAATATAGAATGCGATTCCGTGTGCAGCTAAGTGGAGCTAACTGAGAAAGTCACGCTTTTAGTGCTGATTGCTCGATGAAAGCACAATTGCTCGATTAGAATGTCTTTTGGCTCTGGACTAGTATTGCACAATTGCTTGAGTGAGTTGTCAGCAGTAAGTGCTATTCATATTCTACAGATCGCAGCAAGTTCCATTATTTCAGCATGCCGTCTTCCCGGAAATGAAAAACTAGCCTGTCGTATATTAGCACCCGAAAACGTAACTAAGTTATTGATCGTCCGCCTTCTGAAGAACCTTTGAAATGTAATGACATACACTTCGACGTGAATATGCGATGGAGCAGTCAAGAAGACCTGACGATCGACACCAGCCGACAGCACCGATTGCAGTAATCGTCCGACAATGACCACCGAATCAACGTCGCTGTCGAGCATGCCTAACGCGAATGCCGCGTAATAACATCCACCCCGCCTTGCAACTACCATCCGGAGATTTCCATGGCGGCCTTCAACTGTCGCGCACATCAAGTCACACTCTTTACTCCCGAACCCGTGCGTATCCAACAACGTCTGAAGCAACATGGCATCGACCCTACGTCGACAACCGAAGCCTGGTATCGACAATCGACGCCAAACGAAACTACAATCATACCCAACCTCAGCATCTTCCGACGAAAGAGTTGGGGATGTCTTAAAGGAGGCTGTAGTTTCCCATTTAGTTGGGGGGGGGGGGGGTCAACTCGATACCAACGAGAGGAAAGTGGGTGAAATCTGAGGGGACATCTGTTTTAGTTGTATATGGAGTACGGTTTTTTCCGTTCAGCCGTCCGTCTCAACACCACCCGCAATCCTATTTCTGCGAAACTTCACCCTTGTGGTGGAAGATTGAAGGGAATGTTCCCTATTTGGTGCTCTTGAAGTAAGCATCAGCTGTGATAAAAAAGGTCACTTATAACTATTGGTATACTTCGAAATGGAGAAGGCTGTTGGGGACGGAGGTTTCAACTCGATGACAAAGATAGGAAAGTGGGTCAAATCTGAGCAGGAATTATTAGGGGAATTATCCAATTTTGTTAAACTACATCTTTGTGGTGGAGGCTTAAAGGGAATAATCCCCATTTGATACTACTGAAGCAGGCATCAGCTGTGAGAAAATGCCTACTTATAACTACTGGTATACCTTGAAGTAGAGAATGCTGTTGGGGAAGGGGCGGGGGGGGGGGGGGGTTCAACCCAATAACAAAGAGAGAAAAGTGGGTCAAATCTGAGAGGGAAGTCTGTTTTAGTTGTATATGAAGCACGGTTTTCCCGCTCAGCCCTCTACCACAACCCCACCCGCAATCCTATTTTGTGAAACTACACCCTTGTGGTGGAAGCTTTAGGGGAATGCTCTCGATTCGCGATTTGACTACTGAAGCAAGCATCAGCTGTGACAAAAAAAGCGCACTTATGACTATTGGTACACTTTGAAGTGGAGAAGACTGCTCTAGACGGCATAATTTCTCTATTCAGTAAATATTCTCCTCAATACTTCATTGTTTGATTGCATCATAGCACCTTGCATGGCACTGATGGAGAGCCAATTGACGGCCGTTTATCTGGAAATTGTGCTCATGAACGTCCGATATGAGCCACTCGACAGCTTGATTTATCCTGGCCATGATCGTCGCATCGCCAATGGCAGAAGTTTAATGACATTATCATGGCGTCATAGATGCCTTGGTGACCTTAAAGTCGTCTCCCCGAAATAGTCTGCACACCTTCGCGGGCGTGTAGCTGAAAAACTAGGGCGGTTTAGGTCTTTAGAAGAGCAGGGCTGTGAACTGAACCGAATGATGTTCAAGATGGCTGTTTCAGTTTAAACACCCGTACAAATATGGAGCACCCCCTTTAACGATCGTGACACGCGTCAAATTCGTCACCAGATAACTCCAGCGTCAGGCCTGGTACTGGAGGTCAATTTCCTTACGGGGATTAGGCTGGGGCCCGCGATTTACATTGGTCGGAGCCCCTGGACCAATGAGGGACCCTCTGCGTCGGCCACGGAACCACACTGCCTGATAAGGAACTAACATTCGGCCTGGCGGTGTTCGCGAGGCCGCAGAGGGACCGAATGGCACCTCGGGACCGGTGATCAAATGCCCGATTAGAGGGCACATACAGGGATGTCTGTAGGTCACATTAAGGACCCCCGGCCCGCAGGGATGGGCCTCCAAAAGTCATTCAAAGGGCCTCTTGCACCGGATGAGAACATCCGGGGACAATGCGGGCGATGTGCCGATCAGGGGCCAACAGGGCCTAACTGTGTCTGTGTCAGCAAGGGGCCCCGGGTTGGTCAGGTGAAGCATTTGCTGAACCGGGACATGGACAGAATACCGTATGCCGGAGGGTCTCATACGTTGGTTGGGGCTCTCTGACAATGAAAGGAGATATAATAACCTATTATTACAGCCAACAATGACACCGTGGAAAGGCCCTGTGCCAGTCATCGCCCGCAGTACGGAACGGAGAGCCCTCCAGCCCAGTTCCAGCCAAGGGACCGTTGACACGGTTCCCTGTGCCAGTTATTGGATCATCTGCGGCGATGAGATGTCTTACTGGCGCCGATCCGGGGCTTAACGCTAAGGTCAGGGAACATCCAGCGTCAGGCAGGCGATCAAGGTACGATTGGTCCCTTCAAGGGCTTCCGTGTCGATCAGTTTCCCCGCCTCTGTGTCGCCAGCATGGCAGCCGGCAGACACCCGCGCTGTAGCAGAATGGCCCTGTAGTCTCTGACCGGAAAATAGAATGTGCCCCTAGTGTTCTTTCCACCGGGCCTCTTGCCCGGAAAAGGTAGGGTGTGCCTCTGCCCAACAGGGCGGATCAAATTGGTCAAGGATGAAAAACGGCTGCATAAAAAAGTTTTGAGCATGCGTGCTTACAATTTTGAGAACAACACCGACGGTCCTGTTGCAATATCAGACCGAATGACATTGGCTGCTGCAGCTGACACCAGGAAGGGGCAGCTGACGTGCGAGAACAGCCGTCGTGAAATAAAGGTTCCGAAATTTGCTTCAAAATCGATTCGAACGGTTCTAAAATTTGGCGAGGCGTATGTTACACCTGTGTGGCTTTGAGATTTTCCTCTGAGCAGATAAACAGCGACAGCAACACGAAAATAGAGTTTCTACCTTTACTTGTCAAGTTCCACCAATGAAGTCCAACACCGGTTCGCGGCGCAGTGGATGCTAACCCGTTCCTCGTATAATAAAAAAAAAAACACTGATGAGTCATACCCCGGACTACCACCTAAACGTGTGAATCGACACGTTAAGGCGTATGAAAGTACTTCTTCCAAAAACGTTATCGCATTCGTCCACTCACTGGTCGCCGTCTAGTGTTAGCTGCAGTACAGCGCCGCGCGGCCTACGGAGGCTGCGACGCCGGGCGTCGGGATTTTGTTCCACGACTTGTGAACGCACATAATCAAAGCTGTTGTGAAAAGTTGAGCCTTCCCAGCCGAACATGGGCTGGCCATGTCAATAAAAATGCATGATCTCATTTCGATCTACAATCTATGTTCACCATCATCTACGTTCACGAAGCTCTGTACACATCAGAAACATGTTGCCACAGCCCCTGGCTGCTCTCGGCTTATAAAACGTCCACTAAACCACTGCCAATTGAGAAGCGCCAGCGGCTTATACTGGGCAATCATTTAAGGCATGGTCCGTTCCGTCATCGACCTCAAAATACAAACAGAGCTGTAATTTTCGTTGGCTTATGGTGTCTATATCAATAAAAGATAAATACTGAAAGACAGCAAATAAAATCGTGCCCCTCAAAATCAAGTGGGTCATATCTGGCGGCTTAGCACTTTTTAAGGGGATGATGGCTTTTGCATGGATGGCTGCGCTACTGCGTGGGCGAGCTCATTGAACATCGAGTATGTGTGCATAACCATAACCGCATGATTATTGAAGAGCCCGCTAGACTAGCAACGCTGTGACAACCAGCCTGCGTAGCGTACGGCATCGCCACGACGGCAGTCTTACTTGCCACACGCTCGAGCTGAAGCGGGTGGGTGCTCGCTTTTCCTAGAGAGGCACTGTAACTTGGATCACTGTCCTCCAGAAGTGTAGCAGGGTTGGCATGAGTTTTTTTAACGAGGGGAAGGGGCGTTCTCAGCAGTAAGACATCTGCCTACGCGTATTTGGGGAAAGGCTGAGGGCCATCTTCTGAAGTGACACGCGGAGGAGTACTGATATTTTGTTTGACATTAACACGCACCCGGGTGGCCGGCTAGATACTCTTCGCTCGGGTGGGGGTCAATTTGACCCCTTTGAAATCTCGGGAACTAAGAGAGCTAGAGACACCACATTTACAGAGTGTGCTGACCTGTACGTGAAATCACTTAGGTCAAAGTTTCAGGTTCTTAGGTTATGACCTTCGAGTAAAAAAGGTCAAAAAAGGTCAAGTTCCAGGTGGGTCTCTAAAGTGTCCCCAGAACCTAGATGACCGTTTCTAAACAAAAGTTCGCATGCTCAGTTAAGGTCAGTGACCTTTGTTGGCCTTTTGAAGGTCAGTGACCAAAATCATACAAGATTGTCTTAAGTTTTGCATTTGACTAAGGGACAAAGATTATGCAAGGCGGTATGCTCCTAAAGCAAAATGTTTACCTGAGCCATTTTAGGTCAATGACCTATTCTAACCTCTAAGAAGTCCATGAATAATGCATAATGTGGTTCCAGCTATTAATAAATTCGAAATGAGCACCAAAAACTACTCCATACAGCAAGCCCTAGAGTAACAAAACAGGTTAGTTTTGACCTAGGTGTGACCTTCATACCTGACCTTAAGCCAATGTAATTGGATAATTCAACTGTTGTGTTGCCTAGGAAAGCATCTCAAAGATGTATGGCTTCGTCTAACACTCCGTTGTTGGATCAGATTGAAGGATTCCCTAGAAATTGTCATCGCTGAAACCATGGCCTAAATTTGACCTGTCATAGGTCAGCGAACTTACAAGAAACATCTCAGTTTCTTATGTCAAAGGATCTGCTATTCAATTGTCTACAGCTATGCAAAGTTTGGCGCAGTTGCGCCACGTAGTTCGGAAACCATTCTGGGAAAACCTTCGGGGGGTCAAATTGACTCCACCCGAGCGCGTGTTAACTAAAATACTCATGTTTGGTGTATCGAGAACCTGCGTGTAAGCGGGACGTGATAGCCACATACATTACTGACGCTCTATCCTTGTGAATGCATCCATAGTAGAACACAAATATTATCTTAAAACATAGCGGGTAAATTATGTGGGGATTTCACTTTTCAGTATGCTAGCGAGAGCTGCAACTGCACCCTTTCAGCTTCACCAAACGGTGCCTTTATGAGAAGATGGTGCAACCTGCCAGGCTTCCACACATGGTTGCCGTGAGTATGCAAAATGATAGCGCAAATCATGAAATGTGAGGTGTGTATATAATATGCCACACACACACACACACACACACACACACACACAACACACACACACCACACACATCACACACACACACACACACACACACACACACACACACACACACACACACACACACACACACACACACACACACACCACACACACACACACACACACACACACACACACACACACACACACATCACCACAACACACACACACACACACACACACACACACACACACACACCACACACACACACACACACACACACACACACACACACCCACAATACACACACACACACATATATATATATATATATATATATATATATATATATATATATATATATGCTTGTGTGTAGTGTGTGTTGTTGTGTGTGGGGTATAGATATGGAAAACCCCAGAAGTTTTCCGCACGTAGCCATTATGGCGACTTGCACGACTCTTGCCCCCCCCCCCCCATTTATCTTGAGAAGTCGACACTCATGCCTGTATGGACATGTATCGCCTGCGTAGTTTGTCAGTATGTGTTGTCGGCGTGCATTGCGACTCATATTATGTCCACCTGGACCATAAAGGCAACGAAAATGTCGAATATTTATTCCAAATGTCATCGAAAGGACCCACGCTGTGATGCAACAATCTATTTTATGGCGGTAACATCTCAAATCACTAAAAAACGGATGTCTTCAGACGCACAGCCCCTAGAGCCTTAGAAGTCTCTAGTACCAGAAAGTTACTCGCAAGCATCTCACCCTCCAGGCAAACAGATCGCCCACCACATGCCATTTGTTTCGAGGGAGCAAACTCCGCATGTCATCCGTGATGCATTCGATGCTTCCTTTAAAAAGTCGCCCTCGGCGCCTCACCAGCCGTCCCTTGCGTTAGCTAGCTGCAGGATCGCAAAGCGCATCCACAGGCCACACTCTGTGATTGGTTAAGCTGCCCATCGTGCGATGTCGTACCCGGTTATCAATGGTTCAAAAACACATCATTTCCGTAGCACGTGAGCACGACTCGTTTCCGATTCGAGTCAGTAGATAAGGCGAGACGTTTGTTACCATGGATGTTTAGCTGTTCATCCATATCTTTGAGTTGCGCTTGGCTACTCTTGATTGTGCACGTGGACATTGTGGTGTGGAGTGAGTGTTGGTGAGTGTAAATTACTGGCAAATTGAAGCTATAGACGAACAAGATTTATCTTCGGCTGCCTCACGAGAGGGACTGGTATGCGCGATTTCGCCACTTGTCTACCACACAAGTAGTTATAAATCTGCTACAAAGGTATGGGCGATAAAGACCGACAAATATAGTTAGAACGGAACGTGGCACGTGAAGGTTGCCTCAACAGTCCAGTTGACTCTCATAAAACGAGAACGGTGCCCACAGGACGCACAGGATACGCTTAGATGCAAAGTCGTCACATGCTGCTCGTTAAGACGTTGACGAAAGATGTCGTGCTCGGTGAAACCGGAATAAGGATCTCGGCCTATGAACCCCTGAGCGGTTGACATTAGAAACCAAGCAGCCTTCCACAGGAGTAAGGGCGCAGCCTGGACGACACAAGGATGAGAAACCACACTGGATTACAATGCAATGACGTTTTTACTGTCAAGGAAGGAAAGCAATAGGAAGCATGCAGATGAGGCTCTTAATTATCCCTATTGACAGAATGATAAACATCAGTACTTCACTCCGACCTTGTGTGCCACTGGAGGAGACCATAGGGTGGAATTGTGGTGCCAAATTTTCTTAGAGATATAAAGAATAAATGCAGCATATTGTCAGAATGAAAAGCGAAGGTGTGGATTGAAATGGCAGTCAGCAATTTGTAAGAGATAGTGGGAGCAATAGAGGTTCAGTATGGGTAAGAAATTGACGAAAGTAAATTAAAAGTCCAGTCAGATAATGATTGAAGCGTAAGACATAATGACGAAAATGATAGGTGCGATGCTCCGCAGGGCACGTCACATCCCACCTCCTGGGGGACAATGGTAGCACGTGGAGACCGCCCCCCCCCCTCACACGAAGCCATCCGAATGCCGTTATATCCTTGTTTCAACCTCTGCTCTACTCCTCAGCAATGATGACTCAATTTAAAACTATAATAATCAAATGCTTGAGGGTGTGAATGCTTCGGTACTAACCGGCCAGTTAAAATAACGCCATTCTCGGCCTGTCAAGATTTCAAAGCTCAGGAAACCAACTTAAAAAGGCTAGCAAAATGCTGCAAATCAGGCGATATAGTTCCCTCATCCCACACAACGGTAGAGATGGCAAGTGCTCACCCAGTTAAAACCCCACACCAACACAGGGCCCCTTATTTGGCACTGTGGGGCCCCGAAAGACGCTGGGGCCCTAGCCAACGTAAATTCTTTCCCCAGCTTTGTCCGTTTTGGGGAAATGGCCCTCAAGCTCATGCCGACGCGGAGCCGAAGCCCCTTATTGACACAGGGGGCCTCTGATTAGCGTGCAGGGCCCTCTGACGGGCGTTGGGGTGCCCAGCCCTGCGGTCCGGGGCCCATGAATACGACCCTCGCGAGGGGCCTGAAGGGCACCTTGGAACCTAGCCAGGAAGCTGGGGACGAACCCCCGGTGCCCCTGCCCTGCCTACACCACTGCCATTCAGGATATTCAGACGCGACGAACTCTTGACGTCCCATGCGTACGTGTTGCTTGTAACCCTCCATTGATGCCTTTCTGGTTTTACAATGATTTATCAATAGAGTATCTATTTAGATAAAAGAAATCGGAATTGTCTCCTGTTGAGGTACAATCTGCCTTCCTGGGATACCGGAATACGCACGTCGAATTCGTTTTCTTTTACACCGACGGATCTGCTCATGGTGACCAGGCTGGTGCAGCAGCCATCTGTCCTGACTTTCGATTCACCGGACGTCCTCCAGACTTCAGCACGGTGTTCTCTGCCGAAATATACGCTATAAAACGGGTGCTGTTACATATCAGAGTCTTGCGTATTCCTCAGGTTACAATTTGCACAGACTCCAAGGCATCGCTCCAGGCCCTTCAGCGACTCGATGATTTCAGCCATCCGGGAATGTACGACATCCATAATATAGTGCTTTCACTACCTACCGACCAACATGTGACCTTTCTGTGGATACCGGGGCATTGTGGCATCGCGGGGAATGTCCTCGCCTTGAGAACGAAAGTGTCCGTCTACATATGCCCCTGCAAGTGTCTCTGGTACTAGGTGATGTTCTCTAATTAACTAAGTCCGTTTCGCTTGGTATTTGCCGAATCGGTGGGATGTTCCACACGCTAACCTCGTGCAGCGAATCAAACCACACTCCAACCATTGGCCACGTGTCATCAGGAGAACAGGCGAAAAGAAGCGGTTTTGGTGTGTTTGAGATGTGGCCACACTTGTCTCACCCGCAGTCAGTCGCTTTGCACTACCTCTGCTAGACTTGTAATGTCCGGCTTACAGTTGAGCGCGTATTGGTTGGATGCTCGGCTCTTACCCGGCAACGTCGCTATGTCACAAGTTGCTTGTTAACACGCCTCCTCCCCCACACCCTCCAAACGTTGCTAGGCGACAATGATTCAATCTTAACCGATCTTGTCATGGACTCCGTGATTAAATCGCCGTTAGGTACGAAGAACTGGCGGGAACAGGGCAATAGAACACCGGGGACTCCAAAGTTTTGACTAGCAGGCATCGATACATACCGTAAGTATACCAGAATCGGAATTAATACCAGATTAAGTATCTTGTACCAAAAGTTGGCAGTGCTGTGCTAGCGGCATCTTTGGTTTGTTTGTGGAGATTAAGTGTAATCACGTTTCTAAGTCGCTTCACGTTTGAACTGCGGTGAGGTACTGAGGATGGTGGTTGGAGGATCACAATGTGTTCGAGTACTTTCAGGTGCCTCTAGGTTAATCTGATGTGTGTTGTTCTTTTCCAAGTCACATTATTTCTCTTTTTACATATTGTGACTCATTTTAAACATTCTGCATCGAAAGTGATCATTTAAAGATCCAATTACTGCACAGTGAGTCAGTTACGAATATTATGACATAGGGTACCGGCTGTGGAGCGTTGCATGCGAAGTGACTGGTCAATGTGTTCTCGGGTATATTTGTTGGAGCTAAGGATCTTGTCTGTTTTCAATATATGGATACTGGGATTGTTCTCTGATTGGCATATTAATACACAGCATATGCAGTGATAACTATTACTCACAGAGATGTTACCACACATGAAATGGGCCAACCAACAATTATGCCAATTCAGCACAGCTGTGTGATTGTATTAGATGCACTTATTGAGAAATAAATGGTACTTGAAGATGATGGAAATGTTTGGTATGATGCAATGTTGCGCACGCACCTATTATGACATTCAACCAAAGCCTGCAGTATTTAGAGGAGGCCATCTGATGTAAAAAACTGGACGACTTTTGTGGCATAATTTGGTGTGTGTGTGAAACTGTAAGGTTATGTTTTTCCAGATCAAAAGAATCGGTGTGTGTTAATTACAGGGTGGACAATTTAGCTTGTTTTTGTTGGTGGCGGGGTACAAAAATGTTCGCGGTCTGAGTACAAACTTGCCCGCAAGCAGAGGTCTGTCTAATATGGAATGAATGTCTACACAATGGGCCTTGGTTGGAGTACATTACACACTGCCTTTAATTGGTCAACATTTTCCCAGTGTTTTTTTTTTGTCAAAAAATTGTGTCAGCGTGCAATTTTGCATTTCAATGGAACAGAGCACTTCTTGTGAGTGAGGGCGCCACGCTGATCCCATCCACATCCCGGTAGTGCCACAAGCTCGCCTATGCACGCGGAGTCTGCGCGTGACTCCCCTACCAATATTGTCCACCCTGAGCAAGCTGGGATAAATAAAGAATGGTGCACCCTTCGGTGAATGCATGGCACAACAGCACACCTATCAATGCCAATGAATCGCATTGAGTGGAGCAGGCACCACTATTTCCGCACGCCACGCCTCGGCACGATTTACAGGGTTCTTTTAGACACGGCTGGTTATCCAGCACCAGCCGGGTAATTTTCCTGGGGCTTTTCGAATTGGCACTATAGAAGTATTCCTCCATGGGTTATGTCCGCAATCTTGCGTCTAAATGAAAATGATAATATTTTCACACGCTATGGTTTTGAACCCCACTGTGCTCCACGCACGAGTAATCTATATTGTTCTTTTCAAGTTATGAGACTGTTAAGATTCATTGCATTGGGGACGGCTTGAGTATACGGAACTGTCTCTTAAATCCAGGTCAGTGCTCATGTACGTGATAGGCAGTTTGACACGAAAAACTGACATGTTAAGCTTGCAAGCCAAGCCTACCTACGCCGATGAAAATGTTTTGCATCACTAGTTATCAGCAAAACATCATCCTTACCATAGCGCCATGGTTATCCTTGGTGGTGCATCAGGCAGGAGTGGGCCTTATTTTCCACCCTTCATCCCCAAGCCCAAAGGGTATGAGGCTTGTGTGGGAGGTAGTCCCCTCACCTGCCCATCTCCACGGGGAAACTGGCGAAACTCTCAGGGAACCATAAGATGTCGTGCATCTCCGGACAGTTTTGACATTTATCTGTTTCCCTTCAAATGGTGTTGCGAAATTACGCCCCTGACAACAGGTGCATTGTGTGCGATGTACTAACCTGGGACGAGGGAGGGCCAAGTGAACACGGCACCCCATTTTGTTTACATATAGCTGACGTTCTAGGGTTGCAAAATATAAAACCTTATCTTACCAAAATATGGCACGTGCCGGTGAATCTGCACCGGCCTTTGCTCCAGTTGAGATGCACCATTTGGAGCACACGGATCGTATGAAGCGTAACTACGTATGCAATTGGATATGAGATGAGAAGTGAAGAGGCCAGCAACACATCCACTCGTTTTGGCATTTACTCGATTGCTCCACATTGATGTCTTCATAAGTGTATTTGATTTCATCACAATGCTGTCCGTTGAACATTAACGTATGATCAACTTCACTCACAAGCGGAGAAGGGGTAAATGTACAGAGCCACTGAGTTTCTTACATGGAAGGCAGCAAAAGATGACGCCATCTCCAGATGATGCTAATTCGCTGGTGCCTCCAACCAAAGATCGCTTACATTCAGTTGTATTTTAGCATCATGATTGCTCCTATCATGACCCTACAAAAAAACGACGTAGCGGACAAAGTCTATCATGCCCACACCACGCAGTCAGTTCACCCGACGTGTTGGCACCTACATATCAACGCACCGGTCCGGCGCGTTGCTCGACGGAACAAAGGCATCGAGTACAGCAACCGGTGGCATTGACGGCAGGAATCCCGTGTTTCTCGCGCGAAGGTGGCCAGCATGGCACAGGTACGTCGGTTCCAGCAACTCCGGCAGCGAGCGCCACCACATGACGCACGTCGGGAGCACGGGAGTCTCTTGGAATAGGACGTTCCGCGGATCATACACGGCGGCAAAGCGGCAGTTACAGACGCCGGCTGCTCCTCTTGGACACGGCACACTGGCCACCACGGTCACAAATACAAAACATGCACAGCTGGGGTAGTGACTGACATCGCCGCACAGGAATGTCATGAATTTGGACTGTTGCAATGGTAGGTAGCTCCTTTAACAACACGTCCGGTGTCGGCACAGTCCGCTACGGCCACAACATAGTCAAGGTGAAGCGTTACCAAAAGCCATCGGAAGAGCCGTGGATAAGGTTTAAGTGCACCGGTCGGTACCGCAAGTGAAGCGCGCAGTAGTCCCGGGCCGTGATGTTTATGACTCATGATTAATGCACTAATCGTCGTTGCCATGGGTTGCATTGCAACGTGTTAAGTATTGACATTCGAAGGATTGGTGGAATGTACAATTTAAATGCCTCTACAGCTTTGTGTCTAGTGCATA
>NW_023596225.1:14735070-14790070 GCF_011947565.3 Pollicipes pollicipes
TTATTGATTCATCTTCCAGTGAGAGTAGCTTTCAATGTCGTGAGGAAGGTCCACAGAGTAGGTGGAAACTTGTCTCTGCCCTCCTGTGGCGACATCCATGTAGACAAGAGTTAAGTGTGGGTTCATTGCATGAATGGTTTATGTATGCAAGTCACATATTGCACATGTAAATGATGGAATGTTGTGCTTCTTCACACAGTGATTATGTTTTATTTTTTACAGCATACCTAAGACATTTGAGATCAATTCAGTGCTTGAAGGCCAGCAGGGCTAGATCATGGGATGGTCAATATTAATGTAATCATATCATTGGAACAATTCACCTTATGAAATTGACATTGTGGCCACTCAGTGTTTTGTTAATGGTGGCAAGAAGAACAGACTCAAATGTTAAAGGGAATATTTAAAATCTTGGCATTTATGACTTGAGCAATACAATCTAGTCTTGTATTTAATATGTATGAGCACCATATATGTTAAACTAACTGGAAATGGTGCAAACTTGTGGGTTTGCTATGGCTCACAGTGGCGTTCATGCTTTACATTTGTTTATCTATGTTCCCCATATTCAACATGTTTTAGTCTGAGGGAACTTTTTTGTTTCAGAAACCAGCTCAGGTCCTACTAAAGAAGATGCCATCTGTATGTACCATGGCTGAATTTATCAAAGCCTTCATTAATGCCCGTGTTCCAAGTAGAGATGCTAAAGCAGTTGAAGAGGCATTTCTGACTAAGGTGAGGGTAGATTTAATTGGTAATAATAATATGTACACTTCATCCTAAAGAAATCATTCTTTTATTGTCTGAAGAGCTTGTTTCATTGGTGTCTATTAACCAAGACATTTTGTAACCAAGAATTGTGCCTTGGTCAAATGCAAAATGCTCCTTTCCTTACTTTTTGATTTCTATTATGAAGCAATTGCAAATTTTCCCATAGTACAAAGACAGCATCAACTATCAATGCACTTCAGATGCTGCTTGTTAATTCTAGTTAGCCTAAGCAGGCATATTATTTACCTATCTTATTTTGTTTTGTCTTGATTATTCTAGCTTTGCTGTATTAGTTTATGTGACATGAAATAATTCAGCATGTGAGCATTCTGAATCAAGTTTTTTCTTGCAGCACCATGAACTGGTTTCTCAAACCTACAACATGGATCAAAATGAATATAGTCTTTGCTAATTAATTAGACTGCAATTGTTGTTGGGGTTACACATGTGTTTGTGTCTTAGAAATGGGCTGTGGTGTCTGTATTTGATGTCTTGAATCCAAAATTTCCCAGAATTCAGCATTCTGGTATGGTCTATTTAGAAATGCTTAATTTTCTCTTCAAATTATATCAGGCTTAAGTCTAATTTCAAAAACATAAACCTCACATTGGAAAAGTATGCCTGAGTTGTGGCAGTCTTACCACATATCTGCTCGCCTTTTTGTCAAGCTTGTTTCACAAGATTTGGTTTGGGAGCTGGTCTGTTCATGGTTTTGCCCCAAACATGGCATTATGCTGCCATGTTTTGGTGGCAGTCCCCAGTTGTCCTTAAGTGGAACAAAGACTTCTGATTACTCAGAAAATCTGTTTGGATCCAGACCTGAAGATGATGCGGTACTAGGCCAACTTAATTAGAGTTCTGAATGTCATTGATGCCAACAGCACACACTGTCTAGCTGCGATGACTCTCCAGGCAGCAGAGAACATTGATATTCATGCTCTTTACATGGCCAATTTGGCGTCGTGCGTGGTCTCCCAGAGTATCGTCATGTCCAAGAGGAAGCAAAACAAGAAGAAGGCTCAGGTGCGACTCCGGAAGGGGTCACTAACGTCTCGGAGCAGAAGAGAGCTGGGCCTCCATAAACTGAGCAGGACTGGGCTCAAGTTTGACAACTACCTGCCACTTAACGACATGTGGTCTCAGTATATGAGACACTACCTCAATCTAGATGTCCTCTTGGGGCAGGGGTAAGCATGTTTAATATGCCAGCGCTGGAGTTGCAGGCCAAGTTGGCGAGCGTAGTACGATGTTGAACCTTATCAAGACGAGCAAGTGTCGGGAGTTCCTCAAAAGTGATGAATGAGATCAAAACGCGCGATGCAATGCAAACGCATTGAAGTACTCCGGGCTGGTCTTGATATCGCGTGTTCCCCAGTCGGCCGTTGTCTGCGCGGACCGCCACCGTCCGTCGGTTTTTTGTGGAGGGGGAGAGACTTATTACTCATTACCGTTGTTATGTGCTGGGTAAACGTGCTGTGCTGGGCGTTTGCACTGCATGTGACGCGCCCGTGTTGCTTGAAAACACCCCGCGCGACCTCTCCATTCGTGCATGTAGCTAACGGTAGCTCGATGACGCATCTCTCCCTGCCCGGTCGTGGCTGCGTCCGCCAGGTTCCGCGCCGAGCCGTGGGACAGCCGCACCGAGCACTGCCTGCTGCAGGTCTGCCGGGCCGACTACCACGGCGCCCTGCTGCGCGTGCTGCGCTCCCGTTGTGCCTCGTACCGGGGCGTGTCCGGCCTCGTGCTGCTGGAGACGCGCGGCACCTTCCAGCTCATCACACCTGACAACCGTCTCAAACGTTAGTTTGGACGCCGCCCGCTTGAACACGGACCTCGTCTATTGGTTGATTGCAAATACTTTCAGATGAGCGTGCTATTTTTTGTTACTTATCGAGTTTCTCTTACATGATGGTGGTATACCGTGCAGAAGTTCTTACTGGTATGCTGTGCAATGCCTAATTTTCTATCATGCTCATGTCAATTTGTGCTTACAACTGATCAAAAAATGTCAGAATGCTTTAGTGTCTGGTGTGTACGGTGCATGTCCACACATTTTAGACGCACAAACACTTGGTTTCTTACCATCATGATTCTGGTGACGTCATCTGATAATTGTTTTCAGTCATACCGAAGGAGCACAGTATATTCGAGACGAGCGTGGATGGGTTCAAGATCCGGCTGTTTGGAAACAACCTGCTAACGCGCCCAGTGGGCCGCGGCATGAAAAAGCTCAAGGCGAAGAAAACTATTGAGTTGTGATGATTGCTGTCTGTCTCAACATAAAGCAGTGTGTTTCACATGCTTTGTCCTCTCCCAGGGTCCCTTGCAATTCATTTTCTTGATCCTTGTGTTGAAGGATTTCTGGATCCGTGCAGCGCTTCACGCGTGGTATGATGTTACTGTTGTGTGATATGTCGGTAATCGGATGGATATCCATTGCTTCGTGCTCAGTCGAGCGCTCGGTCTCAGTACGTCGGGACATTCGTTCCGTTTCTAACAGAATACATGGTGAAAATCCCCTGTGTTTGTATGTTTATGCCCAAAGCTGCCTTTTCATTGGGCGCGCCGAAAAACTCATAAATTAGCCTCAATTCTAACAAGTTGATTCTTCACACGCGTTTTTTCGCGTACGCTCACCTATAACATGGTGCGATGCTGCTAATGCCAGCATTATTGCTTGACATGGTCGCTTTCCATTTCAACTCAATGTGCGGTATTTTGCAAGGCAGTTCCCATGGGAATCAAAGCACATTTCGGACGCCACTTCCATCAATGGTTTTGCTGATGCTGTCGTTGGTCATGGGATGGGATGGGATGCTGCATGGGATCAGTCTGATAAGCTTAAAGCCAGAAGGAGGTCTAGATTTCGGCTCGATCAATCTGCATTTTTTTTATTTTGTGCCGTTTTGCGAAATCCAAGTATCGCATTCAATCCTGACAACGTAACATGGATAAGGCACGTTTACTCTGAAATGACTTCGGAAAACGGGTGCTCACGCCGCTTTCATTTCGTAAGTCGACTGCGAGGCGATTCTTGATAGTAAAGGACCATGGGCAATGAGGAAGCTGGTAGATAACACGTATTATCAGGGTTATATGTCCGGCATTTAGATGTCGGTGGACGCCTCATGCCATGGAAGCAGGGGCGTATTTGGTGAGATAAGCCAAAGCGTTCCCCGCTGATGTGGCGCCTTCCGCTCTTTCGCTGCCCAGCCATGTGACGGCATGTCGAAGTGTAGCAGAAATATGTCAGTAGCGTAATAACTGACAATGGATTATGTCTTCATTTCCTTCAACATGATGCGTGGAGCGATTTCCTGGGGGGAGGATCGGTGTAATTATGCACGCATCTATCTGCTCATAACAAATTTCAAGAAATTCGATCACTTCAGTTGTTTACGCGCAACTGTGATGGCGTATGCTGTTTATTTGCTATGTTTATTTATGTTCCCCGGCGTGTGTGTCGATATGTGCCTTTGCAGAACGATGTTGCCATTCACTAGAGTGTCTTCAACCAGTTGGGACGATTTACCACTTACGTTCGATGCTGTGAACGCCAACGAACCTAGTCGTTCCGCCAAGGATGCGCCAAGCCAAAGCCAATATGTAAATACGACGCGTGGAAACTTGCTACGAAAAGTCAAAGTTTTAACTGCAGCCATCAGTTGGAACAGATCAAAGCTCCTAAGATTACGACGATCGTTCGACGAAACTCGAGCGGCGTATTTTGGTTTAGCTGCGGCGAAATTCAACAAAGGGTTTTTGTTGTACAATCAGTATATCTCTTTCGGAGATGTCGACGAAAACGCTGCGAATGCACGAGAATTCCTTCAACAAACACTGCATCCTTGGCCCACGTTGAGCGGTAGCGTGAAAGTGCCTTACTTCTTCTCCTCTTCAGGAGGCATATCTGACTCCGCCAAGAAATGGCTCATGCAAGCCATCGAGGACGTTTCTGAGAAGACCTGTGTCACTGTGGAGACGGCGGAGATTTCTGACGGCGCAACGTGTGCCGACTCTGTGCCCAGCGCCCCCCGCTCCATCTGCATCGAGGCTGGCGATCGTTGCTACTCATTGCTGGGCGCCAGCGGCAACCCGCAGAGACTCGTGGTCAACGAGACGTGTCTCAGTCCGTCTATGGCGCTTCGGTTGGTCAGCCTGGCCGTTGGCGTGGGCTACCAGCACATGCACACCAACTACATGCTGGCCGACGAGGGCGGCCGGGGACTGCATGGCTACTGCCACACCACCAAGGAGAACGTAAGCGATCGGTTCGACGTGCTAAGCGCGAGCGCGGTCGGCTTCACCATAGACTACGGCTCTTCGGAGTACGCGCCGGTGCACGTCACGCCCCGGGCCGAGGACCAGGTGGTCCTCCACAGCCGCGGCAACACATACTTTGGGCTGCGCAACATCGATATCGCTCAGATCAATACGTTCAACAAGTGCATGGAGCCGGCGTACGCAGTGAAGTGCGGGCAGTCGCTGAAAGCTTGCTTGGACTTCGTCGGCTCCGAAGAGTATCCCAACATCCTTGGCATCACAGGCAGCTGCGAGTGCCTGTGCATGGACGGTTGGAAGGGGAGGCGATGCGACAAAAGAGACGGACAGAAAATGGACAGGTCGCTGTACGGCTGTCACAAGCACATCACGCTGCGTAGAGGAGACGGGGGTGGAACGGCAGGCATCTTCGGCCTCGGTGACATCCACCTGGACCTGACGGGCGCGCCTCCCCACATCTGCACGGTCAGCGTCCGCACCAAATGGCGGGATCTCGGCTACTACTGCCCCGGGTACTCACCCATCATCCGTGTCGACGCAAGCTCCTTCTACAGAACGCAGGTGGGTTTCGAGCCGCTGAACTTACACGACGCGTGTCGCCGATTTCGGCTGTACTTCCAGTCGGGCGTGGACCGGTACCAGCGTCGCCTGCTCTGCGTCGACAACCTGCTGGATACAAAGGGCAAGCTAGAGTTGCGGCCGACAGGGCCCAACACCACGCTCTACTTCGTCATGAACCCGGAGAACGAGACGGTGGCGGATGCGCTGGCCAAAATTCAGATCGTCATCCACAATCGGGTCAACATCGTGTGCGACAGCATACTGTACTACCGCAACCCACTGGCCTTCCACGTTCACAAGTCTGAGTTCATATTCCACACCAAGTACCTGGTACAGCTACTGATCGGAATCGTGGTATTCATGATCTTCAGCTACATCGCGTACGACTACTGGACGACACGACGGCGGCTGGAGGAACTGCGCCGGCGACGCGAGGCCAGGAAGGCAGCCGAGGCGCAGTCGGATGCGGAGGGTTCTGACGAATCGAGCTCCGACAAGTCAAAACACTCAAGCACCAGTAACAAGTCAAAGCATTCAAGCACCAGCAACAAGTCAAAACATTCAAACACCAGTAGCAAGTCAACAGGCTCGAAAAAAGCGGTGACGGGCAAAGCTTCGTCCAAAGTCGCCCAGATCAAGGATAGCTTATTTGGTAAACCAAAAGCTAAAAAACGAAAACGGCCAAAAAAGGCCAAGAAGCCGGAGATACCTAAGGACGCTGGCGACAGTTCATCGTCAGATGAAATCACAACTCTACCAAGTGGCCTAGAAAGTGAGCCGTCTGTTAATGTGACATCTGTGCAGGAATCCTCCACAACGGTAGGAACCAAGGTGGAAGAGCCGAAAAAGACGCTGACGGAAAAAGCAAAATCAGCTGCAAAGAAGGCGAAGAAAGAGAACTTGCTACCGCCTATTGGTATTAACCGTGGTCACGTTCGACAGATGTCGGATTTGGAGGATCTGGAAAGTGCGAGCCCCGTTGTGGAGGAGCCGACCTCGATGTTTGGCTATGACTTCTCTAAAAGTCCCACTCCGCCGCCGGAGGAACCTTCGCGGCCATCCCCCAAAAAGCGCGTAAAAAGGAGGAAAAAGTATTCGTCGTCAAGCTCTTCAGAGTCATCAGACGACAACCTAAAAGAAGCTCTGGTCAAGTACATCAGCAGCGTTATGCAGTCGACCACTGAAGAGGAGAGTGAGGACGAGGAGTCGCAGCCTGCATAGGCGGTACTGGCGGCACAAAGCTCGGCAGCCGCGGCCTGTTGTGTCCCACGTCTGGCGATCAGAGACGCTACGCATTCATGCCACATGCCACATGTCACATCCATACTTTCTTTTGACGCCACTGAGGCAGAACTCCGTATGTGAACGGCAGCCGGAGTCGATCGTGGGCCAGCTGTCCAAGAGCGGAACAATGCGAGTTTCCGGCTGAACAGACGGTACGCTGTCACGGACTCGGCCCGTACACAACATGTCTCTTAGCACGACGGGCGGGGTCGGAGCCTGGCCTCCAGGCGAGAACGGAGCCTTACCCACGACGCAGTGAGGCCCCAGCAGCTCCCGCCGTTGGGAAGTGAGCGGCGACTCCCGGGCTAAAGATGCCGCGACGGTGCAGATGTCTGTCGGCTCGCCTCGGATCCACCTTGAACTAATATTCAGCTATGCGATGTTAATTGTATGTGCCACATTTAGTCCCCCTCCCGTCATTCACTGGCGGCGCGAGCGCTATGAAAGCAGTAGGAACATGTTAGTGTCTGCACGCTGTGAAGCATTCGCTTCCTGACGTGGTGCCTGTATCACTGGTGGGGTGCGATGTATCATTCCCACATTATGTAAATATATGAACCGACGTGCGCGCAGTGGAGACACGCGGCTTGCTGATTGACACGGCCACGCACAGCTCGCCGCTATGGTTGCGTGCGATGCAGAAAACGAGTCATTCCCAGACGGCCGTTAAACGGTGAGGTGCAGTGTGCAATGAACGCAGCGTGCACACACGAACACACGCCTCTGTCAGTAAATGCATGGCAAGCACCAGTATGTTAAAGCCATCGTCGTTGTACGGGAGATGCACGTCTCAAAAGGCTGACCGTCCTCGGACCGATCGCCTGGGCCCGCTCTTACGGGGCCACTAGATAGATCGCTGCGAGTCCTTGGTCGTCTCGGGAACAAGACAGCCTCCGCAGCTCCGTGACCGTTTCCGAAGACCCGCCCAGGGGCTTCCCAATGAGAACATCTTCGCCAGCTTGTCTTCTTTGCTCAGCGAACTGGCCAGGTGACCCCAGCCTATTCGGAAGTCTGTCGAGCACGTTTGGGTTGTGCTCTGCCGTGACACTCGGTTCCCGCTGTCACGGACACTTTATTGCTAGCGTATTCTTTAGTTTCACTTCCAGTGGTTTGTCAAAACGTATCTCTCATGATTCGAGCTGTTGCTCGCGGTGTCTTTGTGTGTCATGTCATTGGGGCCTTACGACGCACTCAGCTGCTGATGCTATATGGCGTCATCTGCCTCTCACCCTGGCAAGAATGGCGGGCACCGCGGGGAATCGAACCCCGCACCTCTGGTTTCCCAGATACGTAGCGGTTAAGGCAGTCGCGTTAACCACTCGCGGTGTCTTTGTGGCGGATGGTGTCGTTGGTCTCGCGCGGCCTTGCCTAGCGCGTCGTAGTCGATTGCCTCGTATCTCACCGCCCTCAACGCAGCGACCTGTTCAACGTACCGTCCCGCTGGCCGCAACGGCCTTATGCCCACGCGTCTGCAGGCATCAAGCCGGCTGGCACGCTGTGTATTTCCTGTTCAGTCAACGAAACCCGGGCCGGTATGTCCCTGACATGGGGCGGGGAACTTCGACACTCGACGGTCCGAGGACGTGTTCGGATATACAGCAGCCCGCCGACCATCAGCGTCCTGATGCGCGGCTGGCTCGACACCTTCCAGTCAGTGGAGACATTCCAATCATGCGCAAAACATGTCTTTGTTGGTGCTTTGCAACGGCAAACGATCGGGCAAGCGTGTACGGCAGGCCATCCTAGTGCAGACACCTCCTGCGTGACAAAGCATCCAGCCCCCTCAGCACAAGGCGAAACAACACACGGATCATCCTCTGACGCATACATGAGTATCGGTGCTGGATGCTGTTTTACACGATACACAAAACAATATCCATAGATAATGGTGGGCGAGAATGTGCGTGTTGCACCATTCTCGTGCTGCGCTAGTATGTCATGTAGACGTCGTTCGTTAACACTTCCGCGAACCAAAGCATAATAAACACAATCTTCACAATATAGCGAAAACAAACAAAATATTGTGTACCTCTTCGGGACGCCATATCACGTACATGGTAACACGTGGAATCGCCACCAAGGACATTGCACGCTGCACAACATTTTCAAGGGCTCTGCGTCTTGTTCCCTGATATCTGCATCTCGAGTAAGCACATCGGTTACTAAACTCGAATAACTTTACCGCACATTTCTGACCCAATAAGCAGTCGGCAGCGTTAACGTTAAGCTAGTCGCAACAATCCATGCACAAAACGCGCAGTCCCCAGCAGCGGTCCCACCAGAGCCGTACACCCGGCCCCAGCAGCGGTCCCATCACAGCTGTGGACCGGGCCCTGGCAGCGGTCGCACCACAGCCGTGCACCCGGCGCAGGCAGCGGTCCCGCCAAAGCCGTACACCCGGCGCAGGTAGCGGTCCCACCACAGCCGTACACCCGGCGCAGGTAGCGGTCCCACCACAGCCGTACACCCGGCGCCGGCAGTGGTGTCACCTCGGCAGTCTCGCTGAGCGGCCCCTCAGGTCGCCTCGGCCGGCGCCGGGTCGCCGGGGTCGGGCGAGGTCGGCCGGCCGGGGTCGCTGTCGGGGGACGGCACTGGACGGGCCCGGTCGCCGCACACGGCGCACGGCCGTCCGCTCGGCCGTTCCGGCGCGCACCCCGGATGACAAAAGTGGCCACACCTGCGCGCGCAGGGGGGCCGTGGTGGTCAGCCGAGAGGGTGCTGCGAGTACAGCGGAGGAGTCGATGGCATGGCGTCTGGCACTGCACACTCGTAGATATGCTTAAGTGTCCACAGACGGAGATCTATGCAAAAGAACCAAGTTCGGCGGCACTTCCGATCCCAGCTGCGCTCCAGCTGCTGATTCGCACGACAATATCCACACAAACACACCAACGCTAATTCTTGTTTAGTTTCGTGCCAAGAGATTCGCCACTAAATGACACTGACCCGGCATCTGACATCGCCGTGGGCCACCCCAGTAAAGGCGCGTCCGGTCTGACCTGAAGGCGATCATCTGTCCCGCTTGCAGATCGGGCCGGCGGCCGCACACGTGGCACCGTTCGGGCGCGCCGTAGCCACGGCTCCAGGCGCGCCGCTTCTGCAAGTGGCCGTGCCACGTGTCGGCCTGCACAATGCGGCGCGCGCTGTCGCACAGCACGCGTTCGTACTGGCATGTGCGCAGCAGGTCTGCCGGCGAACGTACCCGCATTGTAGGCTTTATCGAACGCAGCTGAGGTGTGCGTTAATGATGCCTTCTTTATCTGTCTTCAAGCGGCAGACTGACAGACCCACTTCGGCGACACGACTGACGAGGAAGTGGCGCGGTGAACGGTACGACAGTCGGTGGGTGATTCCGAAATGAAATGGAGCAAGAGATGGGTCGGGGATGCACGGCGAGAGGTCCAGACATATCAAGCGAGGCGTACCGCGACGGCCTGACGAGGAGTGACGGAGGCGCAGACATCGAGGACGGCCGCGGCAACCACGGACGGACGCACCTGTGAGCAGCGGGCGCAGGTGACCAAACTCCCTGCTGGAGTAGGCCGGCTCCTGGAACAGGCGGCGCATGACGTCCGGCAGCGGCACGTGGCCGATCATTGCGCCCGCCACCAGCGGCACCAGCGTCTCTGGGGAAGGCCGACCATGCGCCGTTAGCACCACCGACAGGTGGACAACGAGATGATGAACAACGCCGCCTGGCAGCTACGGACGCCCGATTTAGAAATAGGGTCGCAAAATTACATTCACATCGGCTAATCTCGGGAAACTGACGAGTACGACAGTGGACAAACACATATTAATCCGAGTTTGCTTAAACCACAATGGTGTCGTTAAAAAACACCGGTGATCGGACTAAGAAGCAGTGTCAATATCATGGATGCATTCTTGACAGCCCTCCTCCCCACTCGAACGGCCACACCATATACAGTCAGGGTTGTGCCATCGGTGCGGTGCGTCTCCGACCGGCGGCGCCTCACCTCTGCCGTCAGTGCGCTGCAGAGCGACGGCACAGTCGAGCAGCGAGAACCAGCAGCGGCGCCGCTCGGCGTCCGGCAGCCGGCTGGCCGAGCGCTGGCAGAGCCGGACGGCGGCCTTCAGGCGCCGCTCCGGCCGGCCGCCGTCCCCCTGTCGGCCGGGACACACGGGCTGACGTCACCTGCCGGACCACTGGCGGCGGGGACGCACCTGCCGAGCCACTGACGGCGGCCCTCAAGCCGCGCGGCGCGGACACACAGGCGCACTCCAGGGCTCAGCTGGAGGAGATTGTGCAGATCCAGTACTGACATAAGCGGAACCATGAGACAGCCTCACTGGCGGCGGAATGACACTCGCACGGCCCACCTGTCTCACACGGTGACGCTGCCCTATGCCAGCCCCCCCCCCCCCCTCAACTAGCTCTAGGTCACACATCGACCACAGACTAAACACGAAGTCACGCTTATGCACGGATTCCCCCCCCCCCCCCCCACCCCCCCCCGTCCCACACAACGAAGCCACGTAACATCTTCATTGGTCGCAGAGTGACCGCGTCACCCCCGCTGATCACAGCGATCTTACGTCCTGGTGCCTACGGTATGGCGCTGTTTTCTCATCACTGTCGGGGTCAAAGCAAAGGAATGGCTCACCTGTCCGAGGCCGTCCAGGCCGTCCACCAGAGCCCCCAAGGCGGCCACAGTGTCGCCTTTCAGGTCCAGCAGGTAGGCCTCCCCCTCTTTGTTGCCCGCCTTCTGACAAATCTGTAAAAGAGCATTAGACGAGATGGTAGCAGCGTGACAAGGTACGCTATTTGGACCAGCGCGTACAGGTTCAAACTCTTGAACAGGGAACACAGACATAAAGTTAGACTGAACACGCTAGCAGGCACAGCTGTATCTGGGCACTGAAACATACCTGCAGGTACTGTTCGACATCAAGCACGTCCTGGCTGCTGAGAAACTGGACCACCTGGTCCTGGTCGAGCTGGCACATCAGGTCCAGATGCCGCCGGTGCACGGAGGCGGGCAGCACCACACTGGAACTGACGACACACCGGACCAATGGTCAGAGAGACTGGTGGGTAAACAGTGGCACAACACTGGAACTGGACCGCCCGTAGGAGAGGGGCTGACACATAGAAAACAGAGTCGCAGTGGAGCTGACGGCGGACGGGTCCGATACGCTTCCCACTCCCAACCGTAAGCGTTGCAAACTACCACGCACCAAACTGCTCGTACGCCTACAGATCCTGAAGAGCAGCACGACACAGGGACTAACATAACGCCTGAACATCGGTCACGGCCCGAGAGCTGAAGCGCCGCAGCTGGAGCTGGCCGCGACAAGCAACCACCGGGCGGCGCCCAGCACATCACCGGCCGCCAGCGCCTGTCCGCAGCCCTCACACCCCGGCCGGTCCGGCTGACACCAGGCAGCGCTCGGGCGTCACGGCGGGGACACAGCAGAGGCACCGCTAAAGAACGACAGCGGGACCCACCCCTGCTGCAGGATAACAGCGGGACCCACCCCTGCTGCAGGACGACAGCGCGACCCACCTCTGCTGCAGGACGACAACGCGACCCACCCCTGCTGCAGAACGACAGCGGGACCCACCTCTGCTGCAGAACGACAGTGGGACCCACCTCTGCTGCAGGATAACAGCGCGACCCACCTCTGCTGCAGACCGACAGCGGGACCCACCTCTGCTGCAAGATAACAACGGGACCCACCTCTGCTGCAGAACGACAGCAGGACCCACCTCTGCTGCAGGACGACAGCGCGACCCACCTCTGCTGCAGGACGACAGCGCGACCCACCTCTGCTGCACGACAGTGGGACCCACCTCTGCCGCAGGATGACAGCGGGACCCACCTCTGCTGCAGGGCGACAGCGGGACCCACCTCTGCTGCAGGGCGACAGCGGGACCCACCTCTGCTGCAGGACGACAGCGGGACCCACCTCTGCTGCAGAACGACAGCGGGACCCACCTCTGCTGCAGGACGACAGCGGGACCCACCTCTGCTGCAGAACGACAGCGGGACCCACCTCTGCTGCGGAACGACAGCGGGACCCACCTCTGCTGCAGGACGGCGCCGAGGAAGCGGTACTGCTGCTGAGGCCACGGAGCCAGCGTCTGGACGGCCGCCTCCAGGTGTCGCGACAGACAGGTGGTGAAGAGCGTGGCCGTGGCCGCCACGTCGATCTTCACCAGCTCCTGTGGCCGAACCGGCCGTCACACGCGGCCCCCCACGGAGACGCGGCCAGCGGCGGCGCGGTGCGGTCACAATCAGAACTGGCACTGTGCTGTGCATTGCAGGGATAAGACATCACCCGTGTGTGTGTGCACTACAGGATGAGTAGAAAACCCCGTGGGCATGACATGAAAAAGCCTTACGAATACCTCAATTCGTGAGCAGCTACAAAACAGCGCGCCAAGACGCAGTCATACTGCTGCATGGGAACCCTTATTAACATGCAAGGTCGTGGCGGCGACCTTTTAAAGACGAACATGCATTAGTCACCGCGAAATGCAAGGACTTCACACACATCAACGGAACAATTGATCTAAGCAGCCAATCACACTGCATAGATGTATCAGCCAAACGCGCATTTATAACACAATTCTGGGACTTGCTGGCCCCAGTGTCGTGATCCCCGCCCAGCCGCGCCCACCTTGCTGGGGCAATCCAACCGGGGACCAGCACCCGCTCCGTCCGCGAGCCAAGCGCCGACCACAGACCGTGTGGCGGCTCACCGTCAGCAGGCTGAGCGCCACGGAGGCGCTGTCGCGGGGCGGCCGGACCGCGGCGGGCCCAGCCCCGACCGCAGACCGTGCGGCGGCTCACCGTCAGCAGGCTGAGCGCCACGGAGCGCTGTCACGGGGCGGCCGGACGGCGGCGGCCCAGCCCCGACCACAGACCGTGCGGCGGCTCACCGTCAACAGGCTGAGCGCCACGGAGGCGCTGTCACGGGGCGGCCGGACGGCGGCGGGCCCAGCCCCGACTGCAGACCGCGCGGCGGCTCACCGTCAGCAGACTGAGCGCCGCGGAGGCGCCGTCGCGGGGCGGCCGGACGGCGGCGGGCCAGCCCCGACCCAGACCGTGCGGCGGCTCACCGTCAGCAGGCTGAGCGCCACGGAGGCGCTGTCGCGGGCGGCCGGACCGCGGCGCGCCGGCGCCGGCCCGCTCGGCAGCCGCTCGGTCGGCCAGGAAGCGGTGTGCAGCGCGCCGCGGCCGGCCGGTGCCGCAGCATACAGCCGGCCGTGCGGTCGTGCTCGCCGCGCCGCTCGTACAGCAGCTGGCAGATGGCGTAGCTGGGGAGCGGCACACACGGTCAGACCCGCCGCTGTACGGCACAGGAGCGGCCGACACGGTCAGATACGCCGCCTAACGGTACAGGAGCGGCCGACACGGTCAGATACGCCGCCTAACGGCACAGGAGCGGCCGACATGGTCAGACCAGCCGCTGTACAAGCAAGAGCGGCCGACACGGTCAGACCCGCCGCTGTACGGTACAGGAGCGGCCGACACGGTCAGACCCGCCGCTGAACAGTACAGGAGCAGCCGACACGGTCAGACCCGCCGCTGTACGGTACAGGAGCAGCCGACACGGTCAGACCCGCCGCTGTACGGTACAGAGTAGCCGACACGGTCAGACCCGCCGCTGTACGGTACAGGAGCGGCCGACACGGTCAGATACGCCGCATAACGGTACAGGAGCGGCCGACACGGTCAGACCCGCCGCTGAACAGTACAGGAGCAGCCGACACGGTCAGACCCGCCGCTGTACGGTACAGGAGCAGCCGACACGGTCAGACCCGCCGCTGTACGGTACAGGAGCGGCCGACACGGTCAGATACGCCGCATAACGGTACAGGAGCGGCCGACACGGTCAGATACGCCGCATAACGGCACAGGAGCGGCCTACATGGTCAGACCCGCCGCTGTACAGTACAGAAGCAGCCGACACGGTCAGATACGCCACCTAACGGTACAGGAGCGGCCGACACGGTCAGATACGCCGCCTAACGGCACAGGAGCGGCCGACACGGTCAGATACGCCGCCTAACGGCACAGGAGCGGCCGACACGGTCAGATACGCCGCCTGACGGTACAGGAGCGGCCGACACGGTCAGATACGCCGCATAACGGCACAGGAGCGGCCGACATGGTCAGACCAGCCGCTGTACGAGCAAGAGCGGCCGACACGGTCAGACCCGCCGCTGTACGGCACAGGAGCGGCCGACACGGTCAGACCCGCCGCTGTACGGCACAGGAGCAGCCGACACGGTCAGATTCACCGCTGAACAGTACAGGAGCAGCCGACACGGTCAGACCCGCCGCTGTACGGCACAGGAGCAGCCGCCACGGTCAGACCCGCCGCTGTACGGTACAGGAGCAGCCGACACGGTCAGACCCGCCGCCGTACGGTACAGGAGCAGCCCACACGGTCAGACCCGCCGCTGTACGGTGCAGGAGCAGCCGACACGGTCAGACCCGCCGCTGTACAGTACAGGAGCAGCCGACACGGTCAGACCCGCCGCCGTACGGTACAGGAGCAGCCGACACGGTCAGACCCGCCGCTGTACGGTACAGGAGCAGCCGACACGGTCAGACCCGCCGCTGTACAGTACAAGAGCAGCCGATACGGTCAGACCCGCCGCCGTACTGTACAGGAGCAGCCGACACGGTCAGACCCGCCGCTGAACAGTACAGGAGCAGCCGACACGGTCAGACCCGCCGCTGTACAGTACATGAGCAGCCGACACGGTCAGATACGCCGCTGTACGGCGCCCAAGTGGCAGATACCGGCCAGTACTGTAATACTCGGAGACCCCGCAACGGCGCAATGCATATGACTCATGTTTGGCCACTAAGCAGCCGAACAGAAATCACGTTAGAAAGCGCAATGACGGCCACCAAGCATCTGGTGGGTTGCCAGCCATGACAGCCATTCAGCTATCTGCAGCGGCCAGCGTTAAGCTTACAATTTGGCCTTTTCGGCCAGCTGTGCCAGCCGCTCGGTGTCGTAGTGCTCCAGCACGCCGGTGGAGATGAGCTCGCAGAGGGCCTGCTGACGCTCCTCGTGGTGCGCCGTGTCGCCCGGCACTGTCAGGTGGTCCACCACCTGGAGCAGTGGGCGAGCGTCAGGGGCCGCACGTACCGCGGCCGGCCGCGCGGAGACGACAGCCACTTGCCCCGACCCATTGCCGGGAGCGCGCGACGAGAGACGGTACGAGTCTTAATATGCTGCCCCCCCCCCCCCCCCCCCATCATAACGGGTGTGATCAGCAACAGTTTGCCAATGTCGTGCGCGCATTAAGACATCGCCAAACTCAGTTCGACACAGGAAGCATGCACCGACAGCACAACACACACACACACACACACACACACACGCACGCACGCACGCACGCACGCAGGAAAACACAAGGCTGGATGTTTCCTTAGGCACGAAGCGCCGACAACGTCAACGCGACCGCACGGGACTCTGCCGACAGCGCGGAGGTCGCACTCGCCTTATCGAAGAGATCGCGCGACACGGACACGGTGCTGTTGGGCAGCGCCATCTGGCGAGCGATGAAGGTGAAGAGGGAGCCCAGCTGCGAGGGCTGCCGGCCAGACGGAGCTGTGAGCGGGAGGGTGGCGCCGCGGCGTCCCACAGGCAGACCCCCACTTCTGACCGCCCCACACACGGCACGGATCAGCGGCAGCGGAGGTGGCCGCCTAACGCGGGAGGGCGGCGCCGCGGCGTCCCACAGGCAGACCCCCACCTCTGACCGCCCCACACACGGCACGGCATCAGCGGCAGCGGAGGTGGCCGCCTAACGCACCCCTGCAGTCAGTCTATGGTGCGCACGTCAAATATGCGTGGCGTGTAAGAAATGTCAGTTCCTAATTACGCACTGTGCTTCACTCACACATGGACGAAGTTTCCGTATCATATCAGAAACCAAGGTAAGTTCTGCAAACATGCATGACCACCAATACAACCAGCAGCCTGCGCTCGACATCTGCTTTGATTCCCCAGCCAACGCATGGCGTGAACAGCTTCCTGTCACAGTTCCACAGGTGAGTGAGGCGTATCACAGTGCTGGCTGGCCGGCACCGGGCCAGGTGACAGCAAGCAGCCAGCCCGGGCCGGCAGTGCACGACGGCGGCAGCTCCGCACCGAGTATTCCTCCCGGTCCACCATCAGGGTCAGCAGGATGTCGACGATGCGCTGGCGCTGGCGCATGCCCAGCTCCGATGTGAACACATCCTCCTCAAACGACAGCGACAGCACGTTCAGGAACTCGCGGGTGTCGAACGTCAGCAGCGTCCTGCGACAGCATCAGGCTAAGCTCGGCGAAAGGCCACACAGCACTCAGGTAACACAGCATCCGTGACGTCAGAGCCCGGCGACACTCCAATTTTCAGCCTGCACAGACCGGATGGGAGGTCCGTCTGCAGAATCTTCAACAATTCCGGAAGCAAACTTCGTGATTAGTTACGGTTAGATCGGAGTGCGATCCGGTGGGCGTCCAGACCTTAAGTGCTAGGCCCGCTACCATTCTGACCTGAGGTGCGGGGCCCGTGACGCTTCTGACCTGAGGCGCGAGATTGTGGCCCTGCTGACCTGAGATGCGGGACTGTGACCCTGCTGACCTGAGATGCGGGACTTGACCCTCCTGACCTGAGATGAGGGACCCGTGACCCTGCTGACCTGAGATGCGGGATTGTGACCCTGCTGACCTGAGATGCGGGACTGTGACCCTCCTGACCCGAGGTGCGGGACTGTAACCCTCCTGACCTGAGATGCGGGACCCGTGACCCTGCTGACCTGAGATGCGGGATTGTGACCCTGCTGACCTGAGATGCGGGACTGCGACCCTCCTGACCTGAGATGCGGGACCCGTGACCCTGCTGACCTGAGATGCGGGATTGTGACCCTGCTGACCTGAGATGCGGGACTGTGACCCTCCTCACCTGAGATGAGGGACCCGTGACCCTGCTGACCTGAGATGCGGGATTGTGACCTGCTGACCTGAGATGCGGGACTGTGACCCTGCTGACCTGAGATGCGGGACTGTGACCCTCCTGACCTGAGATGAGGGACCCGTGACCCCCCTGACCTGAGGTGCGGGACTGTGACCCTACCGACCTGAGATGAGGGAGCCGTGACCCTGACTTGAGATGAGGGCCCGTGACCCTCCTGACCTGAGGTGCGGGACCCGTGACCCTCCTGGCCTGAGGTGCGGGACCCGTGACCCTCCTGACCTGAGGTGCGGGACTGCGACCCTCCTGACTTGAGATGAGGGCCCGTGACCCTCCTGACCTGAGGTGCGGGACTGGGACCCTCCTGACCTGAGATGAGGGCCCGTGACCCTGCTGACCTGAGGTGCGGGACCCGTGACCCTGCTGACCTGAGGTGCGGGTAGGGCGGCTCGGCGTCGGCCGCGTTCTTTGAGTGGACGGCCGTGAGCGCACTGAGCACGGCCAGCTTGACGTCGTGCACGCGCTCGGCCGGGATCTGGCCGGCTGGGTAGCCGCGGCCCGCCAGGCAGCTCGAGATGTACACCAGCAGCTTGTTGCCCAGCTGCGCCTGGCCGTCCATCAGAGGGGCGCCTGCGGCCGGGGCAGACCAGCACTCGAGCGCGAAACGCATATCAAGTGGAGCGACTGCGGCGCCGAGACCCCGGCCTCAACTGCGCTCGTGATACGCTACGGCGGCGAATGCAGCACAGCCCGGACGAAGACGAAGGGGTCTCGCAAGGAATCAGTGCGCCATTTGCTCGCCATGACATGGGGCTGTTCCCACCGGGGAGTCACGGCGGCAGTACTGCCGTCTGCCTTGTCCCCACCGGTACGACGTCATGGGCGCCTTATTGGCACGGACATCCACACAATCTCCAGCAGAGTCGCTCTGCCTCCGTGCCGCACGGCCGGACCGGTCCGCAAGCCGCTCCGCCCCGGGGAACGGGGACGGAGATGGGGATGGGGATGGGGATGGGGACGGGGACGGGGACGGGGACGGGGATGGGGATGGGGATGGGGACGGGGACGGGGACGGGGATGGGGACGGGGACGGGGACGGGGACGGGGACGGGGACGGGGATGGGGATGGGGATGAGGATGAGGATGAGGATGGTGCTGGTGATGGTAATGGGGATGGTGATGGTGATGGTGATAGTGATGATGATGGTAATGTCAATGCCGATGGTGACGGTAATGGTGATGGTGATGTTGATGGTGATGGTGATGGTAATGTTGATGATGATGGTGACGATGATAGTAATGGTGATGGTGATAGTGATGGTGATGGCGATGGAACGGCGACAGCGACAGCGACGGCCCTCCCTGGCCCCGTACCGTCCGTCAGCAGCTGACTGAGGCGGTCCAGCAGCTCGAGCAGCGGCGACAGGTAGTCGCCCATGCCGGCCGTGTGGATCCGGATGATGGCGTCGTAGAGGCCGCGCCGCCAGCACAGCGGCAGCACCTGGTGTATGTCCAGCGACCCGAGCTCCACCCGCACCAGACACTCCTCCAGCGCCTGTCGGACGCGGCACGGCCTCAGTCGATTCTTACTGAACACTGTACAGACTACTGCTGGACGCCAGCACCAGACACTCCTGCAGCGCCTGTCGGACGCGGCACGGCCTCAATCGACTCTCACTGGACACTGCACGGACCACGGCTGGACGCCCGCACCAGACACTCCTGCAGCGCCTGTCGGACGCGGCACGGCCTCAGCCGACCATCACTGGACACTGCACGGACCACAGCTGAACGTGCGGCGCCGCCGTCATGTTGTGTGCGCCGCCGGGCCAGTGCCGGATGCGCCGCTGGAACGTCCGGCCGGTGGAGCCCGTGACCTCTCCGTCGACCAGGCCGAGCAACTGTGACCTGAGTCGGTCCGGCTGGTGCGGGCATGGTCGCCTCTGGGATCGTCCGCGCTGGCCACGCAGCTTCCGACCAGAAACCGCGTTCTTTACACTGTGCAAACCGACACCAGGGCAGCGAATGATACAAAACGCACCACCAATGGCCGTTATCAGCCGCACCAGACGCTTACTGAGCGCAGCGGCGTGATCACGCCCGCCGCGCCGCCGGCTGGCCGCAGTCCACCGCCACACCCCCGCTCACGCCGTCTGGCGCGGGTCCAGCACACACCGCACACGAGCGACGGGGCGCCACGCACCTGCAGCTGGTCCTGGTGCTCCAGGTGCGTCACCAGCTGCTGCATGAGCAGCGGCGGCGGCGCCGTCAGCCGGCCGGACACGATGTGCGGCAGCAGCGCCTCCAGCAACAGCTGATACGCGGCCGGTTCTGGCTCCAGCAGACCCACAACACGGCCGAACAGCACCGCACTGGCCGACGCGCAGGGAGTTCAGCGAACGACAAACAGCATATCGACAGCGAACACAACCAATACTGAACTGATGACAAACAGCACATACCTCGCAGACACGCTGTGATTCGCTGGGTATGGGCAGCACGCTAGTGTCGCCCCAACGGAACATAAATACGAACAAACAGTGCCACATCCATCAATGGCGGACAAAAGGAAAGCCCGTGATGCAAGCAAAGCGCAAGTGGCTGGCAAACTGCAGTGGAAATCGGGCCTCTCACAAGTCACACGCGTATTCACTGCTGATGACCCCACCGGGCCGCCACACTAAGCCGTTTGGAAGGCGGGCCGGGCAGCGCGGCGCTACCTTTCGTCCAGGTCGAGCAGGTACTGCACACAGGTGGGCAGGGCCTGGGTCAGCGACTGATCCCGCTGGTCGGCGGCCAGACAGAAGAGCAGCCACTCGTCCACCAGCGACAGCATCTGACGGCGGCAGGCGGAAGGTCACCCTGAGAGGGGCGGCGGCGGCGGCGGCGGCGGCGGGAGGGCACGACAGGCACCAGTCACGCCGCGCAGCAGCCACCGGGTCCGCCGAACAAGAGGCGGCTCCGACTGACGCACGAACGAAGGCGAGGAAAGCAAGCAAAGACGCAGAAAACACAGCAGCCAAGGCAAGAAATGGGAGCGAAAAAGAGTCCCGGCGCCAGAGCACCACGCGGGACAATCGCCCCGCAGACATCTGCTGCCACAAACTGGCATGCCAGCCGGCACACCAGAATGCGTTCAGACCCCCGGTTGTGGCGCCACGGCACCCACGCACCCGCTCTTTGATGATGGCCTGTCGGCGACCGGAGGCGGCGCGCGCGCCGGTCGCCGCCGGACTCTGCTCGGTGTACATGCCCCACGCCAGCCGGAGTGCCGCCGCGAACTCGCCGGCGCGCACGTGCGACTCCAGCCGCTCCAGCCACGTGCGCAGCGTCACCACGTGCACGCCGCGCGTGCCGAGCAGCAGCAGCTGGCCGCTGGAGACGGCGCACGACTCGAAGCAGGCCTTCTCGCCGGCCACAGCCTGTCGGCAGACGGACAGCACTCGGTGCCGGGCAGAACGGTCTGGGTCTTGACTCGGCATGTGCGCGTGCGCGTCTCTCCGTGCAATGCATTGACGTATACGAGCTTACATAGATGTGTGCGTGCAACCCCACGCAAACAGATGATGTAGTACAGACTGAACAGAAATTTGCGACATGGCCTCACACACAATCCATAGGCATACACGGATACGCAACGCCCGGCCAAGCAACATTTGGGTTACAAAAGATTCACACGAAAACTGGTATCCATTTTCCCTCTTCTTATGGTCATGCGGTGGAGATCGTGGGTTACCGTTCAATGATCATTCCGCTGCTCACCATTGCCTTGCTGACGTTTCCTCCCGTTGCCAGCCCTTTGAAGTAGCTTGTGGAATAGACCATTTTCACAAAACTGAGATCCAATGTCTGAAACGACGTCATATCATCCTCTGTGACGAGATCATAACGTAAATATGAGTCGACAACACACGAGACAACACGTTTTCTGAATACAACTTTTTCGCGACGCGTTCCAGCATCTGCGTCTTTTATATTTCTAGTACATGAACAATCATCGGTTTTAGCCGACGGAACTGGAGATGGAACGACAGCCTTCTCCAACCCCGAGTACTGACGTTTAGGTCGGCACCAGGTCAGTGATTGGCAAGCTCAAATTTAGATCGATCTCTAGTCGACCAGACTATTAGTAAGCACATTGAGCATCAGGATTGCTAATCGCGTAATTATTTTGTGCTTGTTTCCACCATGTGTTTTCAATTAAGTGAAATTCACATTCATTAACGAAGGTTTACTTCTTTTTCAGTTTTCACACCTCGCAAGTTCACCAACATCGCCTGGTATCTGATTGTCACGCCAACCTTATTACTGGGAACGACGAAAAAGAAGAGCTTCTGTTGGCCTTTCCTTATCATATCATCATAACACAAATATACACATACTATCGCACACTAAGAGAAGCATCACATCATAAACTGCATGAAACAATGTATGGCGTTCATGCACGCCTGGCAGTCATTTATATATGAACGGGATAACCAGTGGCGCAGCATGCCATGGGATCAACTCTAACCGCTCCGTTTATGATTGCCATTGGTAAGCCACTCTGGACACTACAAAGGGCTGACAGTGCATTTTTGGACTTGCGCCATCGCCGCAACTGGCTGAAGAAGTTTGCGTGGTTGGTTCATGGACTTGCATGGACCATGGCTCATATGTTGGCGATGGACAGCAATATTTAAGTGGATATTTGATAACTCCAGTGGATATTTAATAACTCCCACTGCTAGCAAGTGGACATAAAGTTTCCTCACATTGGATTGCCAATCACAACTCACCTCTTTAGCCGAAACTTATTCCAATAACCCCTTGCTAATCACACGCCAAAAAGGCATACACGACTCAGTACGCAAGCAACAGTTACCCTGCCCCACGAACCCTCCTACAGCTGCTACCTAGCAGCATTAACTGTACCCGCCGTCGCTCGGGGTGTCTGCCCGGCGGCGGCGCGCGCCGGGTCGCACCTCGAGCTGCTGCTGTCCGCGCACGTCCCACAGGTGCAGTTTCTCCTGGCCGTCGATCAGCGCCAGCGTGCGCGAGCTGATCCAGTGCAGGTTCTGGACGAAGAACGGGAACTCCACCCACTGCAGCGGCACGAACTTGACCCGCTCCGCCGGACAGCACACCTGGCGACGCCGGCGCGGCCGTCAGCGGGCCGGTCGGCCGCCGCGCTCCTGGCCGGCCGGGTGTCAAGGCGCTGGCAGACGTCAAGGGGCTGCTCTTCCTCAATCGCGAGCTGTCCGTGCGTGACCGACACAGTCGATGCCGGACGCCGAACAAACGGCACGCGGTCACAATATAGCGGCAGCCATCCCGCAGCCGGCGAAAGGTAACTATGCTTGTATATTCGTAAACAAACGCCGTTGAGATCACTGGGCCACTATGACTCCAAACATCCGTACCTCACCACGAATGGTCTTTTTTACTTCGAAACGCAAGCATTTAGCTTCGGCACCCGAGTCACAATCCCTCAGGCAGCGATCTCAGCTAAGCCTCTGCAAGTAAACGACCGAAAGGAGCAAAATCAGACCATTCAAGACGCACCTGGTAGAAGTACACAGTAGACTTCCTGGCGAAGGTGAGCACGGGGTCGACCATGTTGACGCCGCTGCTGACCCGGATGACGACGAACTGCCAGTCGAGCAGCGGTACATGCAACGGTCCGGCCTCCAGCGGGTGGGTGAACAGCACGCGCAGTTGCGGCCGCACACTGACCACGATCACCTGGCGGGGCGGCGGCGGGTCAGACGACGGCGCCGTCCGCTGGTCGGCGTCCCAAGACATCGCCGACATCGCCCTTCACGGCAATCGCGGCTACTTCTGGGACTGACCGATCCGCCGTGGTCGTCTACGCCGTGGAGAGGCCTCAAGTATGACACCAGGTGCGCGGTGCGCCAGCGCAGCCGTGAGCAAAACACCTACCTGCCACCGCCGCCACCAACACTGACACAAAGCCAGCCGCATCGAGCGCCACGCGTGACCGCCTCACCTTAGACATGGTCGCCATAGCGACCAGCATGTGCTGGTTGAAGCGCGTGGGTGGGGTGGTCGGCGGCGGGCAGCGGCTCCGACAGTCACCACCTCGCCCCGGCTGCCGGAGAAGAGGCAGCGCGCGTCGGCCGAGCGCCGGCCCAGCGAGCGGCGCAGGCCGCCCTCGAACACCAGCCGCCGCTGTCGTGAACACGGCCAGTCCGGCCAGTCGGTGAACTGGCGGCACGGCCGGCTGTCCACACCGGGCACACGGTCGTCACAGACCGGGCACAAGGCCGTCACACACGGGCACAGGCGTCACATACCGCCACACAGCCGTCACACACGGCCACACCGTCACACACCGGGCCACAGCCGTCACACACCGGGCACACGGCCGGCTGTCACATACGGGCACACAGCCGTCACAGACCGGCCACACGGCCGTCACACACCGGACACACGGCCGTCGCACACCGGACACACGGCTGTCACACACCGGGCACACGGCCGTCACGCACCCGGGCACACGGCCGTCACACATCGGGCACACGGCCGTCCCACACCGGCCACACGGCCGTCACAACCGGCACAACGGCCGTCACACACCGGCCACACGCCGTCACACACCGACCACAAGGCCGTCACACACCGGCCACACGGCCGTCACCACACCGACCACAAGACCGTCATACACCGGCCACACGGCCGTCACCACACCGGCCACACGGCCGTCACACACCGACCACAAGGCCGTCACACACCGGCCACACGGCCGCCACACACCGACCACAAGACCGTCATACACCGGCCACACGGCCGTCACACACCGGCCACAAGGCCGCCACACACCGACCACAAGACCGTCATACACCGGCCACACGGCCGTCACCACACCGGCCACAAGGCCGTCACACACCGGCCACAAGACCGTCATACACCGGCCACACGGCCGTCACACACCGGCCACAAGGCCGGCTATGACGCACTGGGTGCACGGCCGGCTGTCACATACCGGACACACGGCTGTCATACACTGGAACAGCTCTCTTAGCAGGACCACTATGTCACCAGGTTACCGGCTATCCAGGGCGTGGACTACCAACCAGAAATCCAACATTTAACAAAACAACGACCGCCATTACGGAAGCAGACATGACAAGCCACCAACAGAACAACTGTGGTACCACTACTGTCAGATCAACCGAGCGCTGCGACAACCACTACCACAACCATCGCCATCACCGTCGCCGAACAGGCGACAGGACGGATTCACTGCACCCACAGAGAGAAAAGTACTGAGCCCCTGTCCGCTCCTACAAGGCCAGTGTTCATACCCCGTCGGCTCAGACCGCTAACCGGCGCGGGCAGCGCCAACACACAGCACCACCTGATACCTATGTTGCCGCTTTGCTATGAGCGCTATGCTGCTGAGGTCCATGCTGAGGCTATGAAGACTTGCCGCGGGGCCGAGCACTGCGTGACTGCTCAGTATTAGTTCCCTGGGCGGTTACCTAGGCGGCAATAAGTGACGCGGTGACCCCGACCCGGTGCAGTTACCCGGATATGAATGACGGCCGCGGCGCACGGTATGCCCTCGTTGATGGTGAGCACCAGCTTGCCCTGGTTCAGGTCATACACCTGGATCTGGCCCCGCGCGTAGCCGGCCATCAGCCTGCCGCGCCGGGCAGAACGATAGCGTCACAACGCGTCAGTTAGTGAGATCGTGGTCACTGAGAAACGGCATGGTACGGGTCCATAAGTCCGCACGAAAAAGAACGCTATGACTCAAGAACAACACGCATCAACACATGACTAACAGCTGGTACGGTTGCATAGGGGCAGACAGGGCGCTGTGACGGTACGGCTAGGCGGGCAGCAGTCAGCCGCCGTCGTCGGCACGGCCCACCTGTTGCCGTCTGGAGACAAGTGCAGGCAGGAGACGGCACCCAGCCGCTGGCCGGTGGCCACATCGCCCAGGCAGAACCGCATGGCCTCGTGCATCTCGAACACAAGGCAGAGGCCATGCGAGGTGCCGACCGCTATGACGGCACCGGCTGCCAGCGCCGTTGGCACGCCGGCGGACACGCGCTCCTGTCGGCGCGCCGGCGCAGCTCAGGCACGTGACAAGGCACGCAGACAGGGAGCACAACAGGGAGCACAACAGGGAGCACAACCAAAGGCCAACGCGTACTTCAACAACACAACAGCCAAGGCCGCACCGACGATCCCTTGGGTTGGCCCACAAACAGCTCCCATGGTGACCTCGAGGCCAAAACAGGCACGCTTCCACGCGGTGGCCGTTCCACGCGAAGAGCGATACCCCAATTTTCGCAGGTGCATTCATGGCGAATAGCGTGCCCAAAGTGACGCCATCCCACCGCCGGACACCGCATCGCGCCGGAGAGCGCCGCCGGCCCGTCTGCGGCGGGCCGGTGCCATCACCTGACGTACCGCCGCAGACTGCAGCTGCGCCGAAATGCCGGCCAGCGGGCTGTGGCGCACGTGGGTAGGTGCGCTGTCGGCGCCGGTCGAGCCGACGCTGCCAGACTCGGACTGCGAGTCTCCCTGCAACGGAGCCGGAGGCCGCTGACGGAGGACACCCACGCCGCACCGTCGGGTCGGGTCGGGTGGGTTTTGCCCATAAGAGTAGCATCAGTATTTCATGTATCTACAGCATTGTTAATCTAATGACATTGCAGGTTAAGCCTCATAATGACACTGTGCTTTCCAGCCTTTTGTACCTCAAAATCCAATTCTGAGACAGGGATGAGCCATACAAGTTCTAAGACAAGAAAAAACCATCTAAATCATATAAGTTAGGTGCTAGTTTAATTTACTTCAATCCACTACTGAGAATGTTTTAATGATTCTGGAGCAAAATGTCACAAGAGCTCAAAATCTGTGGATTGCTTAACTATTATTTCATTGCCATAGTTAACAGGGTGGTGAGCATTTGGGAACCTTCCTTCCAGGCAACACCCCATCACAGAATGAAACATTTTTGGTACCATATGCTCATTCATCCTTCCAACATCACAGCATCATCACAGCAAAACATCCATCTCATTTTTCAACAGTTGGTTTGCATGACCAGACATAGCACCTACTGCAGGTCCAGTATGATTCAACCCACCTGGTGGTGACCACTGGTGACAGGAGAAATAGCACCAACATCCTCTCCCAGGATGCTCTCCAGTGTAGGCAGTGTATCAACAGGCGGCAGGTGAAATTCATCTGTGTCCAGCTGAAAGAAGCGCACTGATCAGCGCATTGGCTGAAAGCCTGATACCATAATAATAATTAATGTTATATGTGAGGAGGACATTGGTAAAAGCTGCTATAGCTGCTAGCCTGGACATTCTAACATTGATGTACATCTTATAAAGAGCTTCACTGTGCAGAAATTACCAATATTTTCACACCTGGATAATTCTGGTACTTGCTACATGATCTGTTCAAACTAGTCACATTCAGCATCTTATCAAGGTTTATGACATGCAAATGCAGAACACATGTATTGAGTGTAGAAAGCATGATCAGCAAAGCACAGTGATCTGCAAAACTGGCAAATGCTTACAGTGGCTATGTCTTCATTGAGGCTAGCCTGTAAATCAAGTGTTTCCAGTTTGCTTACAATATCTTCATCATGTACTGGACTTGCCATTGCCTGCACTGATGGCAATTTTTTTCTGGAACATGGTAGGCAAAAGTAAAGATGTGTACAGTCTTCATCAGTTCACTGCACCTGTCAATGACTTGGCAATATGCACATTGGTTTTATTCCTAGCACATCTTTTTATTGTATTTGTCAATGTGGATGCATGGAAAAATACACTTAACATCTGCAAAGCTTACAAAACATCTAAAATAGAAGAAAATCCATGTCAGCTTAAGTAATGACACCTGTTTGCACAAAAATGTATGAGCTAATACTTGCAGTTTGCTTGCCATTACTAAGTAATGTTTCAACACAAAAACAACATAAAAGCATACTGTAAAAATTGAAAACACCAGAGAAGCAGAAAGTATTACCAATGGCAATACAAATCACTTTTAAGGAACTGATAACTCTGATTCTTCCACCAAAAATGCATATATTTGCTCTATTTTCACTTATTCAAGGCCTAGCAAAAATGTTTGCTTCATGTTCATATACAAAGGAGACAAAAATGCTACCAACAACACGTCACAAACATTGCCAATATGAGCAAGTGACAAACTTTCTCGGTTGTCGCGCCACAACAATTTATTGCAACTACATTTTCAGTGGCGTCAACCGCCAAAAGATGAAGGCGGAGCTCTCTAACTAACCCCGCACAAAAACCGGCTCATCCTAAATAAGTCCGGTGGCCATATTACAGAGAGGAAGCGAGGGAATACCACACACATGGAATTCCGCTTCGCTAAGCTTTTAGGGGCGGGCCAGTGCAAAGGCTCGTTTTAGTGCATACTACGGTGTGATTGCAGTACCTGCGCCACTTTCGATGTTTAAAGGGCTACCAGAGAGAGGGGAACCTAAAAAGTTAGCCAATATTTGAAAATATTTATGCTAAAAATTGTCCGCGGTTGAAGGCGTAGTTATTGAGCGTTATCACGAGTTCAACAGTGTTTACCTCACCTCTTTACCTTGCCTTACCTTATGGTGGTCGGGAACTATAAAAGACCAGTAGGCCTGTAGGTCCCGGTCTCGTCAGGCTCTTGTTCCGGTAACCAAACAGTCTCAAATCATGGGTAGATTCAGTGTGGGCTATCATACATAATGTCAGCCCAATACATATCAAGCCTAGGCTCGAATTGTTCATCTGAGGTTGACGACACGACCGGGTGTGGAAGAGCGTTCCAATCGTTGACGACCCACGTGCAGAACGAGTTACGATGAACGCGAGTCCTAGCTCCAGGTTTTCTGAGCTTTCATTGGTGTTCTCTTATCACCTCCGAGTTGTGCCTTGTCAGGAACTCCTCTTCCGACAGCGACATACCTCGGTGAAACAGCTGGTACACTGTTACCATGTCTCCCCTTCGACGACGGTGGCACAGCGAGAGCAACTGGAGGAGTCTGAGCATTTCAAGGTATGACTGGTGGCCTCCTGTTTTGTGATGGCCTCTTGTTTTGTGATATTATTATGATGTCGTCCTGTTTTATGATTTTTATGACCTCCTGTTTTGTGATGATAACGACGACTTGATATTTGTCATATCTATATGGGTGCCAAGGAAGTTTAAGTCGAGCCAGTTTCAAGCGATCTTGTGAGGATCAACGCACGGATCCCGGCCGAAGTCTTCGGAAGGGTACAGTCAACAGTGTCGTTGTCAAACGCCACACGTACGTCAATAGGTCAACGAACCATTGCCGTTAAGGCACGCCCACCGCCCCCACGGGCCTGACCCAGAGCGCAAAGCCGAAAACAGAAATGAGTGCCCCGGTGGAGCCCACGGGTTTAAAGATCCCGGTGCTTTGCTACACAGCTGGGTTTGCAACAATGAAAAGCGGCCTTTCACATCCGACTTACTCATGCCGTGAACCATGGTATGCACAAGACACCATCCTGGTCATAACGGATATCATAATCCATTTCACTGGTCTGTAACCTGGGTCTGCAGGTCACCGCTTCCTGATTCGGAGGCGGTGACCTGCTTTCGGGCAGGCAGGGATGCGATTTTGCGTGGCGGCAATTACACAGAAAAAATTACAACAGCTTATAACTTGGAAATAAGACCACAAGCAGCGACTAGTCGGGTCGCAATGGCCATCTTGACCTACGATTGGTCTAAAAAACGGATGGTCCGAACTCAGACAGGAAAACGCGCCCAACGGGCTCACGCGCAATTGGATACGTCACACCTAAAAGTGTCGACGCCGAAAAACGATCCACAAAAGCGGCAGTCAGGGGCGCGGGAACCTACTCTTATGCAGGTTGATCACAACCTCCTGTTGTCCGAGTACAGAGTCACACTCGACTTGTGGCGCGACAAGGGGGCAGTGAGCACTGTCACATGATTGGGTTTATGAATGGCCAATATAGCGCACTTGACGGCGAACAGCGCAACACTTTGCGGCGAACGACCTACTTGAACTACGCCCTCTCGCACAGGTGTAACCACCCATGCAATAGTGGTTATAACTCGAACCGAATATGAGCCCGGGACCAGATCGAGATCCTGGGCTACCTTATTCATAAAGGTGGACCCATGATCAGGGAAAGGTGCCTCTTGATGCAGAAAATGTCTTCTGAGTCCGATTCATTGCTCCCTAGCTCAGCTATCGGGGGCTCCTTAATCGAAGTTTTGGTGATCTACGGGTAGCTACAATGCCTTTAATTTGGGGAAAAGGAACCTTCCAAGAGATGTCCTTGACACATCATTCGACGCTGGTGTTTACACTTGTGTCCTTTATCCTTACAAGTATCAAGCCTGAAGCTCATTTATGTTTCGCCAACCGCTATCAAATCTATTTGCATGCCGAACGAACCTATCCGCGTTCACGTGGATACTACAAAGGTCACCGCTGCAGAAGAGCCTGGATTATCCACGTGACGACGCCTGACGTCCTAATAATTAATGAAGTGGCCGATCATGTGTCTTCGGCGGGACGCTAAGGGAGAACGATCAATGGCTCCCGTTCGTCCGTGTCCCCATCTACAGGTTTTGTCAGTAGTTTTGTGCTTCGTTCCACCCCGCCGTAATCCACTCCGCATCCTATCCACGCTCCACGGGATGGATTCCGCCCCGACGGAATCCACCCCGCTTCCTATCCACGCTCCTGGGATGGATTCCGTCTCCGACTCCGGTAAGTGCGACAGGGGTCCGGGTCGACTCATACTCCGAATCAGGGAGATGCAGAGCAGTCCCGGGATGGCTTCCGATACATTCGATTCCAATTACAGTGCGTGCCAGATGATCCGTCCGAAAGGCTACCAAAAAGGCCAACTGAGATATAGCTTAACGATTTGGCAGCGATACTCCCAGTGATGCCGTGGCTGCACATATAAAAGCCATCGGAATAAGTCATGTGTTATTGCACTTCTCTTGGGGTTGACTCACCGGTAATTCCCAGCTGTAGGCAGCTGAACTATTTTCGACTCCAACAAAGTTTCAAAGCAATCCACTACCCTGTGATCCAGCCGAAATCCGGGATGTCCCGAGGACAAATTCACCCGGAGCCAAAGATGACGGTGTCCGCGGCTTTTGATCCTATTAGGGAGATCAAGACGCCGCCAGGCAGGCGTCTTGGCAACTGGCACGATGACGGACGAGGAGTACCCAACATCTTCACGTTTCAGAACAGAGTAAGAATTTCATCCTTGGACTGATCAGATGAACTGAGCCTTTGTCTACCTGCAGTCTCAAGCTTGATAGTCGTCAACCTGGCTCCAGCTAGGTCAGCGTTGCGGTGATCATTCCAAACCAAGCAAGGTCACACAGCAAGGACAACTTTGGTACCTTTTGGTTACCTTTGGTCTCTGTGTATAACAGTAAAGCAATCGAAACAGCAGAAAAAAAGCATGTAGTGCTGCTCTCGCATCAAACAAATGAATCCTTAAGAATGGCGGAATTTTCGTTCTTTTCACTTCGAGTGATGTTCTATTGCCGTAATATTGTGTGACTTGGCGTTACGCAATGACTGCAAAAGTGCACAAATTCACACCTGCACCCAGTCTATCAAAAGCAACCATTTCATGACAAATCCGACGTTTTACCCTCCCGTATTAAGTCCTACTTGTGGCTGGTTTTGGGGAGATACCGTTAGAAATCTGCAGCTGCAGTGGCGAACACATGCCCTCATCGATAATATTGGCGCCGGAATGTAATCTCTTCATTAGCTGATGCTCTGAGCCTACCAGATCCCTGCACAATTCTGGCTCGGTCAGAGCAGCGATGCACGAGCCGCGCTGCCACGCCACGCCGGAGCCACACTGTGTGATCTTTTGCAGTCGACGCGCCCGAAAACTTCCAGTAGGGGCGATGTCTGAGCTAGAATCTCCAGCAAATTCGGATACGTCAAATGCCGTGCATTTAGCGACTTACAGCTTATGTGAAGAATACTGTCTGTGTAGTGCGTAACTCTGATTTTGACTGCGTTAGCCTGAAATGGAACGGTGGAGTAAAAGGAGCTGCTAGTGAGTCCGCATGTTTTCCATTTTATTTCATTGACACTAATTACACCCCGCTGATACCCCCTTACAATGCCACGTTTGTTTCATTCAGATTCGACGAGCCGAAGCAGACGCTAAAATTGCTGTTCCAGATCAGCCCCAGCGACAGAACGAGACGGTGAACTCCGACAGCATATTCATTTCAAAGGGACCTTACCACCGAACTCTTCGAGTTAACAAGTGTACCTACACTTGGAGAGAAGCACAATATACTAACAGGGGCACAAGGTAACAAGTGTAGCACGAACATACATTGTGCTATACAGTACTTGTCACGCACGAACAGGTGAACAGCAGTGCCTCCGATCCGCTGCGACTCAAGGCTCCGCTTCAACAGCCACTACACCGATGCAGAACTATGATAACACGGGTCACGGCCCAGCCACTGGAAATGAGAGTCAACAAGGAAGGAAATGACGCAGAGGGATTTGTAGCTAAATAACGCACCCATGCGATACCAGTGAGAAGCGGTGATTATACGAGGATACATCAAAATTCGGATCTATTGACGGCTTGAATGGCACCGGACGCCCTGGGACCGCCGAACACAATTTAGCAGGGACACTAATTAGAGCTCAGAAGGCGAAAGAAGCACAACTTCATACAGGCACAAGGGGAACCGTCGGTGACAGAGGTACGCAGCGCATCCCTTCAAAAGGGCAGAATGCTTTGTGACAGAGGCACGAAACACAGTTGGGTAGAAGTGCGGGATAATCTGGGCTTAAAATAATTCCATCGCTGAATCGAGGCGTAGCTCCCTGGAGCTGCCAGGCCAGCGCCGTTGAACGAGCGCACTCCACGGCACGTCCTCCGGACGTGGCCGCCGTCTAGAACCTGTCGTTGTCCGCCACGCCGTTCTGCTGACGAGCGTCCGACGTGGGCGTCCTCTCCCGGTGGATCATCGCCGAGCAGTGAATGATCGAACTCTCAGGGACGACGCGGTTATGGCGCCACCCTGCCGAGCGGGCGGAGGACGGCGCCCCCGCCGACGGCAACGAGCGGCCCCGGTCGATGGCGGACGCCAGGGACGACTTCACCGGCGTCTGATCCGCGCAGCTCTCCGAGTCGGGCGTCACCACGGCCGCCTGTCGGCTCAGCTTGCGACTACTCCGGTCACCGCTGGACGACGTTAGCGACCTCGTCCTGCCAACAGCGGCGGCGACGCACGTCAAGCGGCGTCGCACAGCCGTATACGGCGATACACAGCTGTGGACGGCGATACACAGCCGTATACGGCGATACACAGCCGTGGACGCGCGGCAGACAGCCGTGGACGGCGATACACAGCCGTGAACGACGGCACACAGTCGTGGCCGGCGGCACACGGCCGTGGACGGCGATACACAGCCGTGGACGGCGGCAGACAGCCGTGGACTGCGATACACAGCTGTGGACGGCGATACACAGCCGTGGACGGCGATACACAGCTGTGAACGGCGGCACACAGTCGTGGACGGCGGCACACGGCCGCGGACGGCGACACACAACCATGGACGGCGGCACACAGCCGTGGACGGCGATACACAACTGTGGACGGCGATACACAGCCGTGGACGGCGGCACGCAGCCGTGGACGTGCGATACACAGTCACACAGCCGTGATGGACGGCGATACACAACTGTGGACGGCGATACACAGCCGTGGACGGCGGCACGCAGCCGTGGACGGCGGCACACAGCCGTGGACGGCGGCACACAGCCGTGGACGGCGGCGCACAGCCATGGACGGCGGCACACAGCCGTGACAGGCAGCGGCACACAACCGCGGCAGACAGTGGCACACAGGCCCCTGATCGACAAGGGTGACCCCGCATACCAGCAGAAAGGGCCCCGACAACATGGCGCGGGGCCTCCGAGCAAATGTAAGGAAATCGAGGGCAACGTGCAAGGCTCCTCGGCGATCGGATTTACCCTGCAAATGAACGTATAGGGCCCCGGGAATAGTGCAGGGCCTCTGGACAGCGTAATGAATCTTAAAATATATAAATAATCACCCTCTCAGTCAGTGAAAAAAATGATTTCTGGCCTCCCGTGGGCCCTTCACTTTCGCTTGCGATTGCTCTTGTTCGCCTGCAAGCCAAACACGTCCAGTTTTGTTGCCTTTTGTGTTAAAACCTGCGTCTATTCGACGGGCTACGGGCCCCTTTAGAGCCCATGAACCCCTTCGAAACTCAAGGGGGCATGGCTCTGTGCCCCCTCTGTATCCACCCCTGCTGTAGAGTACCAACATTCAGATTAAGGGAGCCCCAATAACTGAGGTAGAGAATTACAAATCGGGTATGAAAGACCGTGTTCTGCATTAAGAGACGCGTTTATAGACCATGGCTTATCTTCCTCTTTCAATAAAGAAGTTCATGTTCTACATCAGGAATCCCGATGTTGTGTTAAGCAGACCCTTTTGCTGACTCGGGAGGTCCTTTCTTGGCTAGGGAGGTCCCCGTTACAGACTAGGGGCTCATTTCTGGGTTAGAAGGCACTCTCTTTTTTCAGGAGGCCCCATTTCCGGGACATAAGACTCACTTCAGGCGTCAGAGGGTCGTGATTCGGATCAGGAAGCAATGTTTTGGGGTAGCAGCAAGGCCCTTTGGCTAAATTTGGGGCCCCTTTGCTGATCGGAAACGTTCCGATCAACAACTAGGACAAACAACTAGGAGTCTCATTTATGCATCGGGAGGCCCTTTTCTGGAATAGAGGGTCCTGTCTTAGGCTAGCGAGGCCATTTCCTGGCGAATGAGGCCTCATTCTGGATTTTAATTGTTGACATTTATTTACTTAGATATGAAACGTACAACAGCTTGACACGGGGATAATTGCCCTCGGTGCCTCTCTCCGTTGAATACGACACTGCAGGAGGCCTCCCTGTGAGGAGGCCAACTTTGTTCGGGACTCCCCTTTGAAATCTCCCCCCTCCCCAAGTCAAAATCCGAGGCGCCGCCACTGCTGTTGGCATGGCCGGCGCCAGCTGATGATTGCAGCGATGGTCACGCCCCAAATACGGGTCTCTACCTCCCCTCCCTTGGAAAACTGCCCATGTATGTGGTACATGTGCGCAAATATTACATAGACGCTATTAGTTCATATACAGGTACAGCGCAAAGGAACATCGTGGGCGACAATGATATCTGCTTCTGAGTTCGCCTCTGTCCCCGGTCCCCACTCGTAACTCCGGGTTCACCAGTGTCACAATTTGGGTTTATGCCAGCGTTTCTGATGAGGAAGCAAATCTCCATTCCAATTATATCGCATATGCCAAAAATGCATCTTAGAAATTGCGTTAGCATCACGGTTTTCACCATCCGAATACGGCCGTAACTTTTGAGATTTAAGCGTAGTCTTAATGTATAAAACTTGAAATCCCTGGAGATCGGGTAGTGGTGGCGGCATCAAAATCGGTTGGTGAACGAGGTAGCTGTGTCGAGTGCAGAAACTTAGAAATTACAGGTATTTGAGCCAATTCGCTCTACTGTTAGAAATCCATACCGCTTTTCATTTTGGAAATGAAAATCTTGTCGGGACATATCAAATGCCGTTCGGCCGTTCAAAATCGACTGGCGTAGCAGTTCTCTGTGTCTAATGGAGGCCGGAATCCTCCAAAGCCCGAAACAAGGCCAACGTGGAACCATTCCGGAATAACGTAAAATGTGTGCCGACAGCAGAGGTGAATTGCGCCAGGAGCGATATTTCCATGATCAGTGCGGTCAGCAAAGTGAGAAATGGCGTTTCGGAAATCAGACCCATAAAGCTGTAAAAAATGACGGAAGTGCATTTCGTTTTTGTGGGCTGACATGATTTTACTTATGTGAAACCGTTTGTAAGGATACTTAACCTTGGGCGATGAGAGCCAGAGCACATAGTTCGGGTGCTTACGGCATGTACCTACTTACATACTCTTTGCGCTTTACGATCTCTAGAATCGCCCATTTACAATACAATGTGCTTTGAGAACCATTAAATTATTTGACATTCAGCATGAGCTCTGACGTCATCGATAACCCTCCAAAGTTCAGCCAAATGCATTCGACGCCAAATGCGCGGGCAGCTAATTCCCCCGACCTCGGCGTGAGTCAGACCAACCGCATGATTACCACGCACCGGGCTCAACGAGTGGCGAACCTAAACAAGCGTCGATTGTGGATATATGCTAGAGTGTATACCGATTGATCAAACACGCAGAAGATGTCGCTGGTGCCACATGGCGTTTACAAAGTAGAGTGGGTCTCTTTTGATGGTTTTGCCACGTTACATTGCACGTTTAACGTTAAGGTACGCAGACCAGTCACATGGCGCTTAAAAGGTAGAGCGGGTGTTTTCTAATGGTTTTCCCGCATTATATTGCATGTTTAAGTGTTAGCACGCGCCCGGGTGGCCGGCTGGATACCCTTCGCTCGGGTAGAGGGGTCAATTTACCCTCCCCTAAAATCTCGGGAACTAAGAGGGCTAGAGACATCAAATTTACAGGGTGTGTTGACCTATACGTGAACTCACCTAGGTCAAAGTTTCAGGTTTATAGGTCATGATATTCGAGTCAAATGAGGTCAAATAAGGTCAAATTCCAGGCTGGTTTCTATGGTGCCCAGAACCTAGGTCTCCGTTTCTAAGCCAAAGGTCTCATGCTTATTTAAGGTCAGTGACATTTTTTTTTTACCTTTTGAAGGTCATGGTGACCAAAATCATACAAGCTGCTGTGAGTTTTGCATCTAAATAAGGGACAAAGATTACACTAGGCAGTATGCTCCAAAAACAAAGTGTTGACCTGGGTCATTTTAGGTCAATGACTTATTCTGACCTCTGAAAAGCCTATAGAAGATGCATAATGCGGTGCCCGCCATCAATAAATTCAAAATGAGCGCCAAATCTACCCCATACAGCAAGCCCTAGGGTAATGAAACAGGTTGGTTTTGACCTTGGTCTGATTTTCATTCCTGACCTTAGGTCGAGATAATTTGCTCATTCAACTGTCTTGTTGCTTAAGAAAGCATCTCAGAGATGTATGGCTTCGTTTAACACTCCGTTGTTGCATCAGATTGAACGATTCCCTAGAAATTGACTTCGCTGAAACCATGGCCCGATTTTGACCTTCCGTAGGTCAGTGACCTTAGAAGGTACACATAAATTTGTGATGCCAAATTATTCGCTATTCAATTTTCTACAGCTATGCACAATTTGGCGTGGTTACGCTGTGCCGTTCAGAGACCGTTCCGGAAAAACCTTCGGGGGGGGGGGCAAGTTGACCCCCTTACCCGAGCGCGTGTTAAGGTACGCAGGCCAAACATTTTGTGTGGTTTATTTGGCATGTTCATGTAAAGCGCACTTGCTGCGTAACTACCGAAGTAAAACTTTTTTCAAAAAAATAGTTTCCTGCAAAAGATCAAAACTTGCTTAAGCTGTACAAGACCGGGAGGTTTAACCACACCACACCCCGGTGGCAACAAGGGTGCACTAAGTCGAAGATCTGGGCTGGCCCAAGCTACGATCAGGATCTCAACGATTCCGTTGTTCGACCGAAGGCGAGGTAAAGTGAAGCCAGGCAACGGTAAGCGTGTTTATATCACGACCATTATCCTGTTGTAAAGCATGAACCATGCAAATAAGATAACGAAAAATGTCTGCCGTTAGAGGCAGGCTTAAAACGCCAAATATACCTAGCAAGGCACATCCGTATCAATCCTTTTTATCTCAGCCACTGGGAAGTGAACCAAGCCCTTTGGGTTTTGTCACCGAATCGTGTTTTTGGATATGCTTTACCTATTTACGATAAGATGATTTGTATCGCATTTTTGGGTTCTGGTCGTTGCCACGATAAGATGATTTGTATCGCATTTTTGGGTTCTTTATTGCTCATCACTGCATTATGCTTCGACGTTTATCAAAGCTAAACATTTCAGAGCAGTCCAAAGAAAACGACTGAGGTATCTTTCTTTCTGAGGACAAATGTCACATGGGCCTAAGTGTCATGCATCGTATATGGATGTGGAGCCAGAGAATATGTTCCATGCGGCGCACTGTCGTGGCTGTTGGAATACTGTGTGCCATCGGGCACACTTGTCGCGGCGAAGTTCACAGGTTGTTTGTTGGTTGTGAACTCTATGGCGCAAACCATTTTTATCTGGGGAACTTGATGTAGCGGGTGTACCCGTGTGCATGGATGGGCACATGAGCATCGACTGTATGCAAAACGAGCCAGGCGCCCAAATGCAGCTAACACGCTCCCGGGTGACCGATGAAAAGCACCGCATCCAGGTATGGGCGGGGTCCGTTTGACCCCTAATGTCTCTATACAAAGTATGCATACGCTGAGATAGCTAGGGCATAAAATTCAAAATGCAGGCAGGGGCCTACGTGAACTGGCTTATGTTCAATTTTGAGGTGCCCAGGCCGTTAAATTTGGTTCAAATAAAGTCGAACCCCAGATCGGTGTCTGAAGTACAGTCAGATCCCCTCGCATAAACAATCCTTAATCTAGGTAGCACTTGTAAGCAAAAAGTCACTGGTGTTCACGTCAGGTCGGTACCTTTTTGGCGGCCTATATAAGGTGAAAATAGCACAAATCCTTTGAATAATTTTGATATCTAAAATCTGAAATGGGCGCCCAGCACTATCCTTTGCGACATGCTCCTTAAAGCAAAAGGTTGATCAACGATATTTTAGGTTAGTGACCTTCCCTAAACTTCATGAGGTCAAATACGAAATTATATGTTATCGTTGTGATCAATGAATTCGAAATGACCCTCACAACTACCTCAAAAAGCGAGTTGTCAGCAACCAAGCAGTTTGGTTTTGACCCTGATATGACCCCTATATCCCACCCAAAGCCAATGGAACAAGTCGTGATACTAATTTTAATGATCTTGTGTTCTAAGAAACCATCTCAAAGTTGTATGACATCGTCTAACATTACGTTGTCAGGTCATGTTGAACAATGCCCGAGGAGTCGCCTTCGCTGACAGCAACGGAGTGACTGAAACTTGTCATGGGTCAGTGACCTTACAAGGTACATTTAATTTTTTATCAAAAGATTGGTTATTCAGTTGTCTACAGCTATGTAAGGCTTGATTTGGCTAACCACATAAGTCGAAAGTTATTTTATAAAACTTTTTTGTGGGTGAGTCATGAGCAATTTCCAACAGGGGATGTGCGGTGGTGTTGGCAACGACCACGATCACGAGCACAGCGCCATAACGTATGTGGGCAAAGCTCTTGGTCACACATCGTCGTTGTTTGCCAACATCTGTAATTGTTTTTGAATCGCGATCCATGCAGGCTATCCATATCAGGCAGGCTATCATTGCCTCGCGCCTTCCTAGCTTGCACAACTCCAGTGTGTGCTGGTGTCACGCGACGCCGTCCCGACACTGACATTATCCTGATGCTGCCTGGGATGTCTCGCCATCCGTGACCACCTGACGGGTAAAGTAACCCCCCCCCCCTCGTCTCTCTGGTATCTCATGACCCATTGGGAGGGTCGAAAACGTTTAGCCGTGGCAGTCAGCAGCCCAGGGCCTCAAGTAATGTTGGTTTAGCTTTGCGAGCAACACCAAACGAAACTGTATTTGCATTTTTCAGAGTTTTACCATGTTGTTAACAAGCTCAAAGACCAATGTAAGGTGTGGTCAGGGCCATGACCGATTATTATGAAGTCAACTCAACAGATAAGGATTCCCCGGTATTCTGATTCAAATGACGCGTTGAAACAGTCGGCCTGGATATGTGTCATTTGTGAGTCACGCAACACTAGCGTGGGGCGGGATGCCCACGCGTGTAAAATGTGCGCCGAGCTTAGCCGTTTTCTGATCAGACCGCCCGAAAACCGATAATACCCGCGCCATGAAGGACTGACATAGAACGCTGGAAAACCGCACTTTGAACGTTTCAGAAATATAGGATTAGTTGATCAAGCTAAACCGACTTATCTATCACCAGCAAAAGACACAACTCAGTCGGGTTTGGCTTCCCTCAATTGGGTTCCACGTCTATAAGTTGGCCTCATGTAATTATTGTTGGTGGCGTGGTGTAATTTATTATGGTATGACTGACACTGATTGGCAACAATCGATCAGTTCCATCGAAGCAGCCCAGAAAATGGAACAGTGCATAATACCGAAGAGGAAACCGTCGCTCTAAAAAATCAGTTATGGCAACGTAGTTCAGTTAACTGAAGTCGAATCGAATTTTACCCCTGAAATGTTTTAAACTAACTGTTGTTATCTTTTTAGATACTGGACATTTCGTGGATCTATTTTGGACAGTTGGAGAGGTACTCCCGAATCGCGGCGAAGGAAGTGCGCCGACATACAGACACATTGTACAGCTTACATGCATGCGATGTACATTGCACACATTGTTTTTAGGTAGGATACAAACATATGCTACATATCGTTCATGCTCCTCAGTTGTTCGCGTATTAGACACAATGGACCGTGCGCGGCCACGGGTTGTTCCGCTCGGCCCGCTTAGGGATCCGGCCTTTGAAGACCTGTCCGAATCAGCAGCGATCTCGGGACGCCAATTTTGGAGGTTGGGGCACAGCTCACCCGATCCCCCCCCCCCCCCCGTGACGACCTCAGGCTACGGGACAGCTTCATCGGGCTCAGTGTTCATACCCGACCAGGCTCCCGGAGCGTTCTCATATCACGATGTTGTACACTTCGGTGTTGAACTGATGCACGCGGTGCACGGTGTTACGCAGCAAGACGCAAGAACAAACATATTGCACACGTAAGCTGAAACTTCCTGTGCAATGTTGCAGGAGTCAGTTACGATGCCGTAACGGGATTGTCGGCAGAGCTAAATTAGCAGCTACGTCGGCGTTGAATGGCCTCACCCTATTGTGTAGGGCAGCCGGTGACGAATCTTTTCCGAGATGGTGACTTTCGTGTCCGGCGCATTGGCGGCAAACCTCGGGGGCACGGGCCGTCCGGTCTTCTGCGCGGGCGGGAGCTTGCTCTTGTCGATCACCAGAACCTTCACGAGGGTCGTACGGTCAGGGACAGATTGCTTCACCATCGACCCTACCAATAACGTTGACACTGTTACCTCGCATAAAAAAAAATCACAGAGTAGCTTGGCAGTCTGGGGATATTGGCTACCGGATTCCGATGGGATGGTGTAAAAACGCGTCTGCCATAAATGGACCATGCGGTATGGCGGATGTGGCAGCAGTCACACAAGTTTGTAATTTTCGGTGAGATCTCCCAATGCCACCATCCTATCACTGACAGACACGCATTTCGGCACGGTTGTTACACCAAAGTTTCCCAGCATTCTCCACCCGTGGAGTCTGTGTAGTTAGTTCCCATAGCAGGAGAGAAAACGTCCCCCAAAATGTGGCTCCCAAAAATTCTAGCCGAAGTGTTATATAAAAGCGAATATCAGGTGCGGGAGTGTATAGGTACGGAACGCAAAACCAATTAAAACCTTGTCACGCTGTTTCTAGAATTTCAGACTACCGCCAAAGCCGTCTAAAGGCCGTCTAAATACCATTAAATTGTCGTCCTAGTTATGTCGAGGTCTTGCTCTAATACAATCACGAGTATGTTAGTATGGCACGCTCACTGGCAGCAAATTGGAAAGCTTCTTTGGTAACCATCTGAATAAAAAGACAACCAATCTAAATAAAAAGCAGCTCGTTTAAGAAGCGAATACTTCTCGATAACTATGGGCGTGCGATTGCCTTGCAATTGTTTGTCAGCTTTTCATTCAGCGACGTGATGTCTGAGCAAGTTAAACGAACGCTCATGATTCCCGGTTGCTTAAAACACTCCGGTGAAACATGCACACGTTGACAGCATCACGATTTAGGTCATTTATGGGTGTTCATCATTCCTCTTCTTGGATAGATAGTTCAGTGTTGCAGCAAGCCGCCACGCGTGACTCGCAGGCTTGTTCATATGAGATGTGATTGTGTTGCCGATGGTATTGGTGTTAGTTTGCACAGATGGGGAGCAGGCTAGTGGTGTAAGTTTGCACAACTGGGGCAGGCTGTTTAACCCGCGACTATCCGCCTTCCCAGGAGCGAAAGCCTACATCAGCCGGCCGCCGTCCGACCGAGCGCCGCCCTCAAGCACTGGCTGCGGCGGCGGTGGTGGTCGGGGGGGGGGGGGGGGGGGGGCGCTGACCGACCTCGTCCTCCTCGGTCAGCGACTCGGAGCGCTGTGGCTGGAGCTCGCTGCCGGCCGCGGCCAGGCCCGGCGGCAGAGACATGGGCGAGTAGCGGCCGACTGACAGGCTGCTGGGCACGCGCAGCTCCATCTGCGAGCAGGCGCCGCCGCCCCGCTGACGCAGCATCGACGCCGTCATCGAGCTCGGCTCCACCACCTGACGGCGGGGTGGGGCGTGGCAGGTCGGGCCGACTGGTGCAGCGGGGTGGGCGGCTGCACAGGGCGGGGCGGCGTGGCAGGCCGGCCGACTGGTGTACCGGGGTGGGCGGCTGCACAGGGCGGGGCGGCGGGGCAGGCCGGGCCGAGTGGTGCAGCGGGGTGAGCGGCTGCACAGGGCGGGGCGCAGCGGCGCAGCGCGGCACACTGCGGTACGTGGTGATGAAATAGTACAGTATGGGACCAGTGAGAAACACAAGCACAAACACACAATTGCACTGTGTGAAACAATGTTCCTTTATCGAAAGGCCATGGGGATTCGGCTTTGCTCAGATTTAGCACGCGCCCGGAGGGTCACTTGGAGTGATGTGGAATGCATGCGTGACACGTAAGGGAACGCGAAATCATTGCCCCGCTTTATTAGCTTTCCATGGTGCTAGAGGAACAAATTTTCAAGGCACGACGTCTTTTACATACCTGTTTACTGTAGTCACCAGTCAACGGGAGTTTAAGGGAAGCGTGCCACATTTAGGGCATATTTCAAAACCTACTTTGCCGAAACCCCATTGCCAGTTGTTTCATAATAGCAACGGGAAGTACAAATGCAGCACCAACGATATGCTGCTTGTCGGACAGATGCAGCACCAGAAGCTCAATCTTGTTATTTTCCAAGTTTAATCTATGCCGTCGACGTTTTGCCAGACCAAATTGTTCTTTGTCCGTTTTTCCAAAGGTTTTTGTGCGGCTGTCACTTTGACTCTGTCCCTGGTATCCCCAGATTTTATCTTTGGAATGGGAAATATTGGCGCATGCAGATATTCAAGTAAGAAATACATCACAGCCTCCGTGGCTGTGAGTGAGAATTTTATGTCGGTTTCTTTCGAAATTGGCACGGAAGTTGACATGAAAAGGAAAAAAGTTACCAGCGGACGCCAACGATCAGATCATTTGCACTCCTATGTGATCAGAATGTACTTCGCCATTTGTGGGTGTGAATGACGTCAGTAGAAATGAACGTTTGTGGTTGGCAGAGAACGGCGCAAGTCATTTAGCGAGAAGTGCATTATTGGAAGCTTGAACATATGTGTCACCAAATCAAGTGATATGCCGCTGGTATATACCCGCTTTGCAAACACAGCCAGTCAACGAACTGGGCATCACAAGTGAACAGTGATTCCCCGACAGCCAAAGTGGCCCTCAAGCACAGTACTGTACTGAACGCTTCAAGCAGGGATGTTGTTTTACAAAATAAGTTGGCGGGCTGAGTACGGCCATACGGCAAAGTCAACCTTCAAAATACGCAAAAAATATGTTTCTTGACGGATTCGCTCGCATTCTTCCCCGACTGCGGGGTGTGGTGGGGTGGGTTGACATAATTGGCTACGAAATTGGCCACCGTAGATCGCTTTGCAGTGTTCCTAAAGAAACCGCCGATGCTCCGAAAGAAGAAATCGTATAGGAACATCTGTTTTTGGTGTCCAAAGACGCGCAATAAATGCCGCATAGGCTACTAAAAATTTCGTGCGATTGCACAACATGCCGGAGAGGTGTCCAAAGAACACCTTACAAGGTTCATATCGACCCTCCCCCTCCGCCTATTAAGACGAGAGTTAAGACGTCGAGAAAAAGCTAAATAAGTTCAATGATATGAGTTATTTAAAACAGTGATGTAACTAGGATGAATGAATATTAATTAGTTTTTAACAAGGACACGCTGATGGACATGGACGCCTAAGCCGGTGCTGCTGGCTCCGTGGCGCAGCTCCGGATCTGCCCCTGGTCGCGGCCCTCGACCAATCTGTCAAACGTCCGTCCCTTCGTCCCTGTCCCTTTGTCCGTCGTTCCTTCGTCCCGTTGTCCCTGGCCCGGATAACTAACACGTCACATGCACGTACAAATTTTGTGCTTATTTCTTCAGCACTGCTAATTGCTTAGGGGTGATATTGTGCCTGAAGTCAGCACTGGTAGCTGCACTTCAACACGCACGCATAACTGGGTGGTGCATATGAAAACCAGGCTATGCAGGCTAACCTGAAGGACCGCATGAAGCAGCTTGGGTGTGGAGGGGCGTCTTCTCTTGATGATGACTTCTTCGCCGTCGCCGTCTTCACCGTTCTCAGCGGCCATAGCTGCGTTCTTCTTGATTAAGGCTCTGCGATGACACCAAAAGACCGTGCTAGAGCTGCAGAAAGCGCACGAGCTTGGCTGGCCCAGCACCGCATCGCTGTCTGTGATAGGCCAGCGGTGACTGGTTCGTACTTAATGAGTAAGGAGAAGAATTCCTGTGACAACGCTGCAAACATTCAACTTCGGTGACTGAATGTGCGTGCGTGCCATACAGTACATGTTCGGGCGAACCACGAACTGCTGACCCAAGGTCTAAAAAGCTCCACAGCTAGATCCGTCTACTTACTTTGCACGCTTCCTGAGCAGTTCTTGTGCATCTGGATAGTACTTCATCGCGTCCTGCAAATCTGTTTTATTCAAAACGAAAAGAGTGGAAAACCCACGCGATCTGTAAAGACATAAAGCGTAAGCTTTTTTTCGCAATGTTCAAGGTGTAAACAACAGCCAGTGAAGTTACAGGTTACAATCCGATGGAGCCAAAACGCCCCAAGCTTAATCTGTCAGTCAGTTAACTGAAAAAAAAATCATCGAAAATCACGCGAAAGCGTTGCTAATAGCCGTAGCATCACCCGTGAGCCACACTCGTCACTAATTGGGGGGACATCGAGTTTACTCGCCTGACATCGGCGGTGCGTCGGCTGAGTCCGGCCAGACCGAGCAGGCTGATCTCGCCGAAGACACTGCCCTGCTGCAGCGTGGCCAGCACAGCCTTGCCGGCCATCACCATCACCTGGCCGGACTTGACGATATACATCTCCCGACCGACCTCTCCCTGGCGAGACAGGGACAACTTGACGACATATATCTCCCGACCGACCTCTCCCTGGCGAGACATGGACAACTCGACGACATACATCTCCCGACCGACCTCTCCCTGGCGAGACACGGACAACTTGACGATATACATCTCCCGACCGACCTCTCCCTGGCGAGACACGGACAACTTGACGACATACATCTCCCGACCGACCTCTCCCTGGCGAGACACGGACAACTCGACGACATACATCTCCCGACCGACCTCTCCCTGGCGAGACACGGACAACTTGACGATATACATCTCCCGACCGACCTCTCCCTGGCGAGACACGGACAACTTGACGACATACATCTCCCGACCGACCTCTCCCTGGCGAGACACGGACAACTTGACGACATACATCTCCGACCGACCTCTCCCTGGCGAGACACGGACAACTTGACGATATACATCTCCCGACCGACCTCTCCCTGGCGAGACACGGACAACTTGACGACATACATCTCCCGACCGACCTCTCCCTGGCGAGACACGGACAACTTGACGATATACATCTCCCGACCGACCTCTCCCTGGCGAGACACGGACAACTTGACGATATACATCTCCCGACCGACCTCTCCCTGGCGAGACACGGACAACTTGACGACATACATCTCCCGACCGACCTCTCCCTGGCGAGACACGGACAACTTGACGACATACATCTCCCGACCGACCTCTCCCTGGCGAGACACGGACAACTTGACGATATACATCTCCCGACCGACCTCTCCCTGGCGAGACACGGACAACTTGACGACATACATCTCCCGACCGACCTCTCCCTGGCGAGACACGGACAACTTGACGACATACATCTCCCGACCGACCTCTCCCTGGCGAGACACGGACAACTTGACGACATACATCTCCCGACCGACCTCTCCCTGGCGAGACACGGACAACTTGACGACATACATCTCCCGACCGACCTCTCCCTGGCGAGACACGGACAACTTGACGACATACATCTCCCGACCGACCTCTCCCTGGCGAGACACGGACAACTTGACGACATACATCTCCCGACCGACCTCTCCCTGGCGAGACACGGACAACTTGACGACATACATCTCCCGACCGACCTCTCCCTGGCGAGACACGGACAACTTGACGACATACATCTCCCGACCGACCTCTCCCTGGCGAGACACGGACAACTTGACGACATACATCTCCCGACCGACCTCTCCCTGGCGAGACACGGACAACTTGACGACATACATCTCCCGACCGACCTCTCCCTGGCGAGACACGGACAACTTGACGACATACATCTCCCGACCGACCTCTCCCTGGCGAGACACGGACAACTTGACGACATACATCTCCCGACCGACCTCTCCCTGGCGAGACACGGACAACTTGACGACATACATCTCCCGACCGACCTCTCCCTGGCGAGACACGGACAACTTGACGACATACATCTCCCGACCGACCTCTCCCTGGCGAGACACGGACAACTTGACGACATACATCTCCCGACCGACCTCTCCCTGGCGAGACACGGACAACTTGACGACATACATCTCCCGACCGGACCTCTCCCTGGCGAGACACGGACAACTGACGACATACATCTCCCGACCGACCTCTCCCTGGCGAGACACGGACACTTGACGACATACATCTTCCCGACCGACCTCTCCCTGGCGAGACACGGACAACTTGACGACATACATCTCCCGACCGACCTCTCCCTGGCGAGACACGGACAACTTGACGACATACATCTCCCGACCGACCTCTCCCTGGCGAGACACGGACAACTTGACGACATACATCTCCCGACCGACCTCTCCCTGGCGAGACACGGACAACTTGACGACATACATCTCCCGACCGACCTCTCCCTGGCGAGACACGGACAACTTGACGACATACATCTCCCGACCGACCTCTCCCTGGCGACACACAGACAGCTTGCACACTGACGGGCAGCACGCTCACGCCACGTTGACGTATATATATATATATATATATATATATATATATATATATATATATATATATATATACTGTACTGTAACATGTCACCACTCTGTTCTCTATTTTCTTTGTAAGCCTCCATCGCATCGCATTGATATCACCGCTGAAACAAAGCAGTTGATCGGTATCCCCGAGCGGCTGGGCCGGTTTCCCCACCTTCTTGCAGACATAGTCCCCGGGCAGATAGTTGATGGGTTTCAGTTTGAGCACCAGGTCACGTAGAAGAGCCTCGTCGCAGTTCTGGAAGAGGTGCACTTTCTTCAGGGTGTCCGAGTGCACGCTCAGTGCTATGTCCGTCTGCAGCTTGTGTGGTAGTACCTCCAGTGCTTTCAGCTCGTCTAGCGGCGAAAAACGTCGTCATGCCCAGCACGCCATAAGCACTGGATACACGAAGGTATGCATGCACTCTCACACACACACACACACACACACACACACACACACACACACACACACACACACACACACACACACACACACACACACACCACACACACACACACACACACACACACACACACACACACACACACACACACACACACACACACACACACACACACACACACACACCACACACACACACACACACACACACACACACACACACACACACACACACACACACACACACACACACACACACACACCACACACACACACACACACACACACACACACACACACACACACCACACACACACACACACACACACACACACACACTCTCTCTCTCTCTCTCTCTCTCTCTCTCTCTCTCTCTCTCTCTCTCTCTCTCTCTCTCTCTCTCTCTCTCTCTCTCTCTCTCTCTCTCTCTATATATATATAAGTGATCCCATACAACTATGTCCAAGGAATGCTATGATTCCACATTGTCTGTTTGTCGTGAGCTGTCAAGTGTCACAGATAGCATGACGTGACGTTTCCGGGCGTTGGCGTACCCAGTACATGACATTTTTGGAGGATATCCTTAAAGTCGGAACATTCAAAGGACCGGTATCAGAACGAGCCGTTCACTACAGGACGAACTAACGCTTCGGACCGCAGTTTTGCAGCACCACGTGCAAACGCCGTATCGTAAAAGTCCTTGACGGAAGCACTTGCATACAGTCTGATGACAGTAAATCCGACCGGACGAAACAAGCCCCTTCCATTACCCATTGTGTCATCCATTGATCGCATTTCGCAGTCCTTCCCTAGCTTAAACTGCCGTTCCTTAATCTCGCTTCAGTCCCATTTACTGGCTTGCATCCTTACGTCCTAGCCCAAACCCTCATCCTTCTCGCACCCTCCCGTACTCATCCTGCGCCTCACCAACCCATGTTCGTTCGAAGAAGCCCTGTTCACCACTTCATCCCCCTGAGCGTGGGAGCGGCCACGGGTCTGTGGATGCACATACACACACCACATAGTCCAGTGTTCCTCGAAGGCCACGTCAAAGTTGCAGGAGCCTGGTGCGAAGTAGGCGATTTTTTAGTTGAATTATAGAAATTACTTATTATAAATGCATGTGATCACGACTTGAAGACTCTCCCGTTACGGTTTCTTATTCAATATGCCTCAATGTCAGCACACATGCAGCTTGCATGATGCAGGAAAAAGCGTCGGATGCGGTAATCGACGTCAGGTTGCAGCGCGCGCAACCCGGCGCGGCGGTGCCCTGACACATTGTGCGGACGGCGCGCTGTGGAGCACGGCCTAGCGACCTCTGATACAGCCACGTCTGGTGCAGCCAGAGGCGGACGGCGCGTTGTAGGGTCTGACCTAGCGACTTCTGCTACCGCTGTGTGTAGTGCATCCAGAGACGGGCGGCGCGCTGTAGGGCCTAACCCAGCGACCTCTGCCGCCGCCACGTGTAGTGCATCCAGAGACGGGCGGCGCGCTATAGGGCCTAACCTAGCGACTTCTGCTGCCGCCATGTGCAGTGCATCCAGAGACGGACTGCGCGTTGTAAGACCTAGACCTAGCTACCTCTGCCGCCGCCACATGTAGTGCATTCAGAGACGGACGGCACGCCGTATAGCCTGACCTAGCGACTTTTACTGCCGCCGTGTGTAGTGCATCCAGAGACGGACGGCGCATTGTAAGACCTAGACCTAGCGACCTCTGCCGCCGCCACATGTAGTGCATCCAGAGATGGACGGCACGCTGTAGGGCCTGACCTAGCGACCTCTGCCGCCGCCACGTGTAGTGTATCCAGAGACGGACGGCACATTGTAGGACCTGACCTAGCGACTTCTGCTGCCGCCACGTGTAGTGCATCCAGAGACGAACGCGCTCCTGCAGCGCCGGCGGCAGGCTCAGGTGCTGCATGTAGCGCACGGTGCTGTCCATGATCTGGCGGAACTCATCGCGTGTGCGCGTGATCTTGGCCACGATGTCACGGATCTGCGGCGATGGCGACATCCTGTCAGGCAGCACGAACTGCACCGGCCGGCGCCGCAAGACATGGCGTCAGCGAACACGGCTTGACGAGGCTGGTGGTGGTGATGCCCTCCGGTATTTCAAATACAGCTGAATCAGTATTTTCCCTATAGTATCATCAAACAGGTGCAACGAAAAAACACCTCGCCGAGCAGAATCGAGAAGCGTGCCTACACATATGACGCTCGTATTATACACATATTGATACATTGTGAGTTAAAATACCTTTTATTGATAGTTGTCGACTTTCCACATGCCAGATGGTCCTAACTGGTTAAACTATTTGATCATGGACAGATTGGTTAAATTGTCAACGCTCGATGCATTCCTTAAAATCCCAAGCCCAACATTCCACTTCATCTCATCGTAGCCCTTCATGTGATAGCCCCTGAAACATGCTGTTGCCGTTCCTCAATAAAGTGGCGATTTAAATGTGTCTTCAAATTCTTGTTCACCCGCCTCACACAGAGCCGTATCTCGAGAGAGTGTATGGCACGCTCTGGCTGAGCTTCTCCAGGTAGTATAACCCTCAGCATGGTTCCATTCAACAAAGCTGTAGGGCAGCATTCTCATAAAAGAAGGTATAGGTTCTCATACGTTGAGCTCACTGCTAGATGCATTGTAAACATAAATCAATACCACCTCAGTTTTCTTTCACTCAGAAGCAACCACTCAAAATGTGCCGATTACAATCCTGGACACCAGTTTTGTGGTTTAACCAGACAGAAGCCATATCGCAGAACTCTACTTTAGACCCATCGCCACCTCCATGACACTACCTTACAATACGGGACACACAATGACTACTAGAAAAGCGGTTCTGATGTCACAAATGCGGAGAGCGATGCGTGCAGTTTGTCATATTTTGGTTCATAGTCGCGTAAAAGTATTTTAACTAGAAAGTCCTTCGATTTTTCTATAACTAGAAAGTCCTTCCATTTGAAGACAGGACATGCCTACAGACCACAGTGATGTGTGTCCCGGGCCGTATCGCAATTCATTGAAGTTGCATCAGGTTAGCGAAAAAGTTGTAGAACGGTAGAGCAAAGAGTAAATTACATGCGTACAACTCCCGTTTATAGATGACGGGCTGTGCAAACGTCTTCATGTCACCGTACGATCGACTTGCTTGTGCGGCCTCAGGGCAATGTGAAACGGGTCAGTGTTTAAAATCTATACAAGTTGCAATTAGCGCTAGAGAACCCAACGTGTCCAGCTGGGGATAGGACTTGCCATTCATGTGCTAGTGAGCTGGAAGGAAACTGCGCACTGCGCGCATAGTTTAAATAATATCTTGGAAGCTCTCTCAGGGATATTCCATGTGGGAGGAACAAGGCGTAGCATTCTTGACTGGATCCATGAGCGCTTTGGAGACTCACTTTTACGGCGAGCTTACGTACCGGTAGGTTAACATGTGGTAGACCGCACTGTTTGCTTGGTAGCGTCTTTTACCGGTTATCTCCTGGTATATTGAAGGTTGATAAGTGTCCGCATAGGAACTCTGAACCAATGATACCGAAAAATCAGTAGCTCAGGGCCTTTCTTGTCTCTATCAAGTACATATCGCTACACTTATCCACGAAGCGACTGCCACATACCTGACCAACCAGAAGAGCGAATACGAAGACTCCCATCAGCCAGCTTCCCGTCATGAAGACATATTCGAACTCGTTGGTGGGTTTTGGGTTTTTGCCGATGGATGTAGCCGTTTTGGTGGCGAAATAAAAGCATCTCACGTAGCTGGAAAATAAGGTTTTTGCTGCAGACCATAACATAAAGGCCTCCCGTCCGCCACCACCACCACTCCGATTGTCTTCCTGCTGCCAGAGCCAAAGGAGACGTGACCCGAAACACACCGAGTAACGGCCGCTGCTATGATAAACAGTAAGTGATGGGGGCCTGACCTCAAGACACCATGGATGGTGGGTTCAAGCGCACGTAAAACCGGTGGAGCGAGGTTTCGTTTTTGTCCTCGCGAGACCCCAGATTATAAGAGATGCACTTACCCCGCGCGACATGATACGTACATAGGCCTCCCAATTTGAAGGAGACGAGCGACACACGGCAAAATTTCAGGCTACTGAAGAAGGCACGTCTGGGTCTTCTAAGCCTTTGTGACATCTTTCTTGGGTTTCTCAAAGTAGGCGCAGATTGCTCATAATTAGCGAACTGAGACAAGTGATGCACCACGAAGGACCGTAATGTGATACGTATGAAAAAGTTAAAGGCACACTTTCTGTACCTTTGCATTCACATGTCCGGTTACGCCACCACTTTTAAGTAATTAAATTCCTAATCTTATTTCCGTCATAACTGGTATCACTGCCAACTTCCTGTATTATGTACCACAAAAGGGGATTCGTGTTTGGGCTTGTACTTTACCAATAAAGTTGTTCAAAGACCAACTGATATCTGTTGATGTCACGAATGGTGCTGACGCACGCCAGACACGAACAGTTCGATGATCACATCGTTCTTGACCTTGAGCACTACGTGGTCTATGGGGTGGCAGTACTCGCGCGGCCTTTATAAAGCGTAATGCATGCTTGGGTTACCTTGAAATACCCTTCACAGTTGGAAGGCGTCAAGCTCAGAAACGGAAAGGTTTCTAGTCTTTAAAAGGGAATGGCTTTAAGCTGCACTGAGTGGTCTTCAAAATGGCTAACTCAGTTCAAAACCGCTTATAAATGTTGAACATTCTCTTCAAAGAGAGGAGTGTTCCACATCTGTATGGTGTTTTCAACCGAAAAAAATATTGAAGATCATTCGGAGAAGCTCGCATCCCCGAATTCTTAAGACCTAAGTCCTAGTTTCTGAGTTATGCGCCCGTGAATGTGCAGACTATCTTAAAATTACTCAGGCGTGCATGACGCCGCAGAAACATCATTCAAATACTGCCACCACATTGGTCATGTGGCGTCCAATGTCGACTAAAATAGGGTTTTCGAGTCGTTTATCTCTCACGGTTGTGAGCACGGTTTCTAGGCATAACAGAGTTCAATTGGCTCTCGTTCAATGTCATGCCGGCATTGCGAGTTTCAAACACGAACCATGTTTTGTGCTACATATTGCCAGAAGTTGGACATAGGCACTAGGACATAGATATTACGGAAAATAGACCTGTTATCAATTAGCTTAAGAATAGCGCATCGCCGAGTATGTGGATGCAAGAAGACAAGATAAACTCATAGGCAAATAGGCAACGACACAACGAGAAAAGACAGATACAGAGCACTCCATATTTCCTTTCGGAAATACGCCCAGCACCATCAATGTCATGTCTCGGCAATTTGAAGCACTGCAAAGTGGGTGCTAGGGTGGCAATTTGCACGACCTGTTTGGTAGCACCTCTAACGTCATACAAACGTTCCATGTCGCAATCAAACAATGACGTAATGAGTAGCATGTTTACTGAATATAGAAATTGTGTTGTTTAAACAGTATTTTCGGCTTAGAGTAGAGTACAGCAATGTATCTGATGCTTTTTCAATATCTGCCAATGTATGACATTCCATTCATGCGTTTTCTTCACTGTCGGATCTTTCCAATTTGAAATGTACTGATTCGAGATCGGAACACATTTCCAAACCGGGATCCGGGCTCGAGTGGCGCCGTTGTTAGGCTGTGCGTCCGGGAAACCAGAGGTAAGGGGCTTGATTGCTCGAGGTGCCTTTCCCCCCCCCCCTCCGCCCCACTCCTGCCAGGGTAAGAGACAGGTGATGGCATACAGCCTCAGCAGCTGAGCGCGTCGTAAAACCTTTAACGACAACGGTGCCAGGACCCGTGGATTTCGATCCTACAAATGACAGCCAAATTTCTCGCCACTGCCCCATGAGTGTCCGCTGCATCCGGCGGTGTCACCCACGGGTTTCCGATGCCGTCGAAGACCCAGCCGTTGGTGCCGATGCCCTCCCACAGGCTGACGGCATAGTAGGCGCAGGCGTTGACGTGAATCAGCAGGAGCATGTAGACAACGGTACGGATGGTTCGCACGTAGTGCGGCATCGCCAACAGCGAGTCCACCCGGTCCATGAACTTCCAGTACGTCTGAATCTGGGGACATGAGTACCGCGCTCCAGACAAACCACGGGCAAAGCTTAAACAACCAGCGCAAGGTGAAGATGGAAATGACATCTGAGCTCAATAAACCAACGTTATTCCCTGGCATGTCTCTCGGTCTATCGCTCTGTTAAGTTATGGGGTAAACCCAACTATTGCATGCTGCTGTTTCACTGAAATGCTACGGGTTTGTTGTGGATGTCTTGTAAATCGGCGGACAAGAAATTATCCGTGAGTATCGACAGAAGCTTTGCGTCTGCGTACACCTAACTTACTGCTGGTTCCTTGACATCATATCGGGTTCGGGTCATATCATATCGTCACATCACATGACATATCATCATTATCATGATCGCCGAATCATCACCCATGGATAACATGAAGATGATACCATTGTGTTAAGCATGCAACGCATGATTTAATCTGCGTCGCACACATAACATGCGCACCGGCACACGCGCACGCACACGCACACGCACACACACACACGCACGCACACACGCACGCACGCAAATATATATATATATATATATATATATATATATATATATATAGGTACATATATGTATATATCTCGTGCTACAAGAAAGTGTTTGAGTTTTCAAGGACAGAAGTTGTAGAACCTACAGCCACAATCGCATCACAGTAGCTACCACCCACCACCTAACAGCCACAGCCGCATCACAGTAGCTACCACCCACAACCTAACAGCCACAACCGCATTACAGTAGGTACCACCCACCACCTAACAGCCACAATCGCATTAAAGTAGCTACCACCCACCACCTAACAGTCGCAATCGCATTATAGTAGCTACCACCCACCACCTAACAACCGCAATCGCACTACAGTATCTATCACCCACCACCTAACAGCCACAACCGCATTGCAGTAGCTACCACCCACCACCTAACAGCCACAACCGCATCACAGTAACTACCACCCACCACCTAACAGCCACAACCGCATTACAGCAGCTACCACCCACCACCTAACAGCTACAACCGCACTACAGCAGCTACCACCCACCACCCTAACAGCCACAACCGCATTACAGCAGCTACCCACCCACCACCTAACAACTCAGAAGTTGTGCAAGCATTAGTTTGTTTGCTTAGGGCTGGCAATAATTAGTTCATAACATGCTTCCCCAAATATGAAGACATCTTCTATCATTGCATGCCCGCACACACGCACACGCTTACGCACACGCACACGCGCACGCTCGCATGCGTGTGCGTGTGCACGCATGTGGCGTGTGTGCGTCATACCGTTGATGTCGTCAGCTGCTGTGTTAATGTCCTGCCATGT